>NC_136501.1:39755607-40090607 GCF_053919585.1 Euprymna scolopes
CACACTTTTGAATCCTCAATGTAATTGTTTAATATCTAACCTGTTTTTAAACAATATATTTTAACCCGCATTGTCCATTCTTTTAACTGGCATATTTAATATTCAGATTTCTAAAAGAATGGACAATCGACTTTTTTCCGGCATAAACAATATTTAACTATTTCTAATAGAATTAACAATGAACTGAATTTCTAAGATTCCAAACTCCATTATCTTTAACACTTGACTACAGGGTTCGATTCTATCATTATCCTAATCTCATTTTCACTTATCTAGTATGTCTTCTTACTTACATGAGAAGGAGACAGCCTTTTCATGTAACAGGAGTGCACGTTTTATATGTGCTTGCTGTTCAATTCTCAACTTCCGACCTTGTGTCACATCTTCCCGCAGCGGAAAACAGGTGAATTGAGCCGGCAAAATGTAAGCAATTACACTTTTTACTGATACTACGAATGACTTACTACGCATGACCTACAAATTCATTATAGGCTTTTAGTCATACAAGAATATAGCCGCATCTCTACACAATATTTATGTAAATCAAATTATGAGGTATTTCATTGTTTCTTACTAAGTTACTGTCGAAACAATGGTGAACCGTTGGATAATTTTATGGAATACTTGGAAATTATTGACTATGATGGCAAGTTTACGACTTTGGCTGGAGAAGATCAGTAGAACTCTACTTCGAGCGATGAACAAAACTTAAAGCAACAGCAGCAAAATCTAATAGTAGAAAAATCGATTTTGTAAAATATCAAATATTGTTTGGTTTAAACATTTATTTTGATTTGTTATCATAGTCGAACTTCAATCAATTGCACAAACTCGCCCTAAAAGCCGAACACTTTTTCTATATTTGGTACATAAGCGAGAGTCCAAGCAGTTGAGTGCAAGAACGTTATTATGCTAAATCAACCCTTGTCAGTCACAGCTTATCATCAGCTTGTTATCAACTATTATGCAGAATCCTCGCGAGTAAATTAAATCTAACCTTGGTTTCTACGCTAAAGACTTTCGGAAGACAACACAAGAAACAATCATTCCCTACTAAACATAGTGACAGCTTATACACGCAATTTCAGGAACACACACACACACACACGTCAGCACACATCAAAATATCATTCTTCTAAACTAGAAAGCAGTTTAAAACTAATAAACACTCAGTGACAAATGATAAAGTGGCTTATTAGATTAAGTTGACAAACGCGGAAGATAATAGTTACAGTAGCTGCATATTCGAAGGAATCATCGAAATTACTTGAGAGGTGACAGTGGCCAAGTTGATAACGACACGTACTGACGACCTGGGTGTTCAAAGTTCGAATCCAGTTCGTTTCATAAAATATTCATAGAATATTGGAAACGTTCCAATGCTCCCGCACATAAGTAAGCGATGTCTTTCTAGGAATGGAGGTGTGTGTTGAGCAAAAAAAAAAAGTGGCAGTAGGCAGGCTCGAATCTGTACCGCGAAGAAGGAAAAGAACGTGAAAAAACGTGATGTGTTTGCTGTTGCGCCCATCGCCAAACCAGAAGTGACGCAGGTTTAAATTAAGGCTGGATAATCGAAAAGCGAGGATGATTTTCGAAAATATCGGAGAAACAACCGACCCCTCTCTGTAGAAAAGTGCCCAGTTGAGAATGAAAAAAAATAATGTTTTTGGCCAATTTTGTCGATATTTGTCGTCCGAAGGGTTGAGCTTCAAAATGATATCAATCTCGTGAAAATCACTCACCTCTGTCGAAATTTTTAGGCAGACATACAAACATGCATAATGCATTTAAGCAGACAGGTGAGATTTATATAATAGACTAGCGGGGGTGACCGGCGTTTCCCAGATGTTTGGAGATGTGTGTGTTGGGGGTAGATCAAAACAAAATGGAAACTAAAGAATAAGCTAAGTAATAACCCTGTTTGAATATTATAAAAAAAAAAAAAAAACGCTCTTAAACTTCCTAAAAAAAATCGGGAAAACAAAAAACAGCGAACATGATGAAAAAACCAACGCGGGGGTGCCCAGCATTTCCCAGGTGAAAGGAAAAACAGTTTTGGGAGAGAAGTAAGCTCGAACCCGAAGCCATGAGGTTAACAGCATGACGCTATGAAGCCAGGGATTTGAGATCAGTTGAAAATAAACATTTAAAACCCCAGGTGGTTGAACGTCAACGTATGGTTCTCTAGGTCAAACATCATGCCATAGTAGTAGTAGTAGTAGTAGTAGTAGTAGTAGTATAGAATGAATTCACAGCGCGAATTTTGTAACATAAAAGTCGTTGAAATAAAAGATATTTAAACTACACAAAATGAGGCAGATACCGAAAGCCTTAACAAATTTCAATCGTTTTAAAATCAATCTATTAACAGGCTCAAGTCTACAAAATTAAACCCTTTACCAGCACTTAACTTCAATCATTTAAGCTCTTTTTTCATGAGGAAGAGATACTTCATTCATGAGAATGCTAAGGAGATTTTACAGGTTATTTTTTGTGCCCAATCCAGACCCCCCCCCTTTTATGTGGGTGAGGGGCTGGATATTCCACATTAAATAAGACTTTCTGTCTAAGTTTGCCTTTGAGTGTTTTTAGGTGTGTGTGTCGGAGAGGGTGTGGCAGATAGTCTTAATTTATAAAGCTCACGGTATCTGTCTGTCTTTCTGTCTTCATATTTTAAAAACTCTATCTTCTCCGAAACTAAAAGTCGCAGAGCGCCGCAAGGGGCCTCAAATGATTGGATTTTTTATGGACAATTCTTTTATAGGTCTTTTACCGGTTAAATAGTTTTAAGGGGTCAAAAATGGGTCAAAATTGAAAAAAAAAACATTATACATTTGCACATTTATCTTAGTTTATTTTAATTAGTTCGTACGCGTGTCACTTGGTATAGTGGTAACGTCACTAGCTTTGAATTTGGTCGTTTCGTAAATATTATAATCTAAGGTGTATATAAAAAGTTCTAAGGCAGAGTAACCCCCGGATAACTCCCCAAAAAGCCTTTGCCGGACATACACAAAAAATGCACACGCACACACACACACGCGCGTATTTTGCCTTTTATATAATAGATGATGACGATCGCAATTACTATAGGTGTGGTAAACAACAATAAAGATTAAAATTAAATAAAACACAATATTTCTGTAAACCTCAAAATACTTCCTCTACGAGCATTCATATTTGAAAACTAATCCGTTTTGTACTTAGGACAGTCTTTAAAGTCAACAAACTAGTACGTCTATTCAGATTTCATAAATAATAACGGGCCTGACACAACTTGAGTAAGGGTGTTCTTACAAGTCTTGGATACGTCTTCCACACTGTCACTGTCGACTGAGGTATGGTCCGGTTTAACGTCATGAAGTCCACCTCCCAGGATTTCTCTTCTCTGAAAATCAGGTTAGTTTATTGCTAATCGCCCACAGAGTTGGCCAGGCATTTTTGTAGGTCAAGACTCGTTGATCTTAGGTTTTTAGTTTTTCAAATCCACAGCTGACCTGGTCTACAATTTCATGAGGTAGTAAATAAATACTAACAATATCAATATTGACTTGCCTCCCCCACGAAAGTAGAGGTAAACACAATATCGATCTTAATGTTGTAAAAATCCAACTGTTGTCAAATGACCACTCTCGATGGAGACAGTCGTAAAAATTGCCTTAATCCCAAAGAAATTACTCTTCATGCACCGAGGACGAAAAAGAGGGAGGGTAGTATCAGATTAGATACAAAACTTTGCTCCTAGCGTAAAGCCTAAAAAGACTTTAACAATGCAAAACCAACAGTTACTATGACATATACGTAATATTTTTCTCTCTTTCCTTTTGTACTGCTTTTTTTTTCCGTTTTGTAATTTCTTTTTAATTTCATTATTTGTCTCCTCATATATAGCATACTAGCAGAGGGCGCCAGGTTTTGCCTGGTCGTAAAATACGCTTAACTATGATATTTTAATTTGTCTAGATTTCGTATATATTATTAGAGTCATGATTTCAAAAGTAAAAAAAAGTATTCGGGTACCATCAGCTAGAATCGAAACCGATACCAAATTCAAAGCTAGTGACGTTACCAAGTGACACGGGTACGAACTAATTAAAATAAACTAAGATGAATGTACAACATGTATAATGTTTTTTTTTCAATTTTGACCCGTTTTTAACCCCTTAAAACTATTTAACCGGTAAAAGACCTATAAAAGAATTGTCCATAAAAAATCCAATCATTTAAGGCCCCTTGCTAGAAGAGGGCGCCAGGTTTTGTCTGGTCGTAAAATACGCTTAACTATGATATTTTAATTTGTCTAGATTTCGTATATATTATTATAGAGTCGTGATTTCAAAAGTTAAAAAAAGAAAGTATTTGGGTGCCATCAGCTAGAATCGAAACTAAAACTAGCATTAAAAGCTGGTGACGTTACCACTTTAAATAAACTAAGATGAATGTACAAAGTGTACAGTAGAACCCCAGGATACGGTATCAATCTGTTCCAGAATTGAGACCGTAAGGTTAAATCGCCGTATGGCGGGACCCAAGCAAAATTTTATGCAGTATATATTAAAAATTAGTAACAAAATATAGTACATTATATAATACACATGTCTATAGTCAAATAACATAAATAACACCGTAAGGCGGGGAAATTACCGTACACAGGAGCCGGAAAAAACATTGTATTCCACATCGTAAACTTTTTAAAAACCGTATCCCGAGGCAACCGTATCCCGAACTTCTACTGTACAAAGATTTTTTCAATTTTGACCCATTTTTGATTCCTTAAAAACTATTTTAACCGGCTAAAGACCCATAAAAGAACAATCCGTAGAAAAATCCAATAACTTGAGGTCCCTAACGCCGCTTTGCGATTTTTAGTTTCGGGGGTGACAGAGTTTGAAAATATGGAGACAGACAGACAAACATATAGGCTTTTATATATTAGATTTATAGAAGCCTCGTTAAACGTTACTTATTAAAATCCATATTTTATACTCTATGGCTATAAACCTAATTTTATGGTTTGCCAGTGTTCTGTAGTGATGGAAAATAACTATAGGTTATTAGGACCATCTACAGCTATAAAAGTCCATATATATATATATATATATATATATATATATATATATATATATATATAGAGAGAGAGAGAGAGAGAGAGAGAGAGACTTTTATATTTGTAGATGGTCTTAATAACCTATAATTGTTTTCCAATATATATATATATATATATATATATGTATATATAAGCACATATGTAAACATATATATAAACATATATATATTTATATATATAAACATATATATATACGTATATATATATATAAATATATATATAGAAACATATATATATATATAAACATATATATATAAACATATATATATAGAAACATATATATATATATAAACGTATATATATAGAAACATATATATATATAGAAACATATATATTTAAACATATATATATATATATTTAAACATATATATATATATACAAACGTATATATATATAGAAACATATATATATAGAAACATATATATATATATAGAAACATATATATATAGAAACATATATATATAGAAACATATATATATAGAAACATATATATATGTATATATAGAAACATATATATATATATAAACATACATATATAAACATATATATATAAACATATATATATATAAACATATATATATATATAAACATATATATATAAACATATATATATATATGTATAAACATATATATATATATAAACATATATATATATATATAAACACATATATATAAACATATATATATAAACATATATATATAAACATATATATATAAACATATGTATATAAACATATATATATAAACATATATATATATAAACATATATATATAAACATATATATAAACATATATATAAACATATATATATATAAACATATATATAAACATATATATAAACATATATATATATAAACATATATATAAACATATATATATAAACATATATATAAACATATATATAAACATATATAAACATATATATATAAACATATATATAAACATATATATATATATAAAAACATATATATATAAACATATATATATAAATATATATACATATAAACATATATATATATATATAAAAATATATATACATATAAACATATATATATATATAAACATATACAGTGATGATCATATTTATTGGCACGGTAAAATAAAAATTAAATTTTGTCTAATAAGTTCTAAAAAAGGGATTAAATTAAAGAAAATAACAAAGTATATTATGTATTTTTAACTGGCCTTTCCGATGCAGCAATCGGATTTTAGAAAAAATAAATAACAAAGGAACAACAAACATAATTGCAAAAAACCCTTGTTCAAAATTATTGGCACGATTTATTTAATAATCAATTGTATAGCCTTTGGCCTTGATTACCTTCCTCAGTCGCTTTTCATAGTTTACAACCAAGTTGTTGCACTCTTCAGTAGTAATTTTAGCCCACTCTTCCTGACAATAATCCTCCAATTGAATAAGATTCTTAGGCTTCCTTTGCATTACCCTCAATTTTAATGTTCTCCATAAATTTTCAATTGGATTAAGGTCTGGGCTTTGTGATGGCCACTCCAAAACATTAATATGATTGTCCTCAAGCCATTTCTTAGTCAGTTTAGCCGAATGCTTTGGGTCATTATCTTGCATGAACCACCAACGACGACCAAGTGAGAGCTCTTTAGCAGAGTCTTTCAGGTTTTCATCCAATATTTTAACATAATCTTCCTTTTTTATGCTACCTGTGACCTTAACAAGTCGCCCTGGTCCAGAGGCAGCAAAGGATCCCCAAAACATCAAACTGCCTCCACCGTGCTTCACTGTGGGTATGGTGTTCTTAGGCAGGAAAGCTTCGCCAGATTTTCTGTAAATATAAGACACTTTATTATGGCCAAATAACTCTATTTTCGTTTCGTCAGTCCATAGAACACGTTTCCAGAATGCAACATCTTTATCAATATGACGTTTTGCAAAGGCTAGCCTTGCTTTTAGGTGCATAGGCTTCAATAAGGGAGTCTTTCTCGGACGACATGCTTTTAAACCAGCTCTCTTCAAAACTCTACCAACTGTATGTCGAGATACATTCACTCCAGAGGTGCTCTGTTCATCAACAATCTCCCCAACAGAGATCCTTGGGTTTTGTTTTACTTGTCGAACAATTTTCCGTTCATCTCTTGGGGAAAGAATCCTTTTTCTCCCTCTACCCTCTAAACTCATAACGTGGCCTTGCGATTTAAACTTGTTTATTATGGCTCTAACAGTGGATTTGGGAAGGTTTAGCTTATTTGAAATCTTATCATAGCCCTCCCCATTGGTATGGCATGCTACAACAAGCTTCCTGACGTCTTCGCTGTGTTCCTTAGTTTTAACCATGGCGATTGAAAATTATAATTTAGTCACTTATAATAGTTTAAATAAATCGCTATCTAAAAATTATCTGAAAAAAATTATTCACTGAATTAGCGTTAAACAAGCATAATATGGCTATAAAAAAGTTAAGAAAGCACGTAAACCGGAAATTGATTGATATTATACTGATACTAAAAGAAAAACAAAGCCGTGCCAATAATTTTGAACAAGGGTCTTTTGCAATTATGTTTGTTGTTCCTTTGTTATTTATTTTTTCTAAAATCCGATTGCTGCATCGGAAAGGCCAGTTAAAAATACATAATATACTTTGTTATTTTCTTTAATTTAATCCCTTTTTTAGAATTTATTAGACAAAATTTAACTTTTATTTTACCGTGCCAATAAATATGATCATCACTGTATATATAAACATATATATAAACATATATATATATATATATATAAACTAGAAGTGATTGTGGTCGATTGAATCACAGACACCACAAATATTCATTTCATTTTATTTGAACATAAAAAAGAAATCTTTTACGTTTATATTGTAAGTAGGGCTATTACAAGAGCATATTCTGTTCATTATTTTGACTGTCGACTATATATCACTTAACATCATGTTTTTAGATAGAGTGATGTGGTTCTCGATTGAGCAACTGTCGGATATATACCCGAGAGTCAAAACAATGATAAGTATATTCTCTTCTCACCGCCCTAATAATAAGTATTACATTAATTAAAAGGAATTAAATATAAAACTTGAACAGTTTTATGTTTTATTTACTAATTTTCTGTATATTAATTATTCTTTTATAATCTGTTTTTTATTTTACCCAAGAAAGATGAGTTAAGATTTATTTTAATTTTTCACATTTTATCATGAGTAGATGCAATCGCCATCATTTCGTAAGAACCCGAAGATTCTGTTGCTGACATTGGTTTCCCCGATATTTTGTAATTTTTCCAAAGAAATATCGGGTACTTATGGCAGGTACTACGTGTAGGTTCCTATTTACTTTGCCTCCCCACGGGACAGAGTTTGATACCAAGGTCGTTTTTTTTTTTTAACGTGGAGAAACGAACAACAATTTTTAATTGTCTCGGTCGTGAAGGATTTCTCCTCCACTGACAGAGAACAAGAAATTGAAGTGTAGCATCTGAAGAACAGATACTACATTTTAATCTTGACCCGAAGGCTATGAATCTTGTACCATGTGCAGGTTTCAACATCCAGCAGGTAGCACGTGCAGGTTGTCTACATGCTAAATGGAAGTGATCTTTGTAGAACGAACTGGATGCGGACTTGGCACACCCAGGTCGTCCGTGCCGTTAACGATTGAATGACCATCACTTCCCATTAGGTGCGATAAGTAACCACCTACGAGTTAAGAATACAAATCAAGCCAAAACTGAATTATGACACCAAAGTTCTTGCAAATTTCCTTGCCTTCTGCGCTTCCCCTTAAAACAAATAACGACGCAAATATTAACTACTCGTGAATCAATAGCTGTATCAATTGAGACGTCAATTTCTTTTTCTCTTATCATCGATATGCCTACACGCAAGCTTGCTCGGCAAACAAACCAAGTCCACCGTCTAATGACGTGCGAATATAAAATTGAATCCCACGCATGTGCATAAACGCATTTGACTAGTGTGCGTGTATGTATATTTAGAAGCGTAAAGTTCACATACATCTGGTAAAAACGATTATTACTAAGAAGTACCGTATATTTCGGCGTATAAGACGACCCTTAGCGTTAAAAAAATCATCTTTAAAAAACAGTATTTCATAAGATACTGGGTATTGCTATCTCTAGCCTGGGCTTAGCAAACATGGTATCGTGATTTAACAGTCGTCTTATACAACCGATATATGATAAATTTATTAAAATTTGCTAAAATTTTGCACCTTGTCTTATCTGACGGTCGCCTTTATGCCGAAATATACAGTAAATAAATAATGATATAAAAATAAATTGAATAATTATATGCTATCTACATAATTATGTGCATATATATGTACATATATGTGTGTGTGTGTGCGTGTGTGTGTGTGTGTGTGCGTGCGTGTACGTGTGTGGAGAGAGAGGGGGAAAGATAAATAAAGACAGGGAAAAAGAGATTAAAAATGCATAATATAAACCAAGATGGCTGCAGGAACAAACACACGATGTTGGGTCTTCTATTAAATTTGTTTTCTTTTTTCCTTTTTTTTTTCTTTCTGACATTATATTGTCATGCACTTTTTTTTATTTCTAATCAAAGAATTTTATTTTTTCTGAGGAGTATATGCACGAAAAAGAGTCGGTTATCATCATATTAAATATTGATTGTTTCTGCATAACGAAACGGACCTGTAAAGAATGTACCGGAATTTTAACATGCTGGCGGAGCTGTTTTGCATGAAAAATAAATATTTCCATCTTGGAATGTAGCAATACTGTTATTCATTTTTATGTGTTCTTTAGTTATATTTAACATCCATTGAGCTAAGCAAAAAAGATTGGTATACACAGAGAGTGAAACATATTTTACAAAAATATATACATATATCTATGGGAAGAGAGGCATACATATATTCATACGCACATATATACACAAACGCGTACGAAAATAATATATATACAATCGCGTAAATGCAATTGAACAAACAAGTAGACATAGAGACGTTTTGGTGTTTGTAAATAATATGAGCAGCATAAAAATTGTTCTTTTATAAATTTTCAATATGGGCGCAGCCTAAAAACG
Source organism: Euprymna scolopes (assembly GCF_053919585.1). NCBI lineage: Eukaryota > Metazoa > Mollusca > Cephalopoda > Sepiida > Sepiolidae > Euprymna > Euprymna scolopes. Next base: position 39,765,763 of record NC_136501.1, read on the forward strand.
GTAGTCACTTCTGTTTTTATTGACAATCAAATGCTTGCTATCATATGTACAAATCTGCATGTTCCTTGACAAGGACACGCAGCACATTCTTGTTCGATGGCGATTCGAATACATATCAACACGTAGAACACCTTTACTTTTTTAATGATATTATTATAACTGTGAAGATAAATATATTTAACGATTATTATAACGGTGAAGATAAACAAATTTATCATATATCGGTTGTATAAGACGATTGTTAAATCACGAAACCATATTTGCTTAGCCTAGGCTAGAGATTGGCCAGTTAAACAAATTAAGCAAGTATTGCGACCTGGTATAATGACATCTATAAATATAAAAGCGAAAATGTGTGTATATATGTTTGTATGTGTGTTTGTGTGTCCGCTAAAATCTTTCGACGGACACGACGAAAATTCGGTATCATATTGAAGCTCCATCCTTCGCTCGAAAAATATCGAAAAATTGGCAAAAAACGTTCATTTTTTCACCCCGAAATCGACAATTTTCGACAGGGGGTCAATAAAAACGGTCCTCTCGTGACGACGACCGGTTCTACGCATGCGTCAGATGACGTCATGACCTGATTTACTTTAAATAGTTGAAAAACTGACTAAATTTCATGTACGTCGCGTTCGCTCACTTGGTTAGTGCGTTGGTTCGTTATCTAAACGTTTTGGGTTCGAATCGTGGTGTGATATGTCTTTTTTTTTTTTTCGATCTTTTAAATTTAAATATATAACCAGTGTTATTTAAGGCATTTTTCACGTAACGTTCGTTTTTCTGGGGTTTTTTTTTTACTTCTCTTATCCACCCCCGACCACACACCCAAAAACACCCGGGTACCCACAGATTTTTTTTAACTTTTAATATCGAAACAGGCTTATTTTAGCCATTTTCACGTGTTCGTTTTTCTGTTTTCTTTTTTCGATTTTTACATTTAACATCGTTCGTTTGCCTTACGTTAGTTTTGTTTGTGTTTTTTCGATGTTTTGATTACCCCCACTCCCCGCTTAAGTTTTAACGCTCGTTTTTATGTTTTCTTTTTTTACTTCGCTTATAACAAACAAACCTGGTCATTGACCTCATTTGCTGAATAGCTATTGCTTCCGTCGTCGTCGTCGTTGTTATCGTAACGCTCTACGACTTCCGTGCGCGCACCTGTCAATTTGGTTTTTACTTAAATAAATCAAAACATCTTTCAGTAACTCATTCTGGCTGGCCGATTTTATTTTCAAACTTCGCCTCAGGGCTTCGGGTTCGATCCTACCAACTTTTACCCCCCCCGGTTTATTTTTTATTTAACAGCACACACACACCTTCAAACACCCGGGCAACGCCGGGTACTCCCGCTAGTGAGAATATAAAACTGAACTTCACGCATATACGTAAACACATTTGACTAGTGTGCGTATTCGTCTGTTTACAAGCGTAAAGTTCACATATATCTAATAAAAAACAGTTATTAGAAGTAAATATATAATAACAAAATCAAATTGAATAATTATATTATAAATTATTATATATCTATACACATATATATCTATACATATATATGTATGCATATATATATATAATATATATATATATATATATATATATGGAGAGAGAGAGAGAGAGAAAGGTAGAGACAGAGAAAAAAAACACCACATACACACACCATGCATAAACACATACACAGACTTTGGGAATAATTGTCTCTTTGACCAATTTGGTACCTCGAAATGGGGAGCGGCATATGTATTATTTAAAAATATATAATTATCCACTGACACGTGTTTTGTCGTCTACGACTCATCAGAGTTGCTGAATCCAGTGAGATTCGAACCAGAGACCCCATAGACAGAAGTGTAAACCTCTACCATTACGCTAACTCGCACCGACTGCTGGAATGTATCGCATTTTATGTAGATGTTATTTTATTTTTGTTTTTTGCGATACTTGTTTTGAAATGAATTATACGAAATTGCGTTTTTACCTAAATGCGAGTTCTCAATAATTTTTTCTTTGATCAATTTGACACCCTCAAATGGGGAGCGGCATATACGTTATTTTTAAAATATGATTATTCGATGACACATGTTTCGTAGTCTACAACTGATCAGAGAGGCTGAATCCCATGGACAGAAGTGTAAACCTCCAACACTAGGCTATCTCGCACGACTGCAGGAATGTATGTAGATATTATTTGTTTTTGCGGTACTTGTGTTGAAATAAATTATACGAAATTGCAATTAGGTAAAAATGCAATTTCATATAATTCATTTCGAAACAAGTATCGCAAAAACAAAAGCAAATTCCATATATATATATATATATATATATATATATATATATATATATATATATATATATATTATATTCTGGACAAGTCTTCAAAGAACAAAAATTAATTATTTTGGATTCAAACACTGTGAAACGATGTCCCGATGACTCGATAATTTTGAAAAGGATCAAATGAACGTTACCAACCAAAACATCTTTCAATAGAAATTAACTCTGTAGTAATAAATACGAAATCCACGTGAATTAAAATATATTTAAGCGTATCTTACGATCGGGCAAGGTCGGGTGCCACCCCCACCCTTGCTAGTGTATAATAATTTTAGTATACTTTCCCGCGCGTAATCGCACGGAAATCGAATCATTTTTTTGTCGTCGAATCATTATACAAAGTTAATATATAATATAGGGTTTGGGGCGAAAGTACTATTTAGTGATATGGTAATATTTATTGCATGCAACTGTTTAGCAGTGTGATGCTGATTAGCAGCATTTTATCTTCTAAATATTTTTTCGCAAAGACTCAATGTTGAATTGAACGTGTTTCGCTGTCACTATTAGCAATAATAATAATAATAATAATAATAATAATAATAATAATAATAATAATAATAATAATAATAATAACAATAATAATAATAATTTGTACAAATAATCCTGTTGAAAAAAAAAGTCTTTTTATCTTGCAAACTTCGAGGTTTCTATTGACATCGATCATCTCCCTTCTTTATTTTTATTTGGCAAATGGTTGAAGCCCTAGGCGGACGTAGCGGGTAATTGACGTGTCGAAAATTGATAGTCAGAAGTTGTGTGTGACCGTTCAAACGTTTTTTTATCTTCTGGTGGAAAAAATACATAGGAGAGAGAGAGAAAGAGAGAGAGAGAGAGAGAATATATTGATTACTTTTATGTTTAGGATAGAAATGTCATTCGAAAAGGAGAAAAACAAGCTGTTTCCTTTACTATTGAAATAACAAAACAAAACAAAAAGGCCAAGTGTCAAACGGTTGAAGTGAATTTGAACTAAAAAAGAAAAGGCTACAAAACATCGTTCACCGGATTTCTATACTTATTACAAACTTGAGGATGCTTTCAGTCAGATACAGGTATTCTTTACGTTGATAATTCAACCAATCTACATCAGCCTCTCTTTCATTTCCTTTTGTTTCCATGCAATGCGATTAGTTATGTATTGACAGAGGCAAACATAGATTCTTGAGCGTAATAGGGTGCAACTGTATCCTCATAATGTTAAAATGTTCACGTAAGGTTCTAGAATAACAATTTCAAGGTTATGAGGGGGTTTTGAAGCATGAAAACGATGTTTTTTTATATTTAATATTTTTTTTTTTATATTTCAAGTGATCATCCGCTTTTGCTCACAAAAAAAGTATAAAACATTTTTATCGCTACTTTCTTTATGAGCAAGAGCAGAGGACGATTTTCGTGCTTCAAAAAAATCCCATCAAAACCTCGAAATTATCTCTTCGTATATATATATATATATATATATATATATATATATATATATATATATATATATATATATAGATAGATAGATAGATAGATAGATAGATAGATAGATAGATAGATAGAGAGTATTGGCTGACAAGAGTTTTTGATATGCGTATCTAAAACGGTCCTAATTATCGGATTTGGAACCGACGGTACCAATGACTTGTCTCATCTAAAAACTTTCTGTAAACAAATTATATATATATATATATATATATATATATATATATATAGAGAGAGAGAGAGAGAGAGAGAGAGAGAGTCATGACTTATCTAGGTCGAAAGATGATGATTATACGTATGAATGAAAAGACAATACGATAATGATTGGTAACGCTGGGTGAAGTGGGTCAGAATTTGATTGAAGAGGACAACTTAACTAGAATGAATTTATATTAGATTTGAAAACGACTAGTGTAATCAACTGGGAAGCAGCCCAACCGTATTGTGTTCCATAGCCAGGCAACTCTAAGAAAGAACATCTCATGGAATCTCTGTTTAGTCTGAGTTATACAAATGGATAAAGGGAAAATATTTGCAATGGTTTAACTAGACGAATTTTAGTTGTAATTTTTAAACAAGAGGAGAAACCATAGATTATACCTAAATCGGACATCTGCTTTTAAAGGATACTACAAGAGCATTCAATCTTAGGATATATATATTTGATTCTTATTTGGGTAAAGGATTGCGTCATTCATGGGATAATTTCTGGATGAGTAGCATGAACCAATAATTTTTTCCGGTGGTGTTTGCAACTGATTAAATCTAAGATTTACATTTAAAATCTGAAATGAAGATTTGCAAAGCAAAGACCTTTCTCAAGGAAGGACCATTAGTTTCCACTGAAGCAAAGTGAGGCCCAGTGCGCTGTAGTGAGAGAGGCTTGGTTTTAAATGTATTAAAAACAGCAAACCTTTCCCCGTTAAACCATGTGCTATAGGTCGAATCAGAAAAATCTATATCATTCGTGCTCTTCGAAGTGTTGCTATAGGTGGTTGCGTCATCTGCATGAAGCTCTCTGAATGATCTTGGAATGTATAAGTGATATCATTGATGAATATCAGAAAGAGAGTTGAGTCCCAAAATCGAAATCTACGGCACGTACTTAAGTTACCTGCTCGTCAACGACTATATTTAAACCTAATCAAAGTATATATATATATATATATATATATATATATATATATATATATATATATATATATATAGTGCGATAGATGCAGGTAATGAATTAGTAAAAAAAAAAACAAGTTCTAGGATTTTTTATAGAGGGCCTCAGAGATAGGGATGTGAAAATTGCCGTAATGAGGGATGAACCTACGGATCTCCAGTCAGCTTATGAGAAAACGTTAGCCGAAGTAAGATGGAGAATTCGGCTCAACGCAAACCGTGAATACGATGATGAACCCATGGAGGTTTGTCATGCGAGACGACAGGTTAGAGTCGAAACCGTAGGTCCAGCAAAATTCCAAAAACAAGACAGGTGGAAAAGATTAGAGAATAGGGGGCCTGTATATAAAACTAGAGAAAAGGAAAAAAAACTAGGCAGGGTATAAGGTGTTTCAATCGTGGTAAGGTGGGCCACATGTGGAGAGAGTGCAGACGCCGCAGTCAGAAAAAACGGAGGCGCACCGTTCGTACAACGCCCGACAGACGGAACGAAGGTATACCGACGCATATAATCGGTAACATGGGCGCTGCAAATTCCGTTTCTATTAGAATAGATAGAAATAGACAGGGCTTTAGTAGATACGGGCGCGGAGGTTTCTGTCATAAAAAGTAGCATTTTTAAAACACTTATACAGAGACCTGAACTACATAGTAAATCAATTAATTTAAGGACAGCTAATGGGTCCCCATTAATTGTAGAAGATATCGCCCGATTAAGGATAAGGATAGAAAGTCAATTCACTAACCATGATTTCTTTGTGGCGAAAAACTCAATAGAAATATAATACTAGGCCGGGACTGGCTTAGGCAAAATGGTGTGAGGATGTACTTTGACATAGGGGCAATAAAAATAGGAAATGAATACATAGCGTTAGAAGAAGATGCTTATATCTCAGCTTTAGTAATACTGGGGGAAAAATAACATTAAAACCCCAGCACTTGCATACGTGCACAGCTCGTGCAGGTATTAAAACGGTCAAGGGCTAGAGTATGAGGTAGAGCAAATAGATAGAGGATTTCTCAGTGATCTTAGTGGTATTTCAGTAGCAAATACCTTAGTAAAAATTAAAGGATCAAAAAGTTTCCCGCTTTTAATAATGAACAACACCAATCAATCTTAAGAAGAGGGTGTAAGATAGCTAGGTGTAGAGCGGCAGGTAAAATAATGGAGCTTACCATGCCAAAGAAACATAGTGATAAGATCTCTGAAGAAAACTTGAAAGGGATAAAATGCCCGAAGAATTCAAGTTATAGATCAATAAGGTCCTAAAGCGGAATAAGGACTTGTTCGTTACGGGAGATAAGAACTTGGGCAGTTCCGACACAGTAGAGATGTGTATTGATACTGGAACGCATGAGTCTGCAATAGGGGAAATGATGCAGGCTGGAGTAATCGAAAGATCAAACAGCTCGTGGAGTTTTCCGATAGTTTTAGTAGAGAAGAAAGACGGGACTAAAAGGTTCTGTGTAGATTTTAGAGCACTAAATAAAATAACAAAGAAGTATGCCCGAGCGTTACCAGTTATTGATGATATTTTAGTCTCGCTTGGGTCGGCAAAATACTTCTCAAAGTTAGATTTGAAGTCAGGATACTGGCAGGTTACATTGAATGAGAACGATAAGGAAAAAACTGCGTTCACCTACCACAAGGGGTTGTTCCATTTTAATGTAATGCCGTTCGGACTTGCGAATGTCCCCGTGGTCTTCCAGGAATTGATGTCTGTAGTTTTACAAGGACAGGAAGAATTCGCTGTACCGTATTTGGATGACATTTTAATATTCTCCAATACAAAGGAAGACCATATAAAACATATAGATAAGGTCTTAGGTAGTTTGCGCAAGCACAATCTTAGGTTAAAAGCAACAAAGTGTGGGTTTTTTAATAAAGAAATACAGTATCTGAGGTTCAAAGTTAGTAAGAGGGGTAACCAGCAGACATGGATAAAGTCAAGTCTATAAAAATGATTTCGACTCCAACCACTGTAAAGCAAGTAAGAGCTTTCATTGGTATGACATCGTACTATCGGCGATTTATAAAAAGATTTTCCGATATCGCAAAGCGTTAGTCCGATTAACGAGGAAGCATGCACGATTTTATTGGGACGATGCATGTCAGTCTGCCTTTGATAGCCTAAAAACGAAGTTTGCAGATATGGTAACACTGGCTTATCCCGATCCGGATAAAGACGACCGACTGTATACAGATGCCTCTGATCATTCGATTGGGGCATGACAACGTCTGTGCGGATCTCTTGTCACGCGCTGTAGATTCGAGCAAGGACAATGATGATCCCCCCTGTAGAAATAGACAATAGGAATTACACGGTGAGTGCAATAAACTCAAACTATTTTGAGCCAAAAGATTTTGCATCACATAAGGATGCTGAAGACTCATCGATAGCACACGAGCGTCCTACATTATCAGGTTTAGATGTATGTAAGGAACAGGAAGTAGATAGGGAGATTGTACCTATTTACTATGCCTCCCCACGGGACAGAGTTAGACACCAGGGTCGTTTTTTAACGTGGAGAAAAGGTACAAAAATAAAAATTGTCTCAGTCGTGAAGGATTTCTCCTCCACTGAAAGAGAACAAGAAAATGAAGTGCAGCATCTGAAGAACAGATGGTATTTATTTGCTCCCCCACTGAGCAAATTAGGCACAAGGCCGTTTTTAATGTGAGGTAAAAACCAGCTCCCCTAAAAGTAGGCAAAAAGGGGGCACTCTGGTTACCAAAAATAATAATTGTCCCAGTATAGAGGGTCTCCCCTCCATTGACTGGCACAAACCATCTTAAGTGCAGCATCTGCCGGAACAGATACTACACTTTGATCTTAGATTTAAAGATGCGAATTAAAAACGGTAATGCGTCCAAGATGGCACAGAACAAGTACATAATAATGGACGATATAGTATATTACTTGTCGCAACCCGACGTTGAACTGATAATTAGGCTATATATTCCGTCGCATCTAAGAGAAAGGGTGTTAGTTCAATACCACGATGATAGTAGTCACATGGGCGTGGAAAAAACGTTTCACGCTATTAAGCAAATATATTTCTGGCCTGGTTTATTTAAACAAGTAAACGAATACATAGGTAAATGTATTCCGTTCCAAACCAGAAATTTGAGGAAATAGCAACCTCAAATGCCGGAGAGCGATTTGCCTCCTTTTCTTTTCGCTAAATAAGCGTTAGATGTTTCCGGGCCTTACCCAAAAACTCTATCAGGCAACAAATACATAGTGACTTCTATAGATATGTACAGTGATTGGCCAGAGGCTTTTGCGGTTCCGAATAAGAAAGCAGAAACTGTTGTGCATCTGTTAATTGACGAGATTTTTCCCAGATTCGGGCACCACTGCAGCTTTTAACGGATAATAGACCCGAGAACAAAAACAAACAAAAACATCACGTGACCACACCGTTCTATCACTCCCAGAGTAACGGCAAAATTGAAATGTTCCATAGAACGATGCATGACGTCCTAGCGAAGAAAATAGGGGACAATGAACAGTCGTGGGACATATACATGAATCAGATGTTAGCGCTGTCAGGTTCCATGTAGGCGAAACGACGAAATTTTCACCCTATTATTTACTCTACAATAGAGATGTTGTTCTGCCGTTGGAAAATATTCTAAGACCCCGTAGAGTATACTATGGGGATGAGAATCATGAAATCGCTCTACAGGAAATGCATTAAACCTTCACTTTAGTAAGGAGTAATGTAAAGGATGCTACAAAAAAATGATAGATAGATCTAAGAAGAAAACAAAAGCCGTCGAATTTAAAGTTGGTGATTTGGTGTATTATAAAAACCACCAAAAGCGAGGAAAACTAGACGTACGATAGAAACCGTACTACGTAGTGATAGAAAAGACTGGCCCGGTTTCATATAGAATAAATAATCAATTAACGGGCTCTGTAACGAAGGCGCATGCAGAACATCTCAGGGCAGCGTCTATCGAGGATTGGGAGATTCCCACTACAGAGAGGCCGTTAAGAAAAGCTGCATTGTCTGTTCCAAAGGAATCTAGTGATTCAGACAGCGAATCAACCACAGTCGAAACTGATTATGTACTGCAGAAGAGTCATCATCAACGGGAGGGGCCGGGTGAGGAATCTGACGTACCGTTGATGGAACGAAAAATCGTGACACGGAGCATGACGGCGGGACGTGAAACCAATATAGACGAAATCAGCTGTCCGTATACGTCGTATGCAGTACACGAGAGTAAAAATAGGGACCAACCTATCGTAAATAGAGTTAGTACGAGGTTGGTAGCGGGGAGGAAGAACGGGAGAGAGGGAATTGTTTAGGATGGGTTAGGAAAATACTCTGTATTTAGGTAAATTAAGTAAACTGTGAACACCGTCCTATTACATAAAAGGAAAAATAAAATATTCCTTATCTCCATGGTTCCAGCAACTGACGTCTTAGGAAAAGATAGAGCTGCTTCTCATTTCAAAATAGTAATTGAAACGTAAAGTTAAAAATTAAGTAAGCATAGTCTATCGGGCGTCGGCTGCCCCAATGTCAATTTTTAAAATTGGGGTGAAAATACCACCCATGTTATTTGAAATGAAACAAAAGCATACATTGAGAGAGACACCGAGAAAAAGAAATGAAAAAATGTGTGTGTGTGGTACATGTATTTTTCAACATACCTTCTGCGTCTTGGATGTTGGTCCATCTGGAAATATCTCGTGCCTTGGAGGGGCGACGGTACCATTTTTGGACGGAGGTTCATTCACTCCAACACGATGAATTTGTTTTATAGTTTTTATTTCACTTTCCAGATGTCTCGCACAAAATGGAAAGTGAATCTCTGGCTTGCGTGGTACTCTTCGTCTCATTTCTACACATGTCAGCGCCCAAATTTCCACGATTCAGCTAACCTGATCACGTTACTGACGCGCAATCCGATCAGCTGATCCTGACTTCCGGTAAACGTGTCTACATATAATTTACACACCTCCCTCCCTCTCTCTCTCTCTCTCTCTCTCTATCTTGATCCATTCTCTCTCTCTCTCTCACACACACACACACACACACACACATATATATATATATATATATATATATATATATATATATATATATATATATATATATATATATATATATATTATGGACTCTCCCATTGATTTCGACGTATGAGTTTTCGCCACGACAACTAAGTTACTCGAAAAGCCACACAGATGATTTGTTTGTGAAGGCTTTGTGTAGAACCATCACACACGGTACAGATGCCTGTCAAAGGACAGAGTGTACAGTAGACTATATATATATATATATATATATATATATATATATATATATAATTCATGTTTGATAGTCTTTCCTACGAGGGAAGAGTTGGATGCAATGTTAGTTTAATTAGGGAAAAGTAAACTGTGAACACCGTCCTATTACATAAAAGGAAAAATAAAATATTCCTTATCTCCATGGTTCCAGCAACTGACGTCTTAGGAAAAGATAGAGCTGCTTCTCATTTCAAAAAAGTAATTGGAATGTAAAGTTAAAAATTAAGTAAGCATAGTCTATCGGGCGTCGGCTGCCCCAATGTCAATTTTTAAAATTGGGGTGAAAATACCACCCATGTTATTTGAAATGAAACAAAAGCATACATTGAGAGAGACACCGAGAAAAAGAAATGAAAAAATGTGTGTGTGTGGTACATGTATTTTTCAACATACCTTCTGCGTCTTGGATGTTGGTCCATCTGGAAATATCTCGTGCCTTGGAGGGGCGACGGTACCATTTTTGGACGGAGGTTCATTCACTCCAACACGATGAATTTGTTTTATAGTTTTTATTTCACTTTCCAGATGTCTCGCACAAGATGGAAAGTGAATCTCTGGCTTGCGTGGTACTCTTCGTCTCATTTAACGTCGCTTCCCTTCAAGAGGGCGTGCTGGGTTGAGATAATAATCAAATTTATGTTAATCTAGAATAATCTTTTTATATCTCTAATGCCTCTCTCTTTCTATATGTTTCAAATCGATCTGCCTCTCTATTTTTGTCTCTCTATTTTTGTCTCTCTATTTTTGTCTCTCTCTTTTTGTCTCTTTATTTTTGTCTCTCTATTTTTGTCTCTCTATTTTTGTCTCTCTATGTCTATGACGCTTTCTTTTCCCGGCCCATTAATCGCTCTGTTTTTTACACATGCTTTTCTTTGATGGAGAAGATTTTTTCTTTTCTTTTTTCTTATTAGTTTACTTTCTTTCTTGTCATGCATGTTAATTCTCCATACTTCCATCAATAATCTTGATTGTATGGACGCCATTTAGAATGTTGTACTATATCGCAAATGATTTGAGCTAAAGAAAATAATGCATAAAATTTATTGAAATTAAGAAACAAATAAAATTCGAGTAGAACCGAATAAAACTAAACTTTTCAATGCGTATTTCATTGGATACGGTATAGATTTTTATGCTTTTTTTTCAACGCGATTCGCTCATTTCCATAGAAAAAACGTATAATCTCGCTTTCTCTTTGTAACACAATTAAATATTATAACGTATATTTCTGTTAGTGAATTTCTACTCATTATAGATTCTTCAATAATATTTTATCAGTCATGCTACAAAATTACACCAAATATTAAAAATCAGCATCAAAAGCAAGAAATATAAAAGGTGAACAAGTGCTCATATGACGGTAAATTTACTTATCTCGACAACTAATAGACGATTACAAACTGATTCCTCAAGAAAAGGCATTTTGGAACTGATATATATATATATGTAAGATAAATACAAACGAGAACAAGTGAAGCATTCATAGTCCCCTGTGAATGCCCAGTGAACGAGGTATAAAAAATGATTAAGTTCAGCATCCCCCCCTATTTAGCCTCAAAATCTCCAGGGGACGTCAAATCCTGGTGAAAATGAACAAACGGTGCAGTTTTAGGCTGTAACATATGAAAATTTGAGTTCTGCACCATGCCAAAAAAAAAAAAAAAGAAATGATGAAGTCCACCATTTGCCCCTCCCCCTTTAGTCCCAAAAGTCCCCAATACCTTAACATATATACATTTGAGTTCAGCACCATGCAAAACTGTTAAATAGACATACACATAAAATTTTACAGAAATATAAAAATAGTCCCAGAAATGGAGTGTTCTTTTTTTAGCCTTAAAACATCCCCTGGAGCACACACATGAGTTCTCGCGAAGTATAGTAAAACAAAATTATATAGAAATCAGTTACAACTTTTCAGAAAGTTTTATAAATATCCAAGGCATACATTTTTTTAATGAGCCCAAAAGTGTCAATTTTAGTTATTTTAACCCCCCACCCATCCTGGGGGTGGGCAACCGGTGTTTTCCCGGGAAAATTCGTTCTGTTATTTTTGCTCATATCATGTTTAATGTTTGTTCAAAATTTTAAAAAATTCCAAGGCGTAGTTATTGAGAAAAATGCGGACAAATCCACGGATGAACAGACAAGGGTGAATTTCCCCGTCCACCCTCCTTTTTTCGGAGGACCAATAACATTTATATTTACCAAATATCAGGCAGGCCCACCTGCCTAGGCATTACCTTAACCGTCTGTGAGGTATTTTTTACCGATCACCGAAGCAACTACCGAAGAATCCCGATCGGTTCAATAAGACTAGTTGAGAGTGCCTATTCAAGAGCGTGTTATTATTTGGGGAGATGTCAAAGGGCCCGATCTAGGGTAACTGTAAACTAATAATCCGGAATGGTATTACGTCATCGCTTATTCGTGGGAACAATGGTAAATACTTAAACAAAGCTGATATGTCACATAAACAATGATGTCAGGGGATCAAATATCACAAAAAAAATGAAAAGGTTAAGGATATTAAATTACAAGCTCATTATTCACCAATGAGAGCCACTGTCAACAGAAGTAAACGTCAGTAAACTACCTTTCAGAAAACCTTACTAAACAAAAGTCATAACCTCACCAAAATCATCAAGTGGATATCATAACTCCAATACAAGGGGCAGCTTTGAATAAATTCAAGACTCAAGAAGATGAGCTATAATAAGATGGTGAAAGAACACCAAACCAAAAACTCCCCGCATAAGCCTGATGAATCCTAGCGTGTATGAAACGCGGAATATTCTGTGTAGCTTAATCGCCATATATATTTTATAACGTACTACCTAACTCTACCTACGTATTGAGCACTGTTGAAGTAAATCTATACTTTCGTATATTAATTTATGTTGTTAAATGAAGTATCCATACCTAGCTCCTGAAACAGTTGAGCACTCTCAAAAGAATTTATTTCACCACACCAAAAAATAGATATGGAAATAGTTATTTTCGAAACATCGCTAAAAAAAATCCCCACGCCTAGCAAGCATAGCTATATTATTAAATTAATTTAAAAACAGATGAACTAATACGCCGAATGCGATGGCGAGCAAATTTCTTCCTTAAAAATGAAAACATAAACAAAAAAGAATCCTATGGTTTTAAAACCCTAAAAAATGCGAAAACATAAACTTTGAAAATGACCTTTTAAAGGTAATTAAAAATTTAGAATTCCACAATCAACATAACAATTTCCAACGGAAACTACACAAAATCGTTAGAAACATAAACTATAATAACATCTTTGTAAAAGCAGATAAAACTAGATTTTTTATAAAATAGATAAACAAGAGTATAACAAACTAATCACAGAAAACATTACAAAAAACTGGATACAAAGGAATGCGACTACATAGATATAATAAATACTGGAAGTAAACAAATTACCGATAAATTAAAAATTAGCGATAAAGTTGGCAAATTGAAACTTAGAGAGGCATATATTCTGCTCAAAGACCACAAATGTGACTTCAATAATAACCCCAGCACCTGCTTAATAAACTCAACTAAACCAGAAATAGGAAGAATTAGCAAAGGAATACTTTCTAGAGTAAACAAACAAATCAAACAAGACCTAGAATTAAACCGGTGGGCAAATACTGCCGAAGCAATCACTTGGTTTAAAAATATAGAAAACGAAAATAAATGTACGTTTATACAGTTCGACATCATAGATTTCTTTCCTTGGATATCCGAGGAACTTTTCAACATTGCCCTAGAATTTGCCGAGGCATACACCGATATATCCCCGGAAGAAATCCACATCATTAAAACATGTAGAAAATCAGTTCTAGTAAATAACAATAACCAATGGATAAAGACTAAAATGAAAAATTCGTTTGATTTGCCAATGGGTTACCTGGATTCTGCCAAGGCATCAGATCTTCAGGGACTATTCATTCTATATATATATACCATCACAAGCATATTTGATACTAAGGATATCGGCCTATATAGAGATGATGGACTAGCTATAATAAAAAACCCCAACAAAGTCAAGGGAGATAACTTTAAGAAAATCATACTCAAGGAAATAAAACAATTAGTCCTAAAAGAAGACGTACTAGCTAACATAAAATAACAAACTTCCTCGACGTAGCATTAAATTTAGATAAAAACACATATGAACCTACTTAAAAGATAACGCTAATCAAATATACGTAAACCCTAAGTCCAACCACCCACCATCAATTATAAAACAGATTCCAAACTCGATCGTAAGTAGACTCAGCAACAACTCAAGTGATGAAAATGTATTTAACAGGTCAATCAATATCTATGAAGCAGCCCCCCTCCCAAAATAGTGGATACAAAATATTGATATCAAATATAAGCAACAAAACACCAATAACTATAATAAAATTAAAAATAAAAGAAATATAATCTGGTACACGGCGCCATACAATCAAATGTTAAAAACAAAACTTGGCAAGAAATTTCTAGATCGTATCGAAAAGCACTTCCCCACAACCAATCCCTTACACAAAATTTTCAATAAAAATAACCTAAAGTTATCTTACAGCTGCTGCAAACATATAGAGATAATAATTAAAGCGAATAATAACGAAATATTAAATAAAAGCAATGAAAACAACAACAAAATAAACAATAAAAAAGTAGACCCCACGACAAAAATTCAAACTAACACGGGCAAAATTAAACTAAAGGACAAATATGTAACTAATAGAAATAATAATAATAATAATAATAATAATAATAATAATAATAATAATAATAATAATAATAATAATAATAATAATAATAATAATAATAATAATAATAAACCAACTCCGGACAACAACAACCGTACTAGAAATAAAAACAAAATTACTAATAACGAACAAGATAAATACAACTGCAGATTCTGCAGACTTTGCCCGCTTCAAAATTCTAACCAAAAGCATAGTTTACCAGGCCACAATATTTGCGAAAGAAACCCGGAATAATAAGCAATATTACGTAGGCATGACTTCCTTAGATTTCCAAACCCGATATTATGACCACAAAAGTACATTCAAAAATAAAAAAAAAATACCGAATGAAAACAAGTCTAGCAAAAAAATACTGGGAACTCAAAGAAATCGGACGTTCGCCGATAGTCGAATGGAAAATAATAAGACAAGCAAACACATGTAGAGACCTAGACGATCCATGTAGATTATGGCTTCATGAAAAATTTGCGATCCTATACTTTAAAGAACCCCAACATCTATTAAACTGTAGAAGCGAAATAGCGAACAATGTGTTCACAGGTTAAATTTTACTCTAGGATAGCGATACAAAATAATTTTAAAACTAACAATAACAATAGAAAATAAACAAATAAAATGAACATACACATACAAAAGTTATCATATGTGTATATATATACATATATATGTATATGCATATATATGTTTGTATATATGTATGTATATATATATATATATGTATATATATATATATGTATATATATGTATGTATATGTATATATGTATGCATAAACTAACATAAAAATATCAACCTAAGTTTAAAATAGGTCAGGAGGTTCCCTGCAAAAATAGCACACATTTATATATATATATATAAGTTTATATATATATATATATATATATATATAGATAGATAGATAGATAGATATATAAATAGATAGATAGATAGATAGATAGATAGATAGATATGCGCGTATGTGTTTGTGTGCGTTTTCATTTATATTTGAGATTAAAATCAATCATGAATTATACCGGTAGGTGGCGGCGTAAGAAGGCACAGTTGTCCTCATGTAAAATGTTATTTAAGTATTGCAAAGATGATTCATTGATTCGTGAGGGACAGTGTGAATTGACATCAGGTTTTCCGAATTGATAAACAATATTAACTCGACTGAAATGAATACATTGTATGTTCTATTCACTCGTTATTCTTCCTGGCCTGATTATTTGTGCATTGATTGTGTAAAGGTGTGAGAGAGAAAAACATTTCTAAGATTCTGTTTTGTTCCGTCCGTTTTTCCTTTACGAAAGTTAAATCTAGTTCTGTTTCTTCACACACACACACACACACACACACACACACACACACACACACACACACACACACATATATATATATATGTATATATATATATATATATATCACATGTCATCCACATACAGTACTGCTTCGTTGTATCACAACTCATCAGTACGGCTAGACATACACCTGTTCCTAGCCGCGGATCGACCATACAACCGTCGAGTTGACAGTCAGCTGTTCTAACCATTGGCCCACGAATCAGTGTCGAATATATTTCTCCTCGAGTGTTTATATAATTCACATCCGCCCATCGCTAACAATGCTAAAATCAAAAGTTTGTTGACAAACAAATTAATAGTGGGCTTCGCGTAATTGCTTAAATACGCGTCGGGTGAAAATATATTTACAAATTGCTCAACCCAAACGGGGGGGGTCCTTTTTTATTTGTCATCCAAATACAGTATTAATATATATATATATATATATATATATATATATATATATATATATATATATATATATATATATATATATCTGTGAGTGATGAGACGATTCCAATATTTTTCCGATTCCGATACAATTACCGATTTCGATGTTTTTTTTTAAATTTCTAAATATATAGTTGATTTTTATTGGTGTGGGGGTTGATTACCACAAGACCCATGTAATACGTGCATATATTTTAGCGAATGTAAAAAAAATAACACGTGGGAAAAGTGTATAGATTGTAGTTTTACTGATAGTTTAAAATCAATAAATATTTATCATTTTATTATTAACACAAGCCGTGGAAAATAAAGTGTAAAATAACACAAACAAACAAAAAGTAATGAAAAAAAAATCGTTTTGAGGCATCTGAAAATAGACATATATTTTTCCGATTCCGGTACTCCAAAAAATTCTGATTTATTTTTTTTCCAATTCCGATTCGGATTAATTTTCCTAAAACTAATAAATATATATATATATATATATATATATATATATATATATATATATATATATATATATATATATATATATATATATATATAAAAGATTCATAATTAACAACTATCACTCGTTATCCTCAATATTAATAAAGCTCTGGGATAAATATATCTGTTGAGCTTATATATCTACAGTACTATGAGCAATGTCCCTTTAAATATTGTATGTCAGGTCATGTCATATGCTACTGGTACCATGTAACCCAGTACTACCTGCCTCATGGTAGGGTCACCGATGACTAAACTAGTTTCCCCACCAGAATTTTTTGGTGAGGAGGGTGGCTAGTCTCTCTAAAGGATTAAAAACAAGACCTTCCGAAGGGCGAATGAACCCTTTTTCGGTCTCAACGGCCAACTAGCACCGTGCGTGTTTGTGTGTATGTATGTGTGTGTTGGGGTGGAGAGGGCTCCCGTAAGCCGTGGTGAAGGCAACCTTTCTAGGAGAAGCAAATCTCTGATTTAAAAAAACCATAAAGCGGGAGACCAGTACCCGCATTAAGCTGGTCTGCAGTTTAACTTGTTGCTGAGCTCTCTCCACCCCAACACACACATACATTCGCACAAACACACACGGTGCTAGTTGGCCGTTGACCCCGAAAAAGGGTTCATTCGCCCTTTGGAAGTCTTGTTTTTAATTCTTCAGAGAGACTAACCACCCTCCTCACCAAACAATTCTGGTAGGGAAACTAGTTTAGTCATCGGTGACCCGGTGACTTGTTGCTGGTTATCTTGCTCTTGCTTGTTGTTGGATCTCAACATTTTGAATCGAGAGAGACTTAGCTGTCGTACAAAGCTAAGACTCTGTAACATTATCTGTGTATAGATACTCCCTCAGGCATTTGTCTATTAAAATGGTCCTGTGGCGATGGAAGTCATTTTTGGGCTCATGCACTTTAAGTGTCTGAGGGAGTGGCACTCGTCTGACAAGACGTTGCAATCATCATATATGTAGCAATAATTAATTAATCCAGCAGGAAAATTTTGCACCACTTTTATATTCGTTTATGGTGATAAAAATCAACATATTTTGATAGTAAATCTTATTTGTAGAAACTTTTCAATGTTTATAGTATGTTTTTTCAATTTCACTCAAAATCACTTTCATAATTTTAATTCCTGAAAATGTCGAAAATTGAGTAAAATTCACCGAATCTTGCTTAATTAGTCTCTAATGATTATGGATCCAATTTAATGCAACTCTGAACTATTTGCATTGAACTATATTGAGTATATCGTACATTTAGATTCCTTGCAGTCAGAAGCTCTTTCAACGTGCAAAATAATAGGGTAATTAGCTTACTAGGCAGTCTTCTCTCTACAAATATATAAACATATTAAGATATGTAATTGTGTATAAATATATATATGTATAATTATAAAACTCAAATGACCTTGTAACAGGTGTTGTAATCCTACATCCGGCTTACGACTTCCGGTTGCGCTTGAGTGCATAAACATAAACCCATAAAAGCGTAAATAAAGTAACCCAAATCGCTACTTTTGCAGAATTTGACCTGCGCACTGAAATATTAACGTTATTATTTAGAAATTATTATTAACATGGGGCGGGTGGGGATGTTTTGCAACTATTCTGTATTGCAACTATACTGTCGCAATTTTCTTATAGATAAAACAACTTTGACCCGCTAACAACCATAAGAATAATTTACAACGGCGATTTCCCCACAGCCTTCTTTTTTTTTAAATTTATTCTCTATTTTTTATACACCTTTCTTAAAAAAATTCAAACATTTTCTCCTACACTACCAACAATAATAAATAACCACGAAAATATGTTTTTTTAAATTTGCGGCACAAATAAATAATCAACGCGACAATAAAACGCATTGTTTTACTTTGTACGTTTTCAGCGTCCCAATTGTTTTTTTTTCGCGTTTAAATTATCCAAATAAACAATTGTTAATTTTTTTACATCGCGTTTAAATTATCCAAATAAACAATTGTTAATTTTTTTACATCGTTCATTTCCGCATTGTCTTAATTAGTTTTATTGACCTTATTATTAACATATTAATAAAATATTTGACCCAATGGGCCATGAATGTTTATTTAAAATAAATAAAAAAAGTTACATTTTATTTTTATTTTATATTTAAAACGCCCTTCTTAACATGGGGAGAGTGTTTTTTTACTAATCTGTACTTTCAACTAATAATTTCATTTAAAAAAGATATATCAAAATCTGAATTTAACTTTAAGTATTATGGTATCTGTTCAGTGCACATTTACCTATAAGTATGACAAACCACTTATAATTCAATGGCTGTAAGTTTTTCCCCAAAAAATAACTAATTATAAAACAGAACGACTCATAGGAATCTATCTATATTCTTTTTGATTTTAATATACTTTCATAGAAATGTTTCTGTTATGTCAAAAAAAAAATCCTTACGTCACAAGTGTCACGTTCATACATGAATTCCTTAGCTGATATAACATACTGACCCAACGGGTCACGGGTAGCGTAGTAATTATATATATATATATATATATATATATATATATATATATATATATATATATATATATTTATAGCTATTTATTTCAGTTCAAATCTAAATATTAACTCCAATTTTATTTCGATTTATATAATTTAAATTATATTTCACTCGTTATTTCATTTTACTTCAGTTGAAGATTTTAGAAAGCATATGTATAGGGCTAACATTTGATCTCTATATTTCAGACGCATAGATATTTGAATATTCGATTGAAGTTCTCCTTAACCTCTCTAACATTGAGTTAGTAAAGAAGTTCAGAATTTAATTTTCCTCTTCTTAATTGACCATTTAAATAAATTATAGCATTCTTTTCTTTTTGGTCCTACTGGATTCCAGGAAAAGAATTCCCCGTATCTGCTTAAGTATTCAGCTTCGTTCTGTTATTTGGGGTAACATCATTTGGAAAGGGTGAATCATTCCTCAAAAAAAAAAAAAAAAATTTGAGCCGTGAATACTATGTGATTTTCAATATTTAGTCAGGGTTTATTTGCAGAAAAAATAGTATCCTCATGTCAGGCTCTCCTGATAAACCCATCTACAGAGACAACTCAGACATTGAAGGATAGAATTTAGTCGGCATTCAAGTTCTCTTCAAAAGACACTCAAATTCTCTTCAGTAGACATTCAAGTTTTCTCCAGTAGGCATTTAAGTTCTCATTAGTAGGCTTTTAAGTAAGCCATGTAGAGAATCGACCGATATGAAAAAGTCAGCGATAAAAATAGAAGTTTGTTTAGATGCCTGAAACCATGTTTCAATATTTTTTTAAAAGATCTTCTTGAGTGACCGTTTCGTCATCACTGAGACAACTTATATACCGGGTTATATACTTCGAATGTTTTTGTGCGTCTGGGCCATCAGCAGGAACAGCTCAAATTGTGTACAAAACTTAAGTGAATAAAAATAAAATTTTAAAAATCATATATCATTGAAGTATTAATATATTTAGTTCCAATCAGAAACATAATTTTCTGTTTACTTTCATGAATTTAGCGTTTGAATTAAACTATTTTTATATAATTCATTTGCTCTGGCGTTAAAAACATATATATTGAGCTTAAATCTTGGAAATCTAATAATAAGCCTATATATATATATATATATATATATATATATATATATATATATATATATATATATATATATATATATATATATATATATATATATATATACTAACAGAGAGAGAGAGAGAGAGAGAGAGAGAGAGAGAGAGTGAGAGAAGGAGAATAATAAGAGATAGAAAATTGATAAAGAAAGAGAGAGAGAGAGTAGGAGAATTATAAAAGATGGATAAATTGATAAAGAGAGAGAGAGAGAGACGGACAGAGAGAAAGAGGGAGAATAAATAATTAAATTTAAAAATGGTTGAATTTGTATTAGATGTTAAGAATTGATCTGATTGTCGGAACCATGCTAATAAGCCATACATTTTTATGCAAATTATAACGTTATTTTACAAATTTAATTAGGACGCCCACAGTGGGCGACATTAACCTGTGTTCTTAGCACGACGTGAGCATATTCAAAATTACATGATTTGTTGTTTTGTACTTGAGTAAACAGTAATATTCGATTTGTTTTTTTTATATCTAAACTGCTATTTACTTTAAGTTACATTATCTTACAAAAACAATTAACAATACGAATGGGTAAATTAAGCAGCTTTCGGTTCAGTTCCCTTGATTAACTTATTAATCACCCAACTAAGTGTTACACGCAGAAGATTACGTATTCATATATATATATATATATATATATATATATATATATATATATATATATATATATATGGCACCCGGCGTTGCCCGGTCATAAGATACGTTTAAATATAATAATTTAATTCATGCAGACTGCGTATTTATTATTATAATGACAATTGTCTATCGATTATTATATTGGACAACGTATAGTAGTGAGATCTAAACACACACATACACACACACACACACACACACATATATATATATATATATATATATATATATAAATATATATATATATATATATATATATATATATATATATAACTTGGATTCCATCCGCTAGAATCGAACTAAAACAAACAGCCCTCCACCCTCATTCTTTAGCCTCTGGCCACGCCCATACGTATATATATATATATATATATATATAAAGTGAACGTGTCTGTGTGTCTGTCTCTGTGTGTGTATGTGTGTGTGTACATTTCCCTACGCAATAATTCTATTAATTTTTAGTGTACAGACGCGAAATTTGATATACAGGATACTGAGATTTGGAAAAATCTTTGGGATCGGTTTTCGGCGAGAAATGTCGCTGTTAAGTGGTCAAAGTGGATTGACTCAGGACAACCATAAAGAGCAAATAATTCGACGTTGGATATTACTTACTCTTTCTTTTGTTTTAATTTTTGGATTCCTTTGAAATGAGGCTTTATAATTTGTGCATTCACTCTTTCTGTGGACCTTTGGAATCTGTGGCACAGTGGATAGAGGTTGAGTCTCTACAGTTCTAGGCGAGCATTGTCTGAAGATAGCGGTTGTAGTTTTACTCAAAGCAGTGCAGATGATTAGTTGGCTAAAACGTGGTCAGACTACAACTATGGAAGGCGGTAATTACTGGGGATAAGTTACAAGACTCGGTATTTCTATCCCATCGCTGTTAATCAGCTAAAATTATTGCCAGCGGATGAGTTGGCCGAAACGTGGTGAAACAACAACAACAACAACAACTGTGAAGATGAGGATAACCGTCCTCAAAAAGAATGAATGTTCAACGCTATGATTGACAATTTTGTGAGTTAATATACTTTCAGACAATGTGTCAATAATTCAATTTTTAATACATAAATTATTATTGCTATTTTTTCTGACTTAAAGAATTTAAAATATCTACCTTTGTCTTTTTTTTTAAGAAAAATATTTTTTTTCGAATTAATTTCAGGCGGTGGGACTATTTAACTTTTTTAGTTATCCCCCCCCCTTACCTTTTAAAATGGTTTCATTTTGAAGGCTTATAAAGGACATTTTTTTTTTACTCTCTAACATTTATGCGATAAGAAGGATTTATATTAGTTTATATGAAAACAAATATCGCATTCGTTCATTCTCGAAAGACAATTGATATCCTCTTTAAAGGTAGCTAAGCGGGTTATTATGAGACAGGGTTGCGCAATCCCAAACCACACCCCTCATGAATCGAAACTGATTTAGCCCAGTAGAAAGGAGAAATCTAGGACTACTGGAAACCATGTCGAGATAAGTAGAGAATACATACAGAACCTGGAATTATCAAATAGTCACCTATTTTAGTACTGACCATGCTCAACATTGCTTAACTTCGATCATCTAACAGTCACGAGTGTGCCAACGTGATTATGCCGTATATACAAAGAAATATGATCTTATTATAGAATGTAGATGTTCAGTGCTTTCTTCCTCTTTTGATAACAAAATTACCTTGCTTTATCGCAACAGCCGCTTACCATTGAGTTTTCGCTGGCAACGTCTATTGTATTGTATGGCAAAAGTCACCCCAAGATCCCACAGTTCTCCATATTCTTCCAGTGGAAGTTTCGTTTGTGTTCTCTCTCTTCCCTCTTTCCATTCTTCATGGTTCGTCAAGTTGCGCAAGCCGAGACAATCATCGCATTTGTTGTTTAAAGGTGGAGGGGGGCAGGTCGCAATTACTAAAACATTTTGTGGTTTCAGTTCCCTTGATCTCATGCTATGTTTTTTTTCTTTCTTTTTGTTTTCCTTTTATTTCTATTATAACTTCCATGCGATTAAATAGTGTTTGCAGTTTAGGGGAATTCGTTTTTACATTTCAGTGGTTTTCATAATTGTAGTTCGTTGTATCTTCTCATCCTATCCTTTGAATACAATTTCTCCCATTCTTTTTCGATGTTTTTAAAGATCGCCCCTAGTACTCCTAATATTATTGGTTTTATCTTGATTTTCTTCATGTTTCAAACCGTTTTCAGTTCTTTAGCCATGTCCATGTATCTGCCTCGCTTTCCTGTCTTCTTGATATGCACCCTGAACCTGCTGGGATTATTATCGTCGTCATCGTCGTCATCGTCGTCGTCGTCTATATTAATACGATAACGTGTGTGTTATTTTGTGTGTCACGCTTACATCGTCCCCCCCCCCCGAGTGGATATCCTTTAATTGTTATGACCTTCAATTTCTTGTGATAAATAATTTTACCAAGAATTCTTTATAAGTTTCGGTTTCGATTCAAGCTGGTGCACCCAAATCATATGGATATATTTTTTTTATTTTTGAAATCACAACATTATAATATATAAGAATCAATAGAAAATTGATTCTATAATAATATATATGAAATCTGCCCGAATTAAATATCGTTTTAGGCGTATTTTGGAACCGAGTTACGCCGGGCCTTCCTGTTAGCTTAGATAAATACTTTGGCAGTTAAAAAAAAACAAGCTACAATAATATCAGGGCGTTTCCATTTATGCTGAACATCCTAAGACTGCCAACATCAATATATTACATATGAAAGAGTCCGTTGTGGAATTTCCAAAGGTCCCGCTGCTGCTGCTGCTGCTGCTGCTGCTGCTGCTGCTGCTAATAATAATAATAATAATAATAATAATAATAATAATTATTATTATTATTATTATTATTATTATTTTTTATTATTATTATTATTATTATTATTATTAACAACAGCAACAACAACAATAACAACAACAACAACAACAACAACAACAGCAACGGACCGAGGTATTTAACTTTCTTTATTTTTTACCTGAGGCTTTTATATCAGTATTTTTTATAACAAAATGCGATGTATCAATTTGACAGAGAAGCACTTTAGAACATATTTCATAAAATATCTAGAAAAACTACAACACATCAACACATGATTTTCATTTTTAGTTTCTATTGTCTGAAATCAACATGCACACTTCTAAGCAAAATTAAATGCGTTGCAAATTGAAATTACAGCATAGATTCGAGTAGCCCCTCTGATAAGCGATATTATATTTACATCCTGGAGCTCGCGTTCGCACCGGACAACCAGAAAGAAAATTATATATATATATATATATATATATATATATATATATATATATATATATATATATATATATATATATATATACGGTTTTTCAAGCTCGAATCCAGTTCGTTCCACAAAGATCACTTTTACTTAAAGATGTTGGCAACCTTCTCGTGGTTCCTCTCCTTCGTGCTGGACAACAGAAAGAAAACAAAACAAATACATGATTTTCTTTTATATATATATATATATATATATATAGTTCTTTTTTTGTTTGATATATTCAATCAAATAAGCTTTATTGCGTCTGCATTCGCACTGAACATCATTAAACAACAAAGAATTCAATGCTGCGACATGGGGTCAGGAGTATTGGGCAATATTGGGATACAGGTCCTACTAATGTTCATATAAAATTATACAAGTATATCATAAATGTAATTTTTCATTTATAAATTATCATTTTGGGGAGATAATGTTGATCTAATGGTTAATGACACGGGTGTTCCAAGCTCGAATCCAGTTGTTGTGCAAAAATCGCTTCCACTTAGGCAAAATAAAGGTTGGACAAATAATTGATTTTAAAGTTAACAAGCTATTTTTCTTATTGCACATGGATTTGTCAAGTTCGAATCCAGACAGTTCCAGAGAAACTCTTTCACTTATGATGTTGGCAACCTTCTAGTGGTCTCTGCCGTAAGTACTCAATGTCTTTGTAAGACTAATTCTGACTAGAAAAAATATTGAAGAAATAATTCTAACTAGAAAAATATCGGAGAAACCAATGCCATTAAAAGAATCTTTGGATTCATACGATATGATGATCATGATCCGTTTTGATTATCCAAAGAAAGAAAATACTCAACGCTGCCTTTTTTGTATTTTGAGAGAAAGATTTCTTTACTAATTCATAACAGGGATGCGGTGTCTGTTTTGTTATATTCTTTCTGGCTTTCCCTCATCACATTAAATTGGTTTCGTCCGTGGGGGCTAGAAAAAAAACCGCAGGTTTTTTACCCTCTAACATTTGTATCAGGGTATGAATTTAGACAATGTATTATATTATAAACTGGAGGATATTAATATTATGGGGAGTTTTTACATGGAAATTCTTTTTGAGAAAAACCTGCGGCGTTCTCTGGAAACTGAGTGACAAGTCTTCCCATATATCCAGTATTCACTACTTCTTCGAATTCCTTTCCAAATTAGTTTGTTAATTTTCGAATCTCCCACTGCATACGTAAAACTAAACAGAACTGCTCTGAACAAAATTATTTTCCAAGAATTTACATCTGCGGAACACAATATCACGTGCATTTTTCTCAACTAACTACAACATGATTGTTTTTAAGTCCAATACGTACAAATTCTTGTCAAACTCCAATTCTGTTCGTTTCTTGCATCGATCCAAATCCTCTCAACGTGCTGTATATCGTCCGACTATCATATAATCCATTATCCTTGAATGGCTTTTGAGCCTTAATATGTAGTGACACGTTACTATAAACAAGGTCGATAGCCATTAGTCGCGTGCTCTCGTGTAATGAATGAACGCGTGAATGTAGGATTGACATGAAATTCTTAAAGATAAACTAAAATGACCGAAAAATGACTTAAATAAATAAAAAATAAATGACTTAGAATGACTTTAATGAACTTAAGGATGAATTGAATGACCTTAAGAATGACTTGAATGCTTAAAAAATAACTGGAATCCTTCAAAAACAACTTGAATGATCTGGAGAATGACTTGAATGGCTTTGAGGCTGACTGGTTGTAAAGTGGGTGATCATTTTACATTAAATTAATATAGAAAAATGATCCCCCACTTTATATCACAATAAGTACAGCATGTAGTAAGAACAGATGCTACACTTTGATGTTGGCCAAAAGGCCAAGAAAATGGTATTTATTGGCTCCCCCCACCGAGCAAATAGGCACAAGGCCGATTTTTCATGTGAGGAGTGAAGGGGAAATGGGGACCAACTCCCCGGGAAGTAGGGGAGCTCGATAGTGACAATTGGTATGAGGGGTTGCTCCTAAATTGACCAAGGTCTTATATGTGGGATTGCCCCCACATATGGTCTTTGTTCGCAGTATCTGCCGGAACAGATACTACACTTGGCCAAAAGGCCAAGAAAAGCTTAAAAGGCTAAGAACAGCATCTATTAACAACAGACCTTTGATCTTTGATCAAAAAGACAAAGCACAAACAAAAGTGTTACGGACAGTCCGACAGATCGACAGACCGACCGACAGACCGACTGACGAAGTGATTTATAGAGTCGCTTGCACGTAACTAATAAAAAACATGCAAAATTCAACGTTAAATATTGTAAAACTACATACAAATCCTTTTCAGTCTTTTACAAACTCTTGTATGATGCTACTATACGTAAAAGATTCTAACCACATCATTAATCACATGGCAGACAATTTCTGATCAATTATTCCATTGCATTTAAAATGCCCATATTTCTGTAAAACCCAGATTAATAAATAAATACCAACTCATCCCTATAGAGAAACCTGTATTTTTCAAGTAGAACATATTGATGTGAAATGAAATAAGTTCTTACATATATGTGCCGTTTCCGAAGATGCCTGATTTCCCGTATTTTTCCACCTACGTAGACAAATTGCAAAACGCTGTGCTGTTGTTTTTATTCGAGCATAACAATTCTATGCTCTACAAGAAGCTGGAACTGTTCGTGCAGGATGAGTCAAGCTATGGAACGCTTCGCTTCACAAAGTAATCCGATTCTTCCTATTTGACTAACATTGAATATAAGGTAAGTCTTCTGAAACATACTATCTGACTTACACGCCCACGGCGGGAATTGAACTCAGGTTTATTTATTCAGAATCGTTGCACGCTTTTATTGTAAATCATCGCTAAACATGATCTGCCATTTCTCAGAAAAGTCAGGTTATAGTGTTGATCAGAAATGATGACAACATGCCATCTTCTATAATATAAATCTCACCTGTGTATGTATGTACGTATGTATGTATGTATGTGTGTATATGTGTATGTATGTATATATGTATGTGTGTATATATGTATGTATGTGTGTATGTGTGTATGTATGTATGTATGTATGTGTGTATGTATGTATGTGTGTATGTATGTATGTATGTATGTATGTATGTATGTTTGACTAAACTTTCGACAGAGGCGACGGATTTTCACAAGATCGGTATCGTTTTAGAGATCGACATTTCGGGCGACAAATATCGACACATTGCCTAAATACAATAATTTGTTTACCCTCAACTGGTCACTTTTCTACAAGGAGTGGTCGCTTTTTTCGCCGATATTTTTTAAAGTCATCCCCTCTTTTCGATCGACTAGCCTTAATTTACACTTTCGCTACTTCCGCTTTGGTGATGGACGCAACGGCAAAGACGTCACTTTTTTCCACGTTCTTTTCCTCCTTCGCAGTACGGGTTCGATCCTACCTGCTTACTACCATATTTTTTTTTTTGCTCAACATACACCTCCAAACACCCGGGCAATGCCAGGCAATACCGGGCAATGCCAGGCAATGCCAGGCAATGACGGGCATCTAGTCTAGTTAATTATAAAACCGCTCAACACAAAAAACATCTTGTAAAAAGGAATTTGAATATTTTAAAGTTATCTGAGAAATTTTGTTCTTACTTCATACGATTAATAAACAACACTTTATATCCCTTCTAGTTTGTCTCTCTCTTTATCCTCTTTATCGTCTATCCATCTCTATTTCCCTCCCCCCTCTCTCTTACTCTCTTTCTATCTATATATAGATATATATCTACTATTATATAAAAGGAACTGTGTATGTGTGAGAGAGAAAGAGAGAGAGAGAGTTACTTGTGTACTCAGTGTGGGCCTAATTTTTGAAATTTCACACAAAGGTATTTAATTTGTCTGGTAGTGTTCTTACGTAGGTTTTGTATCGGAATGCGTTTGGCAAGTATCTAAAATCAATAATCGAAAGAATCTGATTAGAGAAGGACGTCACATTTTGACCAAAGTTAACACTTTTATACAACCTAACATCACAAGTGCATTTGAGAAGTTTTATCACCGTACAAGCAGAAAGGTCCAGCGAATAAAATTTAAATTAATTTTTTATAAGACAGGACACGGACGCGTTTGAAATGATTTTGTCTTTTTAGGGTAAAATTGTATTATGTTTTTTTTCTAAACAGTTCACTTCTTGTAAGTAAAAAAATGCTTGAAGTGTGATTAAAACCAAAGCCTAAAGACAGCGAATAAAGTACGACAACTATTAGGCCAACTTGCCACGTTCGAGACCGCTCAAATGTTGAACGTTCGCATTCAGTGCGGACTGAACTTTCAAGATCGATGTGAATGTTTTTACAAAGCTACACTGTGAGTCTTCAAAAGACTGTTTATGTTAGTATTTATATCACATATAAGATACATGGTCATCCACTCAACACAAATATGAGGATATACAAAGCCTGTTTGCTGAGCACTTCTCCTTACGCTTATATATTGGACTTTGTACTCACGCCAAGAAAGAAGACTGAATGTCTTCTATTTGCACAACCTCAGACATCTGTTAGGCATCAGCTGAGAGGATCGAGTCACTTGCATGAGGAACATGTTTACCATTCTCACTCAGAGACTCTTGCGCTGGCTCGGTTATGTGTGCAAGATGGAAGTCGGTCACATCACAAAGGACATCTTATGCGGCGAGTTCGCCTCTAGAATACGGCTAACTGGACGACCAGCTCTACACTACAAGGCAACTGCAACAGAGATCTGAAGACTTGTAGCATTCAACCACACGATCACGAATCAGTGACATCCGATCGCACAGCCTGACACGCAAAATTAAGAACAGTGTCAAATTAGCAGAAAAAGAGGGGATACAGTCCACCACTGCCGCTCCCAGCATCCCTACATCTGCAGCAACTGCCAACAAAACGTGGAAAGAAAAGAACTTTTGAAAAAATAGAATGGTCAGCATTGAGCAAGTGCTAACAAAGAAAATTTACAGAGTTTTGTAAATGTAAAATAAGAAAAACGAATATGTAACAAAAGATTTTTTTACAAAAAAGATAAGAACATAAAAGTTTCTTTCAGTCATTTATACATATAGGTGTTTAGATAGAAAAGTTGTGGCCCTGTTGGTGGGGCATTAGAATACGCCGACTGCCCCCCTGCAGAGGGTAAAAGTCCCTCAATGGGAGTCCTGGATATGACCTTAAACTATATCCAGTGGTGAGGCCCCAGTTTGTGGGCTTTGGGGAGTGTGGAGCGACCCTTTAATTATCATTGCTCCCAGGTCCACTCTGACCCGGAGTGGTAGTACCTGTTAGGGTCCTAACTATGGGTTAAATAGAAACCGACGTGAAAACAACAAATATAAAAAAATTTCTTCAAAATCTTTGGATTCGGCATTAAATAACCCGAAAAGGGTTGATATGCCGTAAAACAAAAACAACCAACCAACAAACCAACCAACCAACCAACCAACCAACCAATAGAAAAGTTGAGTTAGTCACAAATCAAAATCTTTATAGTGTGAATGTATGCGTATGTAAGTAATATATCTATGGCAATATTTAGCAGCGCCATACTGTGTATATGCGTCGGTTTATTTTGTTTTTGTATAGTTGTAAGTAGCAGTTCATTTTTGTTCGACTGACTCTTAATAGTATGTAAGAATATGTGCGCGGGATGAGGAAACTTGTATGCGAGTCATTGAGTCCTTTTCACCTCCTTTGGACAAAGGTAAGAAGGGGATGTTGAACAGACGTTCTTGACTCCTGTTCAAGGTGCGACCGGCTTAAGAATTCTGGAGAAACTTATATTGTTGACGGGGTCTTATGGGACTTCTAACTTCGCATAGACATATTTCACTTGGGGTTTGAAATGGTTTTCATCGTTGAAAATATTTTGAATTCGCACGTTTCTATGAAAACTTACTTGCTTTTGGAAATGACTAAGAAAGTGAATTCGAATGAAACCGAGAATATCCTAGATTTCAAAGATGGAAATTTAGGTCAGAAGTATAGACACTAACAATAGGACCACAAGGACACACGCATACGTAGTAAACACGTCCGTCTTTACAATGTTTTTATCTGTTTGTTGCTTTTATAATGAGTGGAAATTGTAAACTGCTTCGTGTTTGGTCGAGGCTAACAAGACAAAACTTGCTCACTAAAAAATGACGTCATGCATAGTAGGCAAAGTAAGCAAAATCTGTGAAGCAGTAACCTCGGCTTGGTGATCGCCAAAACTAAATTCGACGAGATCACAAAAAGAAAATGAAGAAAATGAAAACTAAAAATAGGTGCGTTTTGAGGATCGTCGGGAAATATTTGATTAATTATGGTAACTTCCTTCAGTCTTGGTAGACTATGGCCACCCATAAAGTACGTTATTAAATTCACTTCTTAGTTACACATTTTTGTTTTCATGTTTTCTGTTTCAGAGCCTTATTTTTCTGGATGATTGTTCTTGAAAATTGAACGCGCGTCACCATTTTGTTTTGTTTTTTATTATTCAAAAATATGTCTTTCTCATTCCTTAAAATAAAGAAAAAGATGTTATATTATGACCTGACATATTTATTTAGCTTTCGCTTCATTTACAATGGCCAATGAAGAAGATTTCTTGCGCAATATCGATTTGTTTTTGTATATAAATTTTCTTTTATCTTCCATTGTTTTAAGAATAAAAATATGTTATTGTCCAGGCGAACAGAAATAACCTTGAACCAAGAAAGCTGCACATGAATATGCATTGGAAATTTCGACGACGGGATTGCTTGTAATTATTTAAATCCTCCAACAATTGTTTATGTGGGTTTTTTTTAATTTACGTATTTATTTATTTTTGTATTTTGTTTCATTTTTGTGGGACACAGAAATTCGCTTCAAAAGAAAAGCAGCGCTTATGCTCTCACAGTTTTCTTCGTTATTTTTAGTTAATTCTCTCTCCATCTCTCCCACCCTCTCATCCAGTAAAGCATTTCTACGCCCACTCACAAACCCAGTCTGCCATTCATGTACTCAGTCAACCATTTACCCACGAGCGCGTTTTGTTTTGTCTCTCATTCACCAACTCCCTATATACAGTCACCCACCTACGGACGCACACATCACCCATTTAATAAATCTCAATCACT
Source organism: Euprymna scolopes (assembly GCF_053919585.1). Lineage (NCBI taxonomy): Eukaryota > Metazoa > Mollusca > Cephalopoda > Sepiida > Sepiolidae > Euprymna > Euprymna scolopes. Next base: position 39,797,767 of record NC_136501.1, read on the forward strand.
TACTTGATTATTTACCAATGTATAGGCTCGCTCACATTCACTCTCTCTCTCTCTCTTTCTCTCTCTTTCTCTCTCTCTCTCCCTCTCTCTCTTTCTGAAGGACACTCATCATCTATTAATATAGCAGGTGGCTACGAAATCCAGTATTCTTTTATTTCACACAAGAGAATCCCACATGTCAATGCCAAAAGCCATTCTGTAACAAAGCGCGGACGCACGTATGCAAATACATGCGAAATGGCGTCACCGATGAGGAAAATCGACTATAAAATGAAAAAAAAAAAACACGTTAAAGACGTTGGTAGCGTCACAGCCGTAACGAGAAGTCACGTGCAATGGGAGAATGAGGAAATAACTGTTTTTTTTTTGGGGGGGGGGGTAACAACGGAAAAAATGAGTTGAAGTTATTTCCTATTTTATGCCTACTTTACGACTGAAGTTACAACGTGTTGGGTAACGTTACAACTCGAGTATAAGAATTAATGTAATATAAGTGTTTTCAGCTGAGAAATGAAAAGGATTAAGGAAAGCACGTTTTCTCATGTCCGACCTATATACATCCTAGGCATTCTGTTATACCAATAAAGAAATGGTCTTCTATGCTTACCCCTGTTCTGTCCAAACTCTTCAACAAATGAGTCTTGATTTCCTGATAGCTGGAAAATCAACTCGCTTAATTATCGCTCTACGTATCTTTCCCATCTTCGCTGAAATCTTGAAATCAATTAATCAAGCGCTAGTCCACCACCTCGTAAATGCTAAACTTTTTCTGACCAAAAGTGTGGATTTTGGCAAAACTGTTCTTTTGCGGATATTTTAACTGTCAGCTCTTATGTACTGGATGAAGCAGATCAAGCCGTTGAAAAGGTCTGACATGAAGAACTTCTGGTGAAAATTAAAGCATACCGTGTTTCTGGATAAATACTTAACATAATAAAATTCTTTTTAGATAGGCTAAAATTTAGGTTGTCCTTCGAAAGAACATTGTATTAATGCGAACGTGCTCTAGCTGTTCATCGTTGGACCATTAATATTACTGGTATTTATAAAAAAATCTTCTCAGATAGAATCGTGTCCAAGAATGGTATATTTGCTAATGATACCACGCTCTATAATAGACACGAGGGTAAAACGAATGTACATATTCCCGACTAAATCCTACCTCTTCCTCTTTGAGATGTCTAGATGCCAGAAAGTCTTCTAATCTAATAGTTTCTTTACTCGAACTGTTAGACTTCCAAATTTCCCCTTGGTTCCTGCTTTTGCGATTTTACTAATATGCAGAAGTTTTAAGGTAATGTGATCAAACAAATAATAAAAAAATAATAATAAAAGAAAGCTTGCTGGATGTTCGAATGCTTGAGTGGACGGTACAAAACAGGAATCTGTTGATATTCAACTTAAAGATGATCATGTTGTGATATGCAAGAAAGCAGTTCTATGGTAATATGGTCCACATATGTGAAACCCAACTGAAAATCTCTGTTCGAAAACAATTCACAAAAAATGGGGGGGGCAAGACCTAGATAAGATTTTGGTTTCCCCTTACTTTTGTGGGAGTTTGCAGATTCATGATTAAGTTATTGTACGTATCATCAATCGATATTTGGTGTCTGTCTGAATCCGATACTAAATCATTATTTTATGATCTTTGACTGCTCAATTCAGTTTATTATACTATTTCAGACTAATGTTCTACCTTCCAATGTCCAATCAAAAGAACTAGTGCAATATCTGTTTCATTTACATTAGACTCTCCTCCAGGGCATTACCTCACTCTTTTTTGAAGAACAAGTAATGTAGTTTGTGTGTGTGCGTGCGTGTGTGTGTGTGTGTGTGAAAAGCGCGTCATCTTGGGTATTACCTTCTCATTTAGGAGCAATCTATATATACATTCGTTATACGTACTAGCATGTATAAGTTATCACTTTTAGCATGGAACCGTTCTCCACTTCTGTCTTCGAAGGTCTCGTTCGAATATTTAAAGATTTCGTGTGTGTGTGTGTGTGTGTGTGTGTGTGTGTGTGTGTGTTCATCACGAAAACTCGTCCACAGTTTTATTAAGTCAAGTGTTCTAAATGAATGCATGCGAAAATTGTTTTTGATTAATCACAATTATATTACGATCAAAACATCTCCCTGTTCCTTAAATCAACAATACAACATAATCTTTCGAAATACTGTATATCATATTTTAGTATTCCTAATTGAATAACTATTTTTTGAAACAATTCATAAATTAATTCATTTGTGAGTTTTTGTCTTAGTTTCCCTAATATATATATCTATAATATAAAGCTGAATGTCTGTGTGTGTGTCTGGTCACGAATAGGCTCCTATATGGTTGACTATTATAGAAAACAGATCGCATATAATGAAAGAAGATGTATCGAGACACAGGAATGGGTATGTTTGATTTGGCAAAATGATGATTCATTAAAATTGTGGGGTCTGTGCACACGCCTGGTCCACAAAGTATAAAAATAAAAAAAATTAAAAAAATAAAAAAAACGTTTACAAGTGGTTTTAGTCGCGTATAAGTCACTCCGTCGATCGGTCGGTCGGTCGGTCGGACTGTCCGTAACACTTTTGTGCTTAGCCTTTTTGGTTAAGATCAAAGGTCTGTTGTTATTAGATGCTGTTCTTAGCTTTTTAAAGCTTTTTTTGGCCTTTTGGCCAAGTGTAGTATCTGTTCCGGCAGATACTGCAAGCAAAGACCATATGTGGGGGCAACTCCACATATAAGACCTTGGTCAATGTAGAGGCAACACTTCATACTAATTGTCACTATCTAGCTCCCCTACTCCCCGGGGAGCTGTTCCCCATTTCCCCTTCACTCCTCACATTAAAAATCGGCCTAGTGCCTAATTTGCTCGGTGGGGGAGCAAATAAATACAGCTTCTCTTGGCCTTTTGGCCAAGATCAAAGTGTAGTATCTATTCTTACTACATGCTGTACTTATTGTGATATAAAGTGAAGGATCACTTTTCTGTATTAATTTAATGTAAAATGATCACCCCCACTTTACAACCAGTCAGTCTCAAAGCCATTCAAGTCATTCTCCAGATCGTTCAAATTGTTTTTGAAGGATTCCAGTTATTCTTTAAGCATTTAAGTCATTTCAGCCCATTCTTTTTTGGTCATTTTAGTTTATCTTTAAAAATTTCATGTCAATCCTACATTCAGGCATTTATTCATTACACGAGAGCACGTGACTAATGATTATCGGCCTTGTTGATATAGATGTACATAATAATACTTTGACAAGTATGTTTTAACTTAAATAGGGATGGTATAATAAAATTGTGGGGTCTGCGTTCGCACCTGGCCTCCATAGAATGGAAATACGCACAAACTTTAATAAAGACTTTTCATATCTATCTGCGTAAATATACTTTGATAATTATGTTTCAGTTTGAAGAAATATTGTATAATAAAATTATGGGGTGTTCGTTCGCGCCTAACCTCCATAGAATGGAAATATGTCACAAAGTTGAACAAGGTTTTTCAATATAGATCCACAGAATATTGTGATAAGTGTTTCAGTATGAACATGTATGGTATAATAAATTATGGAGTTTATCTATTTTGTTTCTACTTTCACATTTTATTTCTACTTTCATATTTTGCTTTGGTTTTGATACCCCAAAAATTCGAAGCTATCTATTTACAGCCCTTCCTTTTCATAACCTATCATACTTTCATAAATCAGAGTCCATTTTCAGTAGGCTGCTTTTAACCCAGTCAACGACGAGTATTTTTGCTAGCATATATATATATATATATATATATATATATATATATATATATATATATATATATAGTAAGTTATAAAATATATATGGATATTAAGCTACACTGAATATTCCGCGTTTCATCCACTATAGGATTCTTCAGGCTTATGCAATATATCCTAGAGTGGATGAAACGCGGAATATTCAGTGTAACTTAATCGCCATATATATTTTATAACTTACTAACTAGCTCTATCTATGTAGTGAGCACTGTTAAATAAAAACTTAGAATTTACGCATAAATTTATACTTTCGTATATTAATTTATGTGAGTAAATGAAGTAGTTAAATAGAAATAGACTTAGAACTTGTATAAGATAATTTCTCAAAAGTCTTCAAGTATAAAAGACAATTATACTATATAAGGATAAAAAAGAAAACCTTAACTAATCTTTTTTACAAATAGAAAACGGGGATACTAAGCTGCCTACCATGTAGCTTTTTCGGAGAGTTTAAAAACAGGACACACACACATACACACATACACACACACACACACACACACACACACACACACACATATATATATATATATATAAAATAAATGACAAAATCTATATTCGAAATTTCAAGATGTTGACCATCTTACCTTTTATTTGTTTAAGCACATTGAGACGCAGCACCTCTTTCGTAGTGCAGAATCATTCATGTAATTATTATGTCAATTGTTTAATTTATTTCGCCCAAATTAAAATAAAAATTCAAACATGGCGGAATAAATCGAAAAATAATTGCAACTTCTCTTCCAATTTCCTAATTATGCCTATATTCCTTTATTTTGTAATTATGCCTATATCCTTTTATTTTCTTTTAAATTTGAGAAGTTTTCTGTTTCTTTTGATGAGTTAAGGGCGGAATAAATTAAAATATTGATCTAATAATTACATGAATGATTCTGAGCTACAAAACAGATGTTGTCAAGAATTGTGAATAGAAGGTAAGATGGTCAACATCTTCAAATTTGGAATATAGACTGCCAGTTTTTAATGTATGCTCTGTATTAAAATTGAGCATCATAAATGAAAAAATTGGTATAAATTAAATATAATTAAATAAGCATATTTCCCTATAAAATATTTATGTGTGTGTGTGTGTGCGTGTCGACATTAAGCGTAGTTAATTAAAATGGTTTGATAAAAAACGATAAATTATCAAGACAATTCTTAAAATATCTATATATATCTATACTTATTCTCAGTGCCACGGTTGCTAACACACTCTTCAGCATAGCCGGGTGGTGATTTGGCCATAAGCGTAAAGAGACACAGAAATGCACCCCAGAATTCCCTTTCCCTGATCGACCTCTTTTTCGTCAAGACGGCATAGGGTAAGCACGCATATTTCTGTCTCTCCGTAAACGAGAGGGAGCCCCCCTCCTTTCATATTTAGTTAGATTAATTAGTTTAATTTTGAAGATTCTTAAGTGTAAATTGTCTTTGTGTATAGATTGTATACATTTTTGTAGAATAAATAGTTAATTGCATTTCTCGAATATTACGATTATGTCGTTTTGTGTGTTTTCTTGTGTCGGCCATAAATGTCTCCATTAATCAACGAAGCGGTCCGGAGAACGAATAAAGAAGATACCAACCAGAATGCCACCAGGGTGAAGATACCATCTTGAGAGAATGAAGAAGCCACACACCCACATCCAACATCTCAGGTATGCTTTTCTTCTGGATACACAGACCCTAATGACTGGCCATCTTCACATATTCATGGGACCGTTTCTAAGACATTTAGTGTAACACGTGACGCCGGTCGTACGCCAGTGACCGGCTGATAGTTTTATAAATGTTGCCTTTACACAAAAGATTGACTCTTAAAAATAGTCCACGGCATAGCCAAAAATAATAGCCACCGACATCTCGACCCGTTTTTGCTGATGTTTCCATGTGCTTATATGTGGATATCGTTTATTCCCCCGGAGAAGCGATAGTACCATATGCCTGTCTGTCTGACTGTCTGCTTCATTTTTTGTCGGAAACTACTGACCCGATCTGACAGAAATCTTACATGGGCATTTGTTATAATAAAGTGTAATGTACTACATACCGTAGTATCTGTTCGAAGCACATTTAAGGATTAATAGGGATTCCCCACAATATCGTATTTATTGGGATATACTTGGGATTCAATACAATTATATATTACATAGCGAGTCACCACAAAATCATATTTACTATAGAAGTTTTCACGGAAACTTCTGGGCTGCTCTGGCTGAAATTTTATATGGAACTTTGCCATGAACAACTGCAGCGAACTAACTATTATGGTATTTGTTCGATGCAAAGTTAGAAAATAATAGGTATAAGTATTTAATGCAACAAAAAAATGAACTCAAATAACTGTTCATAAATGTGTCCGTTTTTAACTGACTAAAAAATCTAGTTACGTTTATTAGTTTTCTACGGGGATTAATTCAAATGAAATCTACTAGTTTCAAATTATAGTAAAAATGAATATTTTGAAATATATTTATAGCCGCCTGATGGCTGGGAGTATTTTGCTTTTGCAAAATAAATAAGATCCTCGCCCCTGTTTTTAAATCGCTTTTCAATCCAACAAAACCATGGAAACGAGGCCACGCCGTTCTCCTTGATTTGATGACAGATTTCTTTTCTTAGTTTCCCACGCTGTTGTTTATTATATACACAGTCAAACCCAAATAAGAAAAGCAAAGTAAAACATTCAATTGGTCTCACTTGTAGACGGCATGCGCTTATATTAAAATTCAATTGACGGCGACGTGACGTTTGTTTACGACATTTGTTCGTCGGATTTGCGACAGTTACAGAAACCCAATATAATCAAGTCAATCATTGTTGAGCAAAACAGCATTTATTTTAGGCATGGATAGAGAACACAGCAGGAGAAACTCATTGACGTGAAAGGGAAATTAACTGAACATCACTCTTTATATACAAGGGCCGTCTCAAGAGTAATGCATCCTATTTTTTTAAGCTACGAAGACGGGAGTGGTACGATTAAAATAGGAAACCGTTTATACTCCATAAATTATTTTTCAGCATAGTCACCACAATTCACAGTGCACTTTTGCCGACGATGGGGTGGTGGCTGTGCATAGGCGCCTGGAGCTCACTTTGTCACTCACATCTCCGTCACCACTCTGAAATCAACAAACCCGTCTGTGCCGACATCCATTGCATTGGCTTCATAAACGTTTAACAGGCGTCGATGAATGTTTACTAGTGCAAGTTTTTTTTTTTTTTTTTTTGCATGGAGAAATTTAATGACACCCCTCTGCTGTTGACGCACGTTCATGACAGTGGTTGCTTTCTTAGAGTTTCACGTCGTCAATATCTGCAGCAGAGAGATGAAACTTTCATATCATGTATGCATAAATTCAGTTATCATAACAATGTAATTTACAATCCCTCTGATCTATTTAAGTGGAATAGAAAATATAGGCGAGCAAATATTCGCCTTCCGATTGCTAACATTTAATAAATAATAATAAACTGTTTTAAATACTGTGTATACATTTATTAAGGCATCGACTCCAACACGTGACTATAATCTCCACATGACATTCCATACTCATTCGTTCTTTTAAAAACTATAAACTGTCACACACTTTTAAGCTTAGCAGACATAAACGACTGAATGATTCAGATAAAAGTGCTTGCAAAATGGTGGAATAAAAAGAAACATACGGATCCTATTTGCCACAATTCAACAAAACACGAAATTTAGATAAATAATAATAATTAAAAAAAAACACTTCGTGCTTTTTAATATATGTCTCTCTCCCCTATCTCTCTCTCTCTCTCTCTCTCTCTCTCTCTCTATATATATATATATATATATATATATATATATATATATATATATATATATATATATATATATATATATATATATATATACGACCAAAGTCCCGAACTTAACATTGGACCCGACCTTGAAAATAGTGTGCACTACCTCAAGGTTGAAGACATCATCAAGTCAGGTTTAGTTATGATCGGTTCAATGGTGTGGCTGTAGGAGCGTATATATATATATATATATATATATATATATATATATATATATATATATATATATATATATATATATATATATTAATATATATATATATATATATATATATATATATATATATATATATATATATATATATATATATATATATATATATATGAGCTTAACCTTTGATCTTAACCATGAAAAACTGTGTGCACCGTCCTCCGGTGGGGGGAAAATCATCATGCCACGTTTGATCATGATCGGTCAAATGGTGTGGATTATAGTAGAGTATATATACATAGACTATGACCTTGACCTCTGACCTTAATCTTGATAAACGGTGTGCACCATCCCTAGGCGGGGGACCATCATCATGTAAGGTTTTGTCATGATTGTTCCAATGCTTTGGGCTGTACGAGAGTTGTACACACAGACACAGAGACACACGAATACTACGACTTGTTTTTGTCGCCATGGTGGTAAATGGACAACATTTATATGACGTAGAACACAACTTTAACTTTTATACCACGCGCGTTAAGCGTAATCTTCCGGCATTAGAAAATATCTCTTCACTGTATACTTCCATTTACACTCATGACGTTAAAAAAAGAAAACATGTATAAAATAACGATGATGTTGTATATCGCCGAAATATTAATTTTTAAACAAATAAATATTTATATTACTTGTTTTGATCGGACTATTGTTCTTATCTTGAGTGTTATTTGTGCAACGTTTCATTCAGATTAGCCTTCGACCGTCTTCAGGCATGTTGGTTGTTGTTTGGAAAAGAAAAGAGAATTGTTACTGGCTCCATAAAATATTTTCATATTCTTTGGAGTATTCTGTATTTTATAGTTATTGTATAAATATATATTATAAATATAACATATATTAGACATATTGTAAATATTTCTTTATTTTACATAAAATTGCGTTGTAATTTGACTTATAAACGTATTTATAAGTATTTTAATATATATATATATATATATATATATATAATGAATTTATATTATATATACATATCGAAATCCTATAGAATAAGGAGTTATAATATTTCAAATGTATTCTTTGTCTTATATAGAATAATTAAAATCTTTTGATTTGAAATGTAATCATTTTACGTCATAGTTTTTAAATTTTATTGAATGACTAAAATTATATATATATATATATATAAATATATATATATATATATATATGTATATATATATAGCTAATTTGCATATTCAACACAAAGAATTACTGTAATAATTATTAAAAATGCAAATGTACCGTAAATCCAGTAAATATTAATCGTACAGATTAATATGTACTATTATCATGTCTCACACAATTGTTCAGTTGACGTTAATAGAATAATTGTTTGTTTCGTCATGCAAATAACCCAGATTTCTTTTTTATTCTGTTTTTTTTTTTTTGCTTAAATGATCAATTATAAATAAGTATTCTACGGCTGAATCATGTAATTCCATGACATTATAAATAACCAGGCAATTTTGTTATCTTCAGTATATTTTTTACCACCAGTGTTTTTTTTTTTTGCCTATTTACTTGCCTCTCCACGAGGGCAGTGTAAGACACAAGGTCGGAATTTGATGATGAGAAAATCCAGCTCCCAAAAAAGGCACTATGGATGGGAACAAAAAAATGAAAGATTTCATCCGTGTAGAAGGACGTCTTCTTCAATGATAGAGGACCGAATAGATTACGTACCGCGTCAGAACAGATAATACGATTTGTTCCAAACCAAAAGCTTGTTCCTATTTACTTGTTCGCCTCCTTGAGGACAGAATAAGATAAGGGGTAATTGACAATGCTCCTCCCAAATGTCTAATGCCAGCACTTTTGGCCCATTTTGCAGCTTTTCCGAATACTGGTTACCTTTAATGCATCTAAAACCAAACTCCTATCTTTACATCATAAACGCTCTGATCCCCATCTGGCATCAATTGAAATGGATGGCTCTCGTCTAGGAGAAGCCCCATGTTTTGACAAGCTTCTGGGCTTGACCTTCACTCCTGATCTGAAATGGAAAACGTACATAAAGTCTGTTGCCGAGGTCGCTGGAAAGATGGTGGGATCCTTCTACCGCTCAAGAAGATATCTCACTACTGATGCAATTCTCTATCTATACAAAAGCCAAGTACGTCCAAGGATGGAATACTGATGCCATATCTGGGCAGGAGCTGCTAAAAACAGCCTATCCTGCCTCGACAGAGTACAAAATAGACTTCGTGGCTTAGTGGGGGATGCCCTTTTCTCTTCCCTGCAACCTCTCTCCCACAGAAGAGACGTTGCAAGCCTATCTTTGTTTTATCGTTATTTTCATGGCAGGTGCTCGTCTGAACTCCAACCTCTGGTCCCCCCCTCGCCAATCTTTTACAAAAAACACCCGTCTAGCTGAATTCACTGTCAAAAACTTTCCCCACTCTTTATCTATCCCTAAATCAAAACGTAGATTCCATGAACAAAGTTTCTTTCTTAGAACTGCACGCCTGTGGAACTCTGTTCCGTCTGCCTGCTTCCCTCCTGACTACAACTTGGATGTCTTCAAGTCCAACATAAACAAATTCCTGATGAACGGCCCTCCTAAGTAGACACTCTAAATATTCACACTAACGTACTGTACTTACAATAACCCTTATCCCTGAGTGTCTTCCAGGCCTTGATAAGTGGTGACCACCTTGTAAAAGAAAATACTTATTGATGAGCCTCTACATATCCAGATGCTTCCTCATTGATATCTGATCAATATATTCTGATGTTTCCATGTTTATCTTAACATCTTGAGCTAAAAGAGCCCATATTACTTAAGGTGTCATTTAAACGAAAAACTAACCTAGTTAGACAATATATTTGCCCTTTAAATATCACTGTCTTCCTGGATATGCTTGTCCCTTGGTGTCTTAATTCTCGCATTTTCTATGCACATACATCTGCATCGTCAGTGAATACATCAACATGGGTATTTAATTTATTTCAGGGCATATTTTATTAGCCTATGGTACAGCCACTATTGGTATCAAGCCCTTTAGGATGGGATTGACTCCTCCACGCCTCCTCAATATATGGTACCAACTATATTGAGGTCTGCAACTCCATCTTCAATTTATTAAAAATCGGATATTTGAAAATCCGACTGCTAGCGTGTCATGTGCACAGTCCGCTAACTATGCTGCAACTCATATTTAATTCCACTAGAAAAATTTTGCAACAAACTCAGTTTCAGTACTACAAAACGCTGCATAAATAAGTTATACTCCCACAAACTTTACACTGAAGACTAACCGAGAGGAAAAAAGTTTTTAAAATTTGCCAAGGCGGTCCAACAGCTTTCCACTTTGTTTCTGCCTTTTTTCTGCTCGCATAAAGTCAATTTAATGCTTTCCATCAATCATCAGTTGAATTGCACATGCAGATAAGTTCCAATAATAAGAGTTTATAATTGTGAAAAAAAAAATGCCTTTTTACTCTGGCAAATGTGCAGTCACGATATGCGAAGCATCTCATTCTCTTTTCAGCTGGTAAGTGTTCCTCATTAATTTCCACCTATACTTTAAGACTTCATTAATAGCATCAATCCCAATTAACATGTAAAAATCAAGAGTTTTTCCTTTAATAACAAATTTGTTGATTATAAAAATTTTACCAGTTTCTGTAGAACACTAATGGTGGCATTTCTATTTCAGGTTTGTATAGTGTCAATCAATGTGGTTGGCATCATCTTCTGTTTTGACTAAGATTTACATAGCCTTACTCTCGAAATGGAATGTGAGCATCCAGTGTCAAGCATATGCAACATAAACTATAATGATAGGTAATGCCAAGTTCATATTCTGCCTAAGGAATTGATTGATATCTCATCTCTCAACTCCATTTCCCGAAAAGCTCTGACAAGATAACCTATCTTGTTGCACTGTTGACAAGTGGTATCTCCTTTGTATAGAGTCTTTCATAAAATGATCGAGGTTGTTACATTTATATAATTTATAATAAAATAGGCCATGGATAGTTGAGTGGTTTAGGTAGGTTGTACTGCAACCACGACTGGTTCTTGCCACTTTAACATTATCCTTCGTCTAAGTTAAAGCTTAAGTCAAAAGCTGTTCTAAAGTTATATCATACGGCTTTTTTCACAGTCAGAAAGACCTTGTATAAACACGCACACTATCACATGATTTGATATCATGCATATAAAACTGACACCTTCCGCACATCTGCCAAATACGTATTTACACGTCCACCTGCATGCAACACACGTGCCTTGAATTTTCATATACCATAAATCTAATAGTGGTACTTTAATTCATGCTGCGTCGGATTGCTCTTTTAAGTCAGTTAGTAAACTGCAATGCTTTGCTGGTAAGCCGAAGTTGTATTACATAATCAATCTGATTCATGTTAGATGAGTCAAACACTAATTCCAACAATCCATTCAACGATTGTTTCAGTTCCATAAAACTCAGGAATGGTTTGTAATTAGAAACGACTATTTATTTTATGCCGAAATAGCTTGTTAACTGACCGCAAGGAAAAATGTCACAAATTTACTACCGAACATCAGATAGATTTCCAGAACCATCACAGACTTGCTGCTGTTCTCTCTGCTCTCCGAAATCGACTCGGTTCTTTGAATCTGTCCATTCTGAGTCAGTTGATCTCTACACATGCAAATTAGTTATTTACATTTGCAAGTCAGTCCCAACTATATGTGTACAATTTTGAAGAGAAGTTTTTATTTCTTCTGACAGATTAGTAAACATGATATGCTAAGCATCACATTTGTGTTTCAACTTTTCCTCTTTACAGTGACATAGTAAGATGATAACTTCTAATGCCTGAAATTCATACTAAAATTAATTTTACGTGAATAAATTTTATTTTCGTTTAAATCACATCTTTAACCTATTTTTCTATTCATAAGTAAAAAATAGTGCAGTTTAGGACGACCTGAAGGCTCTCTTTTCAGCGGTGTAGTGGAGTATGCCAACTCTTTCCCAAGATTACTCCACCTACCCTTGATCCTGACCATATAATTCTTAGTATTGTTGTTGATCGTCATTCAGTTATTTCGTATGAATCAGACGATTATTGTTGGCATTCGTTTCCTCGATAGCTTTATAGTTAAAATTCTTTCTAGAAAGACATAACGTACTTACGAAAGGGGCCACAGTGAAGCTTCCCAACATCCCTAAGTGAAAATGTTTGTGTAGAACAAAGTAGATTCGAACTTAGCACACCCAAATTGTCAGTCCATGCCATTAACCACTTAGCCAATGTCACTTCACTAATGCTGAATGTTTACCAATGGTACATCAACCATTATATTTGAGTTATTGCTCTAACTCTATCATTAAACCTATGAGTTAACACTTTAACCATTATGTCAAATGGATTGGTTCCTAATCATAAATGACTTGTAAAATCAGGCCATGGTTCTATGAGTAAACATATGAAATAACACATCAATGTTTGATGAGAAATGTGAATTGTTTAAGGATCCACTTGATGGTCTAAAATTTACTGTGTTTGGTTTTTGAGATTCTGAACATTTCCAGGATGAAAGCAAATAAGATTGTGGATATCACTTGATATTTTCCGATAGGGTAATCAATCGTTCACACCAGACTGCATCCGCTACTTATTGCAGAACTAATAAGAAAAGAAGTCGGACAGCTTCTAATTCTGCTGAGACCTAATACCATCTAAGCGAACATAATTCAACACAGAGATTCCCAATGTGTGTGCCATCACTCCCTCTATAGTAGAATTGGAAATTAAAAAAAAAATGAAACAGTACACAAGCATTAAAGTAGAACCTGACATTTTTTTATAAAATCTGAGTTGCATTATTTCAGTTATTCTGACTAGTATTCTTATTTCTTATTTTGGATGCTTTGTGATGTAAACTCTGATAATATTGAATCACGGCATGATGATAATAATAATAATAATAATAATAATAATAATAATAATAATAATAATAAAAGTAATAATAATAATAATAGTACTAATAATAGTAATGACAATAATAACAATAATAATAATAGTAATAATAATAGTAATAATAATAATAATAATAATAATAATAATAATGTTACTTCGAATTCATTTCAGAAAACAGTCTTTGTTTCGATATAAACGTATAATTCTGTTTGTCAATTCCAACTTAATGCAAATCCTCTAAAAATGAATGGGGAAAAAAGCTAGATGGGCGGCTAGCGAAATTTGTTACGGGGCGGAAAAAAAGAGAAAAAAAGAGGAATTCTATATTCTTTGTGGCAACGACAGGCAGAATGTTTGCGTTTGCGTATGTGGATATGTGTATACATATATACATATTCGTATGTGTGTACTAGAAAGGACTGTTTCCACCCTCCACCCCCTCCTATCACTTACTCTCTACTGACCAATGACCTCGCATTTAACTCAAGACTGGAGCCCACAGAGGATAGGTATTAATAGATTCGTGACAGAAAACTATTCTAAAGAATCCAACGAAATGTGAGTTATGTCCTTTTTTGTTTAAAAAAAAACAAGGTAAATGTTACTTCGAATTCATTTCAGAAAACAGTCTTTGTTTCGATATAAACGTATAATTCTGTTTGTCGATTCCAACTTAATGCAAATCCTCTAAAAATTGATGCAAATATACCCAGACGGCCGACAGGCGAACTATCTAGTTAAATGTTTGTTCGAATTTATAACAGATACCAGATTTTTCCGATATTTACGTAGAAATTTGCCCCGCCTTTGAACGAGGGAATTAAATACTACCAAAGCGGCGGGGAACATTGCCCTCCTCCTCTTTTTCCATACATTTCCAGTGCCTAAATTGTATGGTGTAAGATAGGCCTATCTTCAAACGCCCTCTTTCAGAGCATGACTTTCGACTTTTACTAAGTAGAATACTTAGTTAATTACTTTATCTATCTATTTTTTTTTAATTTTTATTTATTTATTTTATTTTTTTATTTTCTTATTTATTTACTTTTCTTTGTCCAATATGTATGTGTGATAGTGCACGATACCTCTTGGATACACAGGAGCTTTACACTATCCCTGCATCAGAACCACAGGTAAAACAATTCTGGGCTCGGTGTTGCTACAAACACCAAATCATGAAAAATGTCAATTACAAATAATCCAAACCTTGGGACCCAGAAGAAAGATCTGGGTGTCATGATCGGCAGGTGCTCCTTCGGTGGCCAGCATGGGGCACCCTATCGTCATCCTGCGAATGTTAGCCAACTTTCTAGTTTCGGAAACTCAAATGACATGGACGCTGAACAAGTAAGTATAACCTTTAATTTTAGGGAACAAAATGATACCGAACAAACACAACACAGCCATGATAACCATCAACAGAAAAACAACCGACGAAAGAAATGGATAACAAAAGAGAACAGACTCGTAATGGAATACTACTATAGAAGCCATCCTAAATATAGATATGGAGGTTACCGGAAACGAATGAAAGAACTATGGGGCCTATCCAGTGACTACCATACGACAGAACAAAAAATAGCGGACCAAGCAAGACTGATACTCAAGAAAGGTTGGCTCACTAAACTAGAACTAACAGAAATCCAGCGAAAAATAAATGATGGAACTGAACAAGAAGCATCCCCCAACGGAACCACACGTAGAGCAACCCCACAAGTTGAAGCCTCACAAGTAAAAACACCAAAGGCAGAGGACCAACAAAGAACGAAGCCTACAAACGTGGAAACCGAGAACAATGAAACAGAACTAACAGAGAATGAAGCAAATGAAATAAACAAAATAATACGGCTGATGAACGAAGAAAAAACAAAGCTCCCATCGTTAAAGAACCAAGAGCAGAAGAAATTAAAAACTGAAACAGAGAATGTTAACAAACTCCTCCCATATATCCCAACAAACGCAATCACAGACTTAAACAACCTGATTTACGCAGGCGCCAAAATGGTAAGTATGAAACTTTAATCAGAAAAACAACCGGGGACAAGCGGACCAACAAAACCTGGATGGGAAATAAGACTAGAAACCCAAATACACAAACATAAAAAAGAAACCAAAATGATCAACAGGAAGAAAGCAATGTGGAGAAAACGGAATATTGGAAATGTAACTGACAGGGAGAGGCTAAACAAGAAACACGAAGAACTGGACCAAAAAATAAAAGCAAAAGAAGCGAGATTGAGACGATATAGATATACATCTGAACAATACAAACAAAACAGAACATTTAAAACTAATGAAAGCCAATTCTACCAAAATGTGAACGGAGGAAAAACAAAAACAGAACAACCAAATCCGACAGAAACAAAATTCTACTGGAATAAAATATGCGAAGGGCGACGAGATCACAATGGAAATGCCGAGTGGCTGAAAGACATGAAAGAAGAGTTACAACAAGTAGAAGAAGGAACAGTGAATGAAATCAGCAAGGAAACCCTAAAGAAAACCATAGGAAAAATGGCAAACTGTAGAGCACCAGGGAACGACGTGATACATGCATACTGGTTCAAAAAATTCACAACCTTACACGAAAGGCTAGCCCAAAATCTGAGAAGATGTATACAGGAAGCAAGCGTACCAGACTGGATGACAAAATGTATAACCACACTGCTACAGAAGGACACGGAGAAAGGAACCGTCCCTAGCAAGTATAGGCCAATCACGTGCTTACCAACTATGTGGAAGATACTAACAGCACAACTGAGGGAACAAATCTACCACTTCCTGAATAACCGTGAACTCATCCCCGAGGAGCAGAAAGGATGCCAAAAAGGAAAAAGAGGAATACATGACCTGTTATGTATAGAGCAAAAGATCCTAAAGGAGGCAAAATGGAGGAAGAATTTAGCCATGGCATGGATCGACTACAAAAAAGCGTACGACAGGATCCCCCAAGTATGGATAATAGAATGCCTAAAAATGTATAAAATACCAAGCAGGATCACCAACGTAATAGAAAATGCAATGAAAACATGGAGACTGGAATTGACAGCTGATGGAAAACACATAACAGAAATTAACATACAACGAGGCATCTTCCAAGGAGACTCCCTATCACCACTACTGTTCATCATAGCCATGATGCCCTTGAACAGTATTCTGAGAAAGTGCCAAGCCTGATACAAGTTCTCCAATACAGAGGAAAAAATGAGCCACCTGATGTACATGGACGATCTGAAACTTTTTGCAAGGACCGAAAAGGAGTTAGAGACACTAATTAACACTACCAGAATCTTCAGCCAAGATATCCAAATGGAATTTGGAATGGAAAAGTGCGCACAACTAGTTATAAGAAAGGGAAAACTGGAAACGACAGAAGGCATGGAACTACCCAACCAAACAGAAATGAGGACACTAGGGAAACAAGACGACTATAAATACTTGGGAATTCTGGAAGCGGACACCATCAGAGCAATAGAAATGAAAGAGAAAGTTGGAAAGGAATACCTCAGGAGAACAAGAAAACTCCTGGAAACTAAATTATATAGTAGAAACCTAATAAAAGGTATTAATACATGGGAAGTATCACTAGTAAGATACTCTGGACCGTTTATAGAGTGAACAAAAGAAGAACTGAGACAACTCGACCAGAAAACCAGGAAACTCATGGCCATGCATAATGCACTACACCCAAAGGACGATATTGACAGACTCTACGTGAAAAGGAAAGACGGTGGGAGGGGACTGATCTCTATAGAAGACTATGTGAAGGACACGACCAAAGAACTAGAAAAATACATAATGCAAAACACTGAAAGGATAATTATGGCAGCGAGAGACACTGAAAAAAAAAACAGAAAACAGAGACAAACGACAAAACGAAGAAAGAAAAATGGGAAGAGAAACAACTCCACGGAAGATTCATAAGAATGACAAAAGATGAGAATACCGAAAACACCTGGACATGGATGCGAAAAGGACATATAAACCGAGAAACTCAATCTCTAATAACTGCAGCACAAGATAACTCGATAAGAACCAACCATATCAAAGCAAGGATCGATAAAACACAAGAAAACAGCAAATGCAGACTCTGTGGACAAACAGACGAAACGATAAACCATATAGTAAGCGAATTCAGCAAACTTGCCCAAAAGGAATACAAAAACAGGCATGACCAAGTGGAAAGGGTGGTACACTGGGAATTGTGTAAACGATTGCATTTTGAGCGTACAAACAAATGGTACAAGCATAAACCTGCAACAGCACTTGAAAACGAAAACCACAAAATCCTATGAGACATGGACATATAGACGGACAAACCCATCCAAGCAAGAAGACCAGATGTAATAATTAACAAGAAAGAAAAATCCTGTCAAATTGTGGACTTTGCAGTCCCAGCTGATCACAGGGTGAGTATGAAAGAAAAGGAGAAACGAAGCAAATACACAGAGCTAGCCAGAGAGTTAAAAGGGATTTGGATGATGAAGAAAGTCCAAATAGTACCGATAATAGTAGGAGCACTAGGAACAATTCCGAAAAACTTCGAAAAAGGAATGTCAGAAATTGGAATCAGAGGAATAACTGCAAAAGTACAACGACTAACGATAATGAAAACGACTGAAATATTAAGGAAAACCCTTGAATGCGGAGAATAATACAAGGCAATATAACGAATAAGCGTTACAGGGAATGAAGAACACCGAAACTGCATATTTACAAGTTCTACACCCCCCATCATGCATCCCCCCATTGTTTCATCACCGATCCCCCCCCAAAAAAAACATGATACCAAAGGGCCGAGAAAGGTCAATAAGGACTAAAAGATCAAGGAGCGAGCGCCAACCAGACCTCGGCTGGACAAGTGCAAAGAGAACTGGGACCTTGGGGAGGCTGAGTGCCACTCAAATTCCAATATAAACCAATGGCCACTACCAGCGAGAAATCAATGGTAAGCGGCTGTTGCGATGATGCAAATTAATTTGCAAATGCTATCGAAGGAGGTAGAGGAAGCTGGACGTCTGGGGAGACTTGTTGTCTCAGCTTCCAGAGAATACCACAGGTGTCCAATCAGATCGTTTGTGTGAAAGCTCCATGTGAGCCAATAATAATAATAATAATAATAATAATAATAATAATAATAATAATAATAATAATAATAATCTCTAAGTAACATTTTTACGTGGGTTGAACTCTACAGTTAATAGTAGCAAAGAATAAAATGAAAAGTATTTATGTAAGACTTTTATCCGGTATTAGCTAATGAAACGAGAACAATCTACCTCATGGATAAAATAAAAGGTTCTAGTTAAGATTCTATATAGATTCCCGATTTCCACGTTAAGATTTCCAATGCACATGAAAAAGTTGTAAGCTGAAATGGTCGAAACGTTGGGAATAGAAGAGAAACATTGAAAAAGCAGAAACTATAATCGAAACCAAAATGGGCAACATTAAAATGTAAACCTGGAAAAAGAACGAGAACATTTTAGGAAATGTATTCCATAAATGCCATCTGCTTGTATGTCCAGTTAAAACTGTAAAATTAAAAAAAAAAAAAGTCACATCGTATTTTTCTGATCGGCGTTGCCCCGAATGAATAATATCTAAAATTAAAAACAATTATTCATTTCCCGACCCTAAACTGATGCATATTCTAATTCTTTTTCAATGTTATTTCCCTTATGACAGCACATTCATCAATTAATCTATAAAAGTATATATATCTATATACCTGGACTGGCTTTGAACTTTTTTTGCGCAGAATTAAATCTTTATTTATTTGTCATTCTTGTTGGTAGTTTAGTTCAATTCCCTTACGTAATTTTCAAATACACACACACACACACACACACACACACACACACATATATATATATATACATATATATATCCTTCACTTCATATATATATTATATTGTATATATATATGTAAGAAGTGAAGAATATATATATTTATATATATCCTTCACTTCTTTCCCCCCTTTCCCTTCCGCTTTCCCTCTTCTTCCTCTTTTATCCTCTATTCTTCTTCTTTTATCTTCTTCTCCTCCTCGTCTCTTTTCTCTCACCTGCTACTCTTTCTTCCTTTTCTTATTCTTTCTTTCCTTTTCTTCTCTTACTCTTGCTCTGTTTTGTTTTTCATATGTAGAGTACACCAAGGGATTAATTCGTTATTCAGCTCATGTAGTTGCAATGTTTATTTGACAATTGGGAAGAGACTGCGTATTGTAATTGCGCATCGTCTTTGGGATTTCTTAATGCACATCCCAAATTATATTCTGCCCTGCAACATTCAGAAATTAAATTAAATATCGCTGCCAATGATTTGAATCCATGTTACGAATACATCTTTGCAAGAAACAAATTCTCTGATTATTGTCGGTTTAATCAAAGTTGGCATCAAATCTTTGACCCACAGTCGTCTTGGTGCGTATTATTATTGGTAATCGCGTCCAACGTTTCATGTACGAGGGTCGACGACTGATTGGTTGGTTTATTTAAGTTAATAAATAAGTTTTGTACTTATCCAGAAATTGAAGCAACTTCGAATTGGCATCTTCCGGCATAGTTATGAAAGTATCTAGAAAAGGCCCACGTGAAGACTAACAAAGAGGATCAAATCAAAACACGGAAAATGAAAACAAAAAATAGTTACCGTAAGTGTAATTATATGAATTTTTTTCTGGAAATTTTTTAGATAAATCTATTTTTACAACGAAAACATGGAAACAACTTTGAAAGAAAACTATTTTTACTTTAAACTGAAAAAGAAAAAAATTAAGAAAAGTACATAAAATGTTTTTTTTTTCAAGAAAACTTTCAAATAAATAATATTTTATGGCGACAAAATTTGCAAATAAATATATTTTTATGACAAAAACATGAAAACATTGTAAAAAAAAATGATTTTTTTGTCTTTTTCAACGGAAGTTACGTGTTTTACCAATTTTTGTTTGCACTAAATATTTTTTTGCGGGGAGGGGGATTTCTTTTTTTTCTTCAAAAGGTTTTCTGTTGATATTTGCTTTTTTGGGTCCTTTTTTATTTCACACATCCTTCCGTAATTCATTTTCGGTTAAAAAAAACATCTTGCTGCAATGCCTCTTACAATTTAATTGAAACTTATCAGTTGACAGCTGGTTGATGATTGGATAATCTTTCCGCTGCAAAATGCGAACTTCTGGATGAATACGTTTTTAGACTAATGAGTTACAACTTATTCACTCATTTCGTATGAATCAGATGATTTTATTGTTGACAGTGTTTTCCCCCAATATCTTTCTAGTCAGAATTCTTTCAAGAAACATATAAGGTACTTACAAAAGGAACCACGTGAACGTTGTCAACATCCTAAAATATTCTTGTGACACATCTAGATTGTCAATTCGTATCATTAACCACTAAATCACCGTCATCTCCCACAATTTATCAAGGCTGAAAGGGCACTTGCGGATAAAGGATTAATGATGAATGGTGAGACAACACTTTCATGATTGGTAACTATGGTTAAAATTAGGCAGAATGTGATTATTTTAAAGAACGTCTCAAGAAAAATTTGTTTACATTGGACTTGAAAATGACTATGTTGTAGTCAACACTGAATCAGCCCCCGCAATGACTTTCTTTTTGCAAGATGGCGATCAACATGCTTGGTGAAGGTTGAAAGTTACATCGCCTGAAACGTTGCACAAATAATATTCAAGATGAGAACAATAGTCCGGTTAAAACAAGTAATACAAACACTCATCTAAAAAATTCAGAATGTGATAAACACTTGCAGTTTAAAGATAATCAACTAAACGTTTCATTTCATAGAACCAAATTCAATAAAGTCATTATTACGAAAAAAAAAAAATAAATAAACACATTGGTTCCTAAACGATCCTTTTGTAGATCGTGGCGATATGTTCGTTTGTACTACACTATTTAAAAATTTTTAACATCTTTATTAATTCCAAACAAGGCATGTTACCACTGAGCTGTGAGGTGCTGTAGTGAATTGCGGCGCAGATTTAAATCGGCATCCCATGTGTAGAGTTGTGGAGTACAATATTTGTTTACATTACACTTAAATTTCTGCATGTTTATACAGTACAGAAAGCAGAGATCAAGGAGGGAATTCCAAATGCAAATGGTTTGACGAAAGCAGCAATTACAGTAGAAAGTTATTCGACACCTATGGGTGGGAGGAAAAATCTCAATGAAAAGGTGGAATCTTGTTGCAAGTCAGATTTTCACGGGTTATTTATGTTGAGGTGGTACGAGCGCAGTAAGTTAATCAGAACATATTCCATGGTAGTACTTGTAAAACAATCATGAGAATTGAACATCACAGCAATGGAACATGGACTGGAACTTATTGGACAGTGTGGGAATTATTTTTTTTTTTTGTGTGCCATTTCTTATTTTGTATCCTATGAACTTTCTGCGATGTGTTATTTTATTTACCTTCTCTCTAAGAGATTAGACACAAGGTTCAATTTGGATTCGATGAAAATGTTTCTGTGAAAGAAACTAAATTTAAACCCAGGTTTTCAGTCCATGTTGCTAACCACTTAACCACAGTTACCCTCCCACTTGTCTATTTTAGACCAAGATGGCAATTATGCTGTATAATCATATGCCATAATAATGTTGACACAGCGATTTCCAACAAGTTAAGCAACGTTGAACTTGGTTAGTACCAAATGGTGATCACTTGCGAATATCAGATGCTGTATATAGGAGAAATTTTGTACCTTCCTACAAGAACTCCAATGCTAATGTCGTCATCTTCCCTGACAACGATATACAAGCAATTGTGAATCTGATATTCCCATGAAATTTACCCTTGTGGAGGAAGTCAGTTAAGCCCACCAAGTGCGAGAGCTGCCTTGGTCTGGTGCGAGTACAGTAAGATGTCAATTATATACATTTCTAGTTCACTTTTTAAATTTGAACTTGATGGGTTTTTTTTTTTGTTCTTTTTTTTTACTCATGTTCACCTCTTACAAAACATATCGCCACTTGGACGTAAGGGCTACTATTTATGGGCCATGCCTTGGAAAGATTAGCTAGATATTTGTTTATGTTACATTTAAACTTCTGCATATCAGTACAGCCAGGGAAGCGAGCAGCAGGAAGGAAATTCCAAAGTTCGAGGGAAGAAACTATTAGAATAGAAATCTTTCTAGCATTTAGGGACAACAACAGTGAAGGGGTGAGATCTTTTTGCTAAGTGGGTTTGTCGGGGATATTTGCGTCGAAGGGGTACAAGTGAAACGAGTTCATTAGAACACATTCCATTAAATTATTTGTAAAAAAGCAGAGTGATGCAACATTGCGCCGATGGGACAGGGGCTGGAGTTTAGTTGATAAAGTAGGACCGATTAGATTGATAACTCTTTTTAGGACTTTATCAAAAAGGGAGAGACTAGTGGTAGATGCACCAGACCAGATGTGGCAACAATACTCCATGCATGGGCGAATGGTGGGCTTATAAAGGAACAGGATACTCTCAGGCGTGAGTAGTCTTCTAGCTCGATAGAGGGAACCCACCTTCTTTGCGGCAGCCTTTACAATGTCCTCTATGTATTTGTTCCAGTTCATATTGCCTGCAAATGTTTGGCCGTTTTAAATTTGAACTTTTTAAGTTTGAAGTTCATCTTAGGAAATAAAATAAAAAAACAATATGCAGGATAGTTGTGCAATACAGTCTAATATAGAATCTCAACTTGCTGAAATATCATAGGGAGTTGGCATGTTAAAGATAAAATTACGCTTTATTTTATATAAAAAAAATAAATTCAAGTTTTGCAATCTCCGGTCAGAGCAGATAGTGGACTACATGAGAAAATACTTTCCACTGATTCTGTTCTTTTTATTATTACATATCTAGGTGTAAATACCCGGCGTTGGCAAGTAAAAACATATTACCATGAGGAGGGTTCAGTCACATACTATTTAATATACATCAAATATCCTAAGTTATTACGATTTTCCTAGAACTTGACCATATTTTGAACTTTTGAAAGCGTAAAACAAAGTCATCTTCATCTATGAAATTAAAACAGGGAAATAAAATCTCATAAGCTTAAAGAGAAATAACTCATATGTTAAATGAAAACTTGCTTCTGTTTATAAACACAACTCATCTGGGTTATTATAATGATTAAAAGTAAATACTGTGAAAAATTTCCCCCACTCTATATCTGTGCCTGGATCAAAACGCGGATTCCATGAACAGAGCTTCTTTCTTAGAAGTGCACGCCTGTGGAACTCTGTTCCGTTTGCCTGCTTCCCACCGGACTACAACTTGGATGTCTTCAAGTCCAATGTTAACAAATTCCTAATGAACCGCCCCCTTAAGTAAACACTTCATCAAATCTCCACACTAACATAATGTACTTGCAATAACCCTTATCCCTGAGGGCCTTGATAAGTGGTGATCACTGTGTAAAAAAAAATAAAAATGAAACTAAAATAAAATTAAATGTAAATTAAATTAAACGTAAATTCAACAAACCAACTTTATATAATATTTTTAAATAAAATACTTAAAACAATTCTATTACTAGTCTCCATTAAAAATATAGAACTAATTGTTAAAAGATATTTTCTTTAATGTAATATGCAAATACGATCACCTCTTGAATGTTGATTCCTTTGAATAAATAGTATTTATAAAAATCATGTAGGAATAGAAGTATATAAAACTCCATTTTCAGTATTGAAATCTATTCATGAAACGGTGCACCTTATTAACCAAATCGTGAATAAACAAACATACAGGAATAGGACTTTATTATAATAAATTAAGTTAATGTAACCTTGGCTATAACCACACACAAACATAGCACACTTGTATTTGCACAGTTTTCTTTTGCTTCCGTATTCCTTCTATCGTCCCTTCTCGAAATATATTAGATATTCCACTTTCAGACGAGTTGATATGAAAAAAAGTTTTAGTGAGTCGCTCTTGGTTACTGGAGTGACTGCTGTTAGAACTGTGATCTAATGAAGTTCTTTAATTGTAATGTGATGAAGATCAGCTACTGTCAGTCATGAACCGCATTACATAATTTTAAAAATTTTCTATTTTTTGCTGCAAATAGATTGTCCAATTTACCCAATATTATAAAAATGATTTTTGTTATAGGGGTGGGGGTCGTTCCAAAAGAAAAGCCTCCTATTTTTTTACTCAAAAAGTTGAAGAGCTACAAAGACAGAATTAGTACCATTAAAACGCGCGACCTCCTGTCATCCAGAATTTATTTTTTTTTACCTATTCACCAACATTCTCAATGCACTTTTGCCAGGAATTCAATGATGTATCTCTGCTTCTGACGACGTCCATGACAGGGGTTGCTTTCTCACACCATCACTATCTAAAACGGATAGATGGAACTTTCAGGTCATGAATACATGAGTTCAGTCATCATGACA
This sequence comes from Euprymna scolopes, assembly GCF_053919585.1. Lineage (NCBI taxonomy): Eukaryota > Metazoa > Mollusca > Cephalopoda > Sepiida > Sepiolidae > Euprymna > Euprymna scolopes. The sequence continues at coordinate 39,822,930 of NC_136501.1, forward strand.
ATGCAATTTGTAATTTCCTCTCATCTATTCAGGCGAAATAAAATAAAAATAGGAGCCATTACTTTTGGAACACCTCTCGTACTAGTGCAGTGTCTATAAATGAAAGGATGCTGAAATTAGAATCTTGATGTAGATCTGAGCTTTCACGGCCATCAACACAGGTAAGACTTTATGTTAAGATTAATAGAAGGATTTAAAAAAAAAATTAGGTTGGATTAAAAGGTCCCCATTAGAGTTGGGGGTCAGTTGCTCATCTGTTTTGTTAAGATAATTGCTAAGGGTCGACTTAATATTTTTATTGGTGCTGAAGCTTGTAATTGGTTTGTTTGAATTGTAGACGTCTATAAATACTAGGATTTTATAAAACCTATCTTCTGTATCATGTAACTATTACAGGGTGGAATGATAAATGATGTCACTCTAAAGAACATAGCACTTCAGCTATATTCAGGTAACTTGATTATGTAGTAGAGCTGACATCTATTCAATGTAACCGCTTTCAGTCTCAACCCAGCCTCGATACGGGTCAGAAACTGGGAGCATGCCTTTCCACAAGCGCCAGCGTAAGCTCGGTGAATACTCGGCAGATGGCAGTGATCAGGCTGGCTTTGGTGCTGTAGGAGATCATATTGGTGATGTTTTCGATGTATAACTAAGTAGTTCAGAAGATTCAGGTCAGGAGAAGAGGGCGGCCACTTAGAGAAAGGTACAAAGTCATAGTACTCTTTCTGAAGCCAAGCTTGGGTCTCTTTGGACTTGTGGAATGGTGCTGAGACCTACTGCCACACACAGGGTCAACCAGCTGCCACCTGATTTTACTAAGGGATCACACAACTCTTCAGCATATCCAGGTATATTTTGGTGTTGATTTTAAAGCTGATTTCAAACATGTGAGATGGCATTATGTGGCTCTCGATTGAAACCACACAAAAGACTTTAACTGTGGCCGGAAACTTTGTTGTCATAACTCTGAGTACTTCCCTGTTATTAATGGCATTTTGAGGGTGCTGGCAATTGTCTTGTATCAGTAGAGAGCATAAGGATTACAGGGGCGCATTTCCAATCTCGCTTGTTAAACATTGTTTCACTTTCAGACATGATAGAAGGCTCCTATCATTCTTGGGATTTGCAACAGAAAAAGAAAGCTGGTTTTCATTAAATGGAGATTAAATCATGTTGTCTTTACTAGAGCGACAGTTCTATCGTATTTAGTTGATTATATATCCACAAGACATAAAATATCGTAAAATCACAGTAATGACATATTTTCCACAATTGATAGATGTTTCATCTTTTGCATATTTTTAAGCATGTTTGTGCGTATTTTTTGTATTTTGTAGTTAGTTTAGATGTGGGTCTATTACAAAATTTTGCAAGAACTTGCGTGTTAATGGTGTAGAGAGGCACAGAATAAACAGAGTTGGTTGACATGTGTCACTGGCAACAAAAGAGTAGCTACATGCAGAAGTAAAACTTGAACTCTCAAATTTCAAAAACAATGATTGGAGGCGTGTGAAAGTAGTCAACGTTTACGGTAGTCGAGAAAGTGCGATCAAAAGGAGCGATATTTGTTATCTGACGTAAAGGAGACAACAGTTAAAGAAATGTGAACAAAGACAGGATCTCTCCGGCAGACACTGGATCATTTTGTTGGTCATTTTTTGTTTTTTTCTGTAGGACTGGGGTATCTGTTTTTTTTTTTTTGTGTTTTTTTTGTTTTTTGGTTTTTAAGCTTTAGAGGATTCACTTCTCCAGGTATTGCCTTCTTACTTTGGGAAAGGGTTAGTTCATAACCAATTTCCTATGATGCTCAAATTGATCAGGAAATATTTTGGAACCAGAGTGCACAACCTCTTGTGTGCTTGCTTATACTCACCACCTTCTGGCCGTCTGCCATAATTTTCACAAAGAGAGGGAGGTAAATATCAAGAAGTTAAACAACCGCATCATTTATTAATTTATTTATAGCGGACTATTATCCTCATCTTTCTTTAGTTTTTGTTTCATGATGTTTCACCCAACTATTCTTCGTGCCTTCGTCAGCTTCCTTGGCCAAAAACGTGGTGAGACAACAACAACTATGGATGGCAGTAATTGCTGAGAATGCAGTTAGAAGATTCGGAGTTCCTATCCAGTCGCGGTTACCAACTGATGAAGGCCAGAAAAATAGTTGGCTGAAATGTTGTGAAACAACAACTAAAAAAGATGAGGATAATAGTCCGCAATAAAAAAATTAATAAATAATTAATAAATAATTAATAAATAATTAAAAATAAATAATAAATAATTAAAAATAAATAATAAATAATTAAAAATAAATAATAAATAATTAATAAATAATTAATAAATAATTAAAAATAAATAATAAATAATTAATAAATAATTAAAAATAAATAATAAATAATTAATACATAATTAATAAATAATTAAAAATAAATAATAAATAATTAATAAATAATTAATAAATAATTAAAAATAAATAATAAATAATTAATAAATAATTAAAAATAAATAATAAATAATTAATAAATAATTAATAAATAATTAAAAATAAATAATAAATAATTAATAAATAATTAAAAATAAATAATAAATAATTAATAAATAATTAATAAATAATTAAAAATAATATATAAATAATTAATAAATAATTAATAAATAAATAATTAATAAATAATAAATAATTAATACATAATTAATAAATAATTAACAATAAATAATAAATAATTAATAAATAATTAATAAATAAATTAATAAATAATTAATAAATAATTAATAAATAATTAAAAATAAATAATAAATAATTAATAAATAATTAATAAATAATTAAAAATAAATAATAAATAATTAATAAATAATTAATAAATAATTAAAAATAAATAATAAATAATTAATAAATGATTAATAAATAATTAAAAATAAATAATAAATAATTAATAAATAATTAATAAATAATTAAAAATAATTAATAAATAATTAATAAATAATTAAAAATAAATAATAAATAATGAATACATAATTAATAAATAATTAACAATAAATAATAAATAATTAATACATAATTAATAAATAATTAAAAATAAATAATAAATAATTAATAAATAATTAAAAATAAATAATAAATAATTAATACATAATTAATAAATAATTAAAAATAAATAATAAATAATTAATAAATAATTAATAAATAATTTACAATAAATAATAAATAATTAATAAATAATTAATAAATAATTAAAAATAAATAATAAATAATTAATAAATAATTAATAAATAATTAAAAATAAATAATAAATAATTAATAAATAATTAATAAATAATTAAAAATAATTAATAAATAATTAATAAATAATTAATAAATAAATAATAAATAATTAATACATAATTAATAAATAATTTACAATAAATAATAAATAATTAATAAATAATTAATAAATAAATTAATAAATAATTAATAAATAATTAATAAATAATTAAAAATAAATAATAAATAATTAATAAATAATTTATAAATAATTAAAAATAAATAATAAATAATTAATAAAGAATTAATAAATAATTAAAAATAAATAATAAATAATTAATAAATAATTAATAAATAATTAATAAATAATTAAAAATAAATAATAAATAATTAATAAATAATTAAAAATAATTAATAAATAATTAATAAATAATTAAAAATAAATAATAAATAATTAATACATAATTAATAAATAATTAACAATAAATAATAAATAATTAATACATAATTAATAAATAATTAAAAATAAATAATAAATAATTAATAAATAAATAAAATAAATAATAAATAATTAATAAATAATTAATAAATAAGTAAAAATAAATAATTAACAAGTAATAAATAATTAATAAATAAATTAATAAATAATTAATAAATTATTAATGAATAATTTATAATAAATAATAAATAATACTCATCTCAATAATGAATTCCAATTAAATAATATAACTGCATCATTTGTTTAATGATCTACATTAACGAGATTCTTGTATTTTGGTGATTGTCGTGGGTTTTAGTGTACAGTTTCAACATACACTGCAACAGCTTATATTAATGTGCTTGCCATCTTCTTTGTAATGTATGAATAAGTTCTAGCAACTAGTTTCTGTCTGGTTTCGTTTGATTGTTTTGCTTTATGGCATATCAACACTTTCAGGTTATTTAATGCTAAATCCGATCATATTGGTAAACGTTTTTATGATTCAAGTTCTTTATATCTTCAAATACTTATCCATGGTGTTTGGTTTGTTTGTTTTGTAGAGTTAATTGTTTTTATTTAAAACTTTACAGAACATGATTAAGTTTTGCAAAGGAAAAGGAAGCTATAATAATAACATCAATGCTTGATGTATTGTAGGTCAGGAAGCTGATATCGTCAAACAGTTTAATCTGGTTACACCATTATGTCTTAGAGAAAAGTATCCAGCTAATAACGCTGGCCTCATGTGACGAATAACATGAAATGCACGACATATTACTAGTGATGAAAGCCGGTGCTCCCTAATTCCTCAGTAGAATGCTTTTCCATTTGTTAGTGTTTGCTTGCAAGATGGCACACTAGCTGGCTCTAAACTGTTATGAAACTCATTAGGATAATTCAAAGAGTCATTTGGGTCTGTAACGGTGCCAAGATATTTGCATACCAATCATTATGCAACTGCAAAACGATATGCCCGTTGGTAATAGTAACAGCGTGGTTGGCGGGGGTTGAGGGGTGGGGGGGAGGAAGAAATATTGAGGTTTCGTACAGTCATTGATGATTGTGTCAGAATGGTGTTAAATAGTTGGAACAAGTTTTAGTTTTGAGCTCATGAACTGATAATGCCAGATTCTAACCGCCCCCACAACCAGTTTATGTCACTTTCATCGACCTTATTTTTCAGGAACCACAATTTCGCATGTTTCTTGAATCATTGTAATTTGAGTACACGATAAAATTATATACCATTTGGATATAATTAAAGATGCAAATATTGAATAAAAAAGTTTATTAATAAAAGTTTTTCGTTTTTTTTTGTGTTCATTTCTTTATCGATAAAAAGATGGAAATAAGATTTTTCGTAATATGCAAGGATTTTTACAACAGCCTGATTTTTTTTAATGGAAGTCATTCCAGAAAAGGCATGCATCTAATTGATAAGGAGTTAAAAAGAACGAAAGATGTTTAATGCAAAGACAGGGAATGCCTACTGACCTTGTTTTTTTTGTTTTGTTTTTTTTACAAAGGAATCACAACTTATCAAGGCCCAGGGGGCACTCGAGGATAATGGTTAAGGAGTATACAGTGGTCAAAAGGACAATATCATAGTAATCATTAGATTTGGTAAAATTGGATTACTTAAGGGGAACGGCTCATCAAGAACTTGTTTACATTGGACTTGAAGACGGCCATATTATAGTCAGCTGGAAAGCCGATAAACGGAAGAGAGTTCCACATGTGTGCAGTTCTTATAAAAGAAGCTTTGTTCATGGAATCTACGTTTCGGTCTAGGCACAGATAAAGAGTGTGTGAAATTATTGATAGTGTTTACAGCCAAACGAGTGTTTCTCGTGAATGTTTAGCGACGGGGACCATAGATTTATTTGCTTTAAAGCCGTTTACATGAGTTTAAGCTGAGTTTCATGCTAAATTCATTCCAATATTCAAAATGATTCATTGTCATATTAAAGGTTGTTCTTTATTTTTCAGGTAATATTATTCGTATTAGTGGTATAATAGTATATTCAATTTGAAATGCTCCCCCCTCCCAAAAAAAAAAATCTTTCAGAGATTAAAAGGCCACACATTATTGCTTTGTTCTCAGGTAGGAATTGCCAGGAAGATGGAATGTTACAGGAAGGGGGTTCAAACAATAATTAAAAAACAAAAAGGACAAAGCCGTAAAATGTCTACAACCGCCAGGGAAAACAAATCCTTGAAAAGAGCATCCCTTGCAGATAGGAAGAACAGTTTTTCAAAGCTTGCTGCTGAATTTAGGGAGGATGCAAACAAAACAAACAGCCCCAACAGTGAGAAGAAGGTTATTAGATGTGGGATTAAAAGGATCCAAAGCAAGGAAGAAGCCATTCTTGTCTCAGAACAACAACCAAAAACGATTGGAATTTGCAAGAAAACATGAAAATTGAACACCTGATGATTGGGCCAAAATTGTTTGGTCTGACGAAAATAACTTTGAAGAAAGTTAACAGTTTCTATTTCTTTAACTTTGGAAGGAAAATATGTTTTATGTGAATACACAGCCATAACATTTATTTAACAATTGTAACAAATTCTTTTTTATTTTATTCAGATTTTTGGCGCCCGTAGAGCGGTTTATGTTCACCGTAGGGAAGGAAAGACATTTCATCCTGATTGTGTGGTTCCAACTGTCAAATTTGAAGGACTAATAATTTGGTGGCTAAATGACTTCTCCAAGCACTGAACGGTTGTACACATGTGAGGGCGGAATGAACTCGACAATTTATACATTTACCTAACCTCTTTGACTAAAATATTTAATAATAAAATTCTAAGTGATGTAATCTTCCAACAAGACAATGCTCCATGCCATATGTCAAAAGTTTCAATGGGTTGGATTGAAAAAAAAAAGAGATTACAATGATAAAGTGGTCCCCTCAATCTTAAGACCTAAATCTTATTGAAACTTTGTGGTATCATCTAGGGAAAAGTTTGAGCATGCAAAACTGTTCATCAAAAAAACAAAACAAAACAAAAAAAAATGAATTAGAGGTCAAACTGAAGAAGAGTGGCAGAAAATACAACAATTTGGTCAATAACATGCAAACACGAATACAAGCTATTATAAAGACAAAAGGAAGACACGCGAAATATTAATTGTTGCTAGAATAGATTTTTTAATGTTTCCTCTACTATTCTTAATCTTTAAATGTATAAGTTTGAATTATAATTTCGATTTTTCATTGGTGCTGTATAATTTTGGCTAAGGCTGTATATACAAGGTGACCCAAAAAGACGGGCCCCAGCTTTAATTAGGCCCCGTTTCTTAGTGTTTTGTACGAATGAAATGAAACTTTGGTCATAACTAGTTTATTATATTCAAAACATCACATCAAAACACTTTGGCCTTTTTTTCTCCGTTGACTGTAAAATGCTCAGAAAAACAATTGAATGTCCTCTGTTTTGCCTCCGCTAATCGAGCCAGAGATGTCTCGTGTCGCGGGGTTCGAATCGTTCGACTGGTAGTAATCGTGACACCCTGCACTGAAGAATCCCGAAAGGATGAAACACTAGTGTCTGTAGGTATTTAATTATTATAGTAAAAAAATAATTATGACAGCCCCTTTAAGAAATTCGTTTCTTATCATTGAGCACTTTCAGTTGAATTAAAAGTCGGTCAATTTAGCTCTTATGCGTAGATCATCGTATAACGATTTGATCACTGTCTGTCTGACGTAATGAACATTTAAATCAAAAATGTTTAAAATTCAACGCTATTTCACACGGTTAATGGTAGCCGAATGGATATGGCCTCCGCTAATCGAGCCAGAGATGTCTCGTGTCGCGGGGTTTGAATCGTTCGACTGGTAGTAATCGTGACACCCTGCACTGAAGAATCCCGAAAGGATGAAACACTAGTGTCTGTAGGTATTTAATTATTATAGTAAAAAAATAATTATATATATATATATATATATATATATATATATATATGAGAGACAGGGGAAGAGATATTGATACCAGTGGATGAAGAATCACTTGCAGCAACAGCTGTTACAATTTACAATCTCACTCAATCCAATTTCATAGCAATGGGATATCATTATGTCAATCAATAAGATAAATTCACCTAAAATCACAAATTTTATTCCTCTATTTTTGAATTATGATTGTAACTTACTGATTGGTAAAACATACTTTGAGATGGCGTCATCTGAAATTGCTATAAATTATGCATTACTAACCAGACGACCAGGAAATATTGATATATTATCTTCCACTTTATGCTAACTTAAAGATTCACCACTTATCAAGACCAAAAGACTACTCGAGGATAAAGATTAATTATTGCCAGGTGGACGATGAGACAACACCATGATAATTGGTAATGATGATGGAAGTTTGACAGAATCTGATTATTTAAGAGGGCGGCTCAACGTTTGTTTACATTGGTGTTGAAAACGACAATGTTGTAGTCAGCTGCAAAGCAGACCTGCAATATTACATTCCACGGACTGGTAATTCTAGGGGAAAAAAATTTGCTCATAGAATTTTCCTTTTAGTTTTAGGCACAGAGAAAAAGAAAGGGAAATTATTGATAATGGTTGTAGTTAGATAAGTTTTGTTGTGAATGTTTTGATGAGGGGGGAGAGTGACCATAGATTGAATCTCACGGGACCACTTGTCATGAAAGTAATGAATAAATAAAGACTGATTACCAGCTGTTGATCTCACAAGATGAAAACCATTGCCATTGAGTAGGTTGTTTTACTGAGGTGACTGACAACTTTTCATTTATTTCATATTCAAGCAATTTATGATGTACAAGAGACTGATTGGTCTACAGAGATGCAGAGGAGCTATCTCCAGTAATTTTAATACTGGACAGACTGATTAAGTTGATAAGAAGCATTTCTCCTTTATGCAACTATTGAATGGCTTTGTAAGATTAGGAACTAGTTTTGGTTGAAGCTTTTTAAGCCCTATCATTCGAATGTTGTCAGGATTAGTTGCTTTGCTGACATCAAGAATTTTGATAAATCTAGAAGCATCCTGAACAGATATATGGGTGTCGTTCAGAGTATCTTCAATCTTAGGGGAGAAATACTCGGTGGATAGCGACCAGGAAATAGGCAGCCCTGATTACAAAGGGCAGAATTTGATACAAAGGTCTTTGAAAAATATTTGGCTTTGTCGGATGCTGAGGAAAATCATCTCATGTCCATTGATGATGGTTGAGGTAGAGATTACGCATCTGTTGCTATTTGCAACAATTTGTTGGAAGCAACTCTCAGCTAATTTAAATTTACTGAAATGAGTATATGACTCTCGCGTGTTCCATAATACTTTGGGGAGTCCTAAATGTGACCGGCATATGCAGAAGCACTCAAGGCTTGTGTGTCAGTGTCTGAGTCGAGATCACCTATGGCAAAAATGAGTTTGTCAAAGAGCTACAAAAAGATGATGCCAGAGTCGTTCAGCGAGTAACTGCCAAGGTTGCTTTGGTAGTGTGCTATGTCGTACTGACAGAATTGTTCGCATCCTGTTGGATTGTGTCGACAGAGTTGTTTGGGATTATGCAGGGTTATGTTGATGACAATTATGCCAAAAATATGCGCGCTTGTGCATACAACAATGGCCCACAATTTTTACATAAGGAATTACATTGCATAATATCTGGAAAACTATTGATTTACGGAAATTTTCAATGCGATATTCGTTTTTAGCATACTGGAAAGCCTACAAAAGTCGTCATTTCAAAGGAAAATGTTAAGGTGGAGACCAAGTAAAAATTTACTAAAACTTCTATTTTTTATATTTGCTTAAAAAAAAGCTACATTATATACAGTGTTAGTCATCCGTACCTTAAAGTTTGTCTGATGTCACTTCCACCAAATGGCCTTGTAAACAAAGACGTGCAACTCTTAATGAATGCCAGCATGGCATATAGCATTTATCACAAGTCAACGGCTATAACTTTTGCCCCTTTTAACGAGCTAAAATGTCTATTATTTGCATAAGCTTCAAAGAATTAATAAACATTTGCAAGTAATTTTAACCTCTTTAAACTGCTAATTACGGAATGTAATGCAATAAAAAAAAATTAAAAATAGTTTAAATTGTAAAAAACAAAAGAAAATATGTATAAAAGTAACTGCTATTGCGTTTGGTTACAGTTACAGGGAGAAATAGGATTTACCAGATAATTGTTTTTAATTTCATTTTTCTTAACCAACCGGTTAACCATGATAAGTAATTTCTATTGCCTTTGATGACAATTTTTTGTTATGTTCCATTTATAAAATAAAAGGTAGATGTTATTATATGTTGATGGTAAGAAGTTTCTTTTTATTATCACGGTTTCAATGACTGCGAAATAATTGTTGATTAAAAAAAGCTTTCATGGCTTCGTTTTTATTTATTTACACATGTGCAGAATTTTTCAAACCGGAAGCTGTAAACTGAATAGACTGTTTCAATGCCCAAGCAAGACGATTTGGGTTTATATTATAATAGATAACTTGGCCATTAAAGCGGTGGATGCAACTAAATCATGTCGCTTGAAAAGTGAAGTCATAATTACTCACAATTTAGGAAATCGTTAAAGTATTTTGTGCTCAAGTTTCAAGAACCTCAACAATCAAGTAAGATGCCCCAAGCCAAAACGACAAATTTGGCAAGTATAAAATGATCCGAGCCTCTCAAAAAGTAAAAAAAAAAAAAAAAAAAACAACAAAAAAAAAACTTTTCACTTCACCAATATAATGGCCCTCCACATGGGGGTGAATATATTTTTTTAAATATAAATATCCATGGACATGTGTTTAATCATTTTATGACTCATCAGCTTGGCTAACCTAGTGAGATTCGAAACATGGACCCCAAAGACTGAAGTCAAATGCTTTACTATTGAGGCAAACCCTGTCAGTAGAAGAGAAAGAAATATATCACTTTTTATAGATGTCGATTTATTTGCCTGTGTATACGTGATATTTCAAAATTATATGTGAAATTAATTGTTTTCAATTGAATTAGGTGAACTATTTTGTTAAATATAGAACTCATTTTAAAATTCATGCAGATGCTATCTTTATCACACTAGAAAGCCATAGTTAAGGTAATTGCAACTGCTGACATAGTAGATGCAACTGCTGATATAGATGTTGTAAGCATCATTGTCCCACTCAATGGTATATTCATAACTTTATTTATTGGACCAAATGTACATTTAGCACTCCAAGTTATGTTAGTAGTCGCGAGGGACATGTTTAGCATGACACCATATATGACATCACTGAAGCATCAGATGAATATAGATATTTATTAAGTAAATGTAAAATGTTTAACACTAACACTGAGTAATCAAATATATTGCCGATATAAGTGGCATTATTGAGGTTTTCATATGTATACAAATTCATGTCATATCATAAGTAATCAGAGTTTATATCACTAATGAATGTTCTGTGTCTTTTCATCAGCGATAATTCTCATTGCATTAACTCTTATCTTCAAGTGGCTCTTGTTGTTCATAAGTGGTGACCTCAATAGTAAAAAAAAAGTCTTATTAAAATTTACAGACCAAGAATTAAAAATTTTGATGAAATTTGTGAACACGACGAAGTGCTGGAACCCTACAAAGAATTTCAGTGAATTAGTATCATTCATAAGTGGTGACCTCAATATTAAAAAAAAAAAAAGTCTTATTAAAATTTACAGACCAAGAATTAGAGGCTCTTATATACATTTGAAAGAGTGAACTAAAAAATTATGACTTATTAGTCACACATGTTATGCAAAGTAAGCTAAATAATTATTTAGACTATGACTCTAGGTAGAAGCACTGATAGCAAAAAAACCCGGATGCAACCCAAAAAAAGGTCATAAATGGATCAGCTTATGTGAAGAATTATCATGAGCTGAAAATGTTGTCTAAAAGGAATTAATATGTGAAATAATCTATAATATAAATATCACCTGTCTGTTTAAATGTATGTATGTATGTTTATATGTCTGCCTAAAACTTTCGACAGAGGCGACGGATTTTCACAAGATCAGTATCGTTTTGAACTCGACACTTCAGATGACAAATACCGAAAAATTGGCTAAAAACATTAATTTCTTCACCCTCAACTAGGCACTTTTCTACAGGGAGGGGTCGCTTTTTTCGCTGATATTTTCGAAAGTCATCCCCTCTTTTCAATTGTCTAACCTTAATTTAAACCTACGTCACTTTAGGTTTGGCGATAGGTGCAACAGAAAAGATGTCACTTTTTTTTCAAGTTCTTTTCTTCCTTTGCACTATGGGTTCGAGCCTGCCTGCCTACTACCACTTTTTTTTTTTTTTTGCTCAACACACACTTCCAAACACCGGGCACCCAGGCTAGTTTTAGATAAATGAAAGCAGGGTTAAGTTATTGATGTGGCTAGCCCTTCCCTAAAAGCTGAGCTGAAGAATCCACTGATCGAAAGAATTGTATACTGGCCATAACAAAAGGATTTTATCTGGGAAATGCCAAGTGATCAGTCTAATTATATAAAGAATTGTGTGGAGTACATTTAACAGTAAGTACCAAAAGTCAGTCAGAAATATAGTAAGAGAAATAGTTAGAGTAAGACGCTAAACTCTGTCAGCCCCACTCCTGGAATTGAGTAGATTCGCTTTTCGTAAGCTTAGAAAGAATAGTCAATCGTCCAGTGAGTTGAACGTTGAAAAAAAAATCCGCAAAGTAGAATCTAGAAGCAAAGAAGCTATCTCCTCGACCTACTAAAAGACATAGTTCGTTGTAAATACCAGTTTGAAGAATTCATTTTATTAAGAGTTTGTTGCGATTTTGTATTTTTTTTTAAATGTTTGTTTCATTTCAACATTTTTTTTTTTGCTTTCTAAATGTGCTTGTCTTCCACCATTGATGTGGCACAGTATTCTTAACTAGACCAAAACACACAGCATGGAGAGTAGTCATTTTGTATGATGCTGTGAAACCTTTACCGAAGGGTGTGAATCACGTTGGTTTGGAATTCCTGTTAACAGCTTACTACATCAACTGATGCTAAAGTTACCAGCCAGCAATGAAAGAAAAGTAACCAAGTGTGAAGATGACAATATTTGGTTGCTGGAAGAGAAAATTGTGAAAAATTGTTTTGTAAATAAAACGAATATTAAAAATTGATGTAATGTTCAAAATTGCTGATAATGAATTTGTTGTTTGATAGCATTAAGAAAGTTTGCTTTTTTTTCAAAACTGTGTAGTAAATTCACTTTCTACAGTTAATAAAATTGGATCAGTTGAAATATGTAGTTGATTTAGAAGTAGATTTGGGTTCTTTCATGGATTGGAGATAATAAATTGCTTGTTTTGTTTAATCCTATTAAGACTCAACTATTGTCCTTCAATCGCAGACGTGTCCCTTTTTTTCCTGATATTCTTATGGATAGCTCTACGCTTGATGACAAATCGACTGTAAAACTTCTTAGTCTTTCTTTCTCATCAAATCTTTCTTGGAGTCCATATATTAAATCAATTGCTTCTCGTAAAATTGGTTCTCTCTATCGTTCTAAACCCTTTCTCACAGCCTCAGCTATTCTCTATCTCTACAAATCTATTATCAGACCATGTATGGAGTACTGTGTTCAGATTTGGTAAATTTATGTCTTATTTGAATGTTTTTGATAAATTACAGAAACCTACCTGTAATTGGATTGGCTTCCCCCCTTTCTTATTTAACGCAACGTGATGTTACTAGTCTTAGTCTTTCTTCAAATGTTCCTCAAAATTATCTGATCTATTCCCTGCTTCCTTTATTCAAGCTCGTTTGACTCGTTAGTCTAGAGGTCTATCAGTTCATCGTTTTGATGCCTCATTGTATTGTGGCTTCCTATTCCAGTGGCTTATTTCCAAGGACTGCAGGTTGTAGAACTCTCTATCCCTGCTCACTATTTTCCTTCTACCTACAGTCTTGGTCTTTTAAATGAGCATCTTCTGTCTTCGCAATAACCATCTAAGTTCTCATTAGCACCTTACATCAAATGGTTTCATGCCTTGTCTCAAGCGATTTCCATGAAAATACAATTTTTGCTGGTTTATACTTCCGTTTTAGTCAGGAAGTTTTTGAAAAAAAAAAAAATGGAATTAGACTTGTAAAAATACTTGGAGTTGGATGTTTTAATTTCCAAAGCATAAATGGCCTGAATATTTGAAGACTTGAAAATAAGATGTTGTCAGAATTTTTGGAATTCTAAGAGTTGGAGTTGAACATACTTTCTAAATCTGCAACCCTGGTTTAAAATGCAGCAGAAGAGAGTCAATGTAAATGTTATTCTAAGACTAAGTTAGTTTGAAAATTCATTGTATGACATTTGATCGAGTCATTATATGGTGTCAATTCAAAGTTATTCCTTTTAGAAGTAGATAGTACTAATATCTTTAAACTCACTTTTATTTATTAACTAGCCGTACCCGCTCAGCCACGTGTTGCTGTAGCTGAGTCTGGTTGATGCAAGTATTAGATTGATTTGTATAGCACAGACACGCACACACATAAATATGCACACGCAGACATCAGCAAACACATGCACACACACACACACACACACACACACACTGTGCACATAGTAAAGGCTTCACAATCACACATAAGGAGATTTTTAAGTATATAAACTGTAAATTTCTGGTTACGATTAAATGTTACAGTCAAGCAATATAGTTCACTGTGTAAGGTTTTTACAAAATCCAGGTCTCGACTATATTTTTCGATTAAACCATTTTATTTTTTTATTTAGCATATAAAAAAAGATATTTAGTCAATTATACTTTAACATTAAAAAAAGATTTATCTAGCTTAAAAAAAGAAGAAATAATGTGCCGATGTGTTGAAAAAAAGTATTTATTAATAAGATGTACGATTTATGTAAACACAAAAGATTAAGCACGGTAGCGTAACTGTATAAGAAAAATTAACATCTAGGGTATATTTAATGTAAAAATAAAATAATTCTTGGCTTATAAACATGTCTTGATGTATTGCAGTTGTTATTATGTTTGAATTTGGTTTATTTTATTTAAAACGATTGCCTCTTGTAAAGAGTGTCCCTATATTAAAAAATTTCTGGAGCGCTCGTTTTCATAATAAGATTTAGATTCTAGAATGAACGAATTGTCAGCTCTCAGGCAATGAGATTTGGCGGAATGTAAGAAGGGAGAATTCATTATTTTTGAATTTGGAAATGGAAAGATTATGTTATATCTATGAGTATAAGATCCAGTTAATAAGGGTGCAATGCCATATCTGTCGAAAGTGCAGAATTCCTCCCGGTGATGACTGGGCGCAGAAGAAGGACTTGTTATCTAAAGGGAAAAATAGGAACTACTTCCTCTAAACATGGTTGCGATTGTGATAATGTTGCTCCTAGGATGAAATGTAGGATTTCATTATAACGACTAAATGTGTCTAAAATGGCATTCTAAAGTTACATAAGATAGTGACTAATAGTCTAGACATAATGAATTTGTATGTGGCATCTGTTGTTACAAACCTATGGTACTTTGGTCCAGAGGGGAATTTCTTCCATCAAAAAATTATGTAGGAGATGATGCAAAGTCAAATAAAAGATGCAGATGAGAAAAAGAATAAAAACTGAAAGATAATTACTGATGCAAAATTATAAGAATTTATTAGATTTTTTGTCAATTTAACATTAATAAAAATTTGAAAGTGAGAAAATGGTTGCTGGCTTTCTCAGTATTTGTTGATTCAACCGGGTGGCCATGTCATCTGTCTGCCACCTAAAACGTGAATATGAAGATGATACACAGACTGGGCACCATTCTTTCCATTATTTATCACTGTAATAAAAAAAAAGGAAGAAAGAAAAATTTAATACTGAATGTTTTGTTTTGTTTTGTTTAGTTTATATATATATATAATCATCATCATTCAAACTCAATTTCCAACCTTTGAGGATGTGCTGGGAGTTACCCCCGCCATGACACGTAAGAAGAGAAAAAAAATGTCTGTATTTCCTGAAGAATATTTTATTATTCAAAAATTTGAAAAACAAAATTCAATTGAATTTTAATAAATAGAAATGTTTATGAAAATTAATTTTGGACTTGTCTGGTCTTTCAATCATTAAATCTTAAATTTTATACATATATTATTATTATTATTATTATTATTATTATTATTATTATTATTATTACTATTGTTGTTGTTTCATGTATTCACATTTTTCCTTCTTGTTACCTCACTAAAATCAAGTAGCTTCAAACTTGTCTGGAGCGATTTCCATGAAAACAAACATGTTATTTGTTATGAATTTTAGAAATGTAATAATACAGATGAAGTAGCAAAACTAACTCCAAAAGTCGATCATTTTTTATAATTCAGACATGGTATCTGTAATCTGCAGCATGAATCAAGAGAAGCATTGACAAGAGGGTTGGATTCTAGTAAATCTGAAACCAATCTAATGGAAACCAAGAATAGATATAGAGTTCAATGCGAATTTTACAAATTCAGTGTGAATTGATTGTAAAATGAGTTCAGCATGATCCATCTCATTCTAGAAAAATATGCAGGGGGAAATTATGCATCACCCACCATATTTTCTGGACCCTATATCAACAGACACAATAATTAAAGGTGAATGTGGACAGATGCAGGGCTACTGCATCCTCTTTCACATAAATTTGTACCATTTTTTTCCCCACATGACAATTGAAAGCATATGCATTTTATTATTTTTTTCAAATTAATTGAATTGAAAGACCAATCTTATTGATTCTAATATATTGTTCTTTTGTCCATCTTTAATTGCATTATTCCAATTGTTTTTTTTTTTTGTATCAGTAAATTTGTAAATATACAGGATAATTATAGTGACACACCAGTTCCTGCTAGCAAAGTTAAGCAACATTGAGCCTGGTCAATACTAATTGGATGACCATTTGGAAATACCAGGTGCTTTATGTGCTTCCCACTTATGTCAGTATTGTTTCCGGTTATCTTGAACTTCTCCCTTCCACCAGAATCATGTAGTGTTGATTCAGGAGAAGTGTGGTTGGAGATTGTGCATCTCTTGCTTCACAATTACACGCATAGCTACCTTTGTACAGGATACCTTCACTAATTCTTTAAATGATGAGGATGAGTCTCCTTGTTTCTTCAGCTTCTCAAATACTGGGTAGAAAGTACCAATCAAGAATTCATTCTATACAATTAGCCTGACAGGTGTGGGGCCAGGAACTGACCTAGTTCTTGTTGGATGGAGGTACACCACCTGGAGGTCCACCCTTCCAGGCCTTGCTATCCAGCTTTCATGTGGGGCAAGTTTATTGCTTGTTGCTCGAGGTGTCCCAACCGAGGTATGCCAGTGGGGATTCCCAGCCAATTTTTGCTAGGCCAGAGTGCCTCTCTTTAGGGGCGCTAGTTGGACATCCCCACTTACAAGGTGCCTTCAATAAGTTTCCAAATATTTTTTTGCACACATTTAAAATTGTCATAGACTCTTGAAAATTCAGTATGTTATTGCTATACATCTTATGAGATGACTGACCAATTTTTATGGTTTCAGGTTTAAATGAACAGCTATAGCCAAAGGTATTGGAACAGACTCTACTAAAGCCTGATTGTCACAGCTGGTGAATTTCAAAAATGCACTCTGGATGTGAGGACAATTTAGGAGAACGATATGCAATGAAATTCTGTTTTAAACTTGGAAAAAATGCCACAAAAACCTATAAAATGCTTCAAACTGCGTTTGAATCATCTTGCATGAATCAAGCATAATTCTGGAGTGACATAAGAGATTCAAAGAAGGTGGGGAGTCTGTGAGGGATGATGAGAGGTTTGTGAGTAGTAGAATAGTCAGAACACCAGAGTTGATTGCCCAAATAAAGAATTTCATGGATAAGGATCGTTGTGTGTCTATGGAGATAATAAGTGCACAGTTTGATGTCAGTGCAGGAATTGTACACACAATTATTCATGAGGAACTGAAGATGTGGAAGATTTGTGCAAAGTTTGAAACCAAGGGTGCTCAGAGAAAATCAGAATAAAAGACATTGTCATGACAGCAAGGAGATGGTCGAGTTGATCAATTCAGATCCTGCAGTTCTTAATGACCGGCAATGAAAGCTGCTATGATCTAGAGACCAAGAGACAGAGTTTCCAGTAAAAGCATGTTGGCTCTCCCAAATACAAGAAGGCCAGACAGAGCAAATCCACCACAAAACTTATGATGATCCTTTTTTTGACAGCTAGGACATGATTTACATACACTGCGTTACCAAGGGACAAACAGTCAACAAGGAATACTAAGTTGAGGTTTTAAGGGAGTTCTAGAAAAGATTCTGTCATTAGAGGCCAGTATTCTCTACATCGGGTCAGTGGCATTTCCACCAGGACAATGCACCAGGCCACAACTTCATCCTTATCACAGACTATTTGACCAAGAGGGGCATCAAAACAGTTCCTCACCCTCCCTATAGTCCAGACCTTGCTCCCTGTGACTTTTATTTATTCGTTAAGCACAAGGAAAACCTTAGAGGCTGTCATTATTAGACAATTGAGAAGATGAAAGAGGCTGTGATGAGGATCACCCAAGAGGACATCCATAGGAATGGTAGGTACAACAAGTGCATTGCAGCCAGAGGAGATTACTTCAAAAAGGATTAGAGTTTCATGTGTGTACTATCAATAAAAGTGTCCAAATGAAAAAAGCCTGGAAACTTATTGATGGCACCTCGTATGACCAAACCTATGCAAAACAATATACTCATTGAGTTGTGGCTAATATCAACTCATGGGATTAAATAAGAACAGAAGTTTGTTGTCAAATTGCATATTTTCATCTACTATGAAGAGCCAATGTCTTATCTGGGTCTTACTTTTTTTTTTCATGTATGAGGTATTAATATTTCCAAAGTTATGTAATGAAAACGTTGATAATTCAAAAACCATTTCTTCAGGCTGGAATTCTGTACAGGGTGAAATAATAAAATTGTTGCCCTAGAAAAGATGACATGATTCCATTTCCATTTGAGGAAAACCAGTTTTCTGTTTTTGTTGCAGACTATCTACTAGTTGGCCAGTGGTGTAAAAATCCCAAGAGCAATGGGAGCCTTCTATAATGTCTGAAAGTGACACAATGTTCAACGAGCAAGATCGGAGATAGGCCGCTGTATAACTCATGCACTCTACTGATCCAAGTTATGACAACAGGACCATTGCCAGCACCCACAAAATGCAAATCTGGACGGTTCAATGTTTAAGGGCACAGCTCCACAAAGTATCAGGCTATGGTTATGGTCTTTTGTGTGATTTCAAGTGAGGGCCACATCATGCCATTTCACATCATCGAAGTCAACATGAAAGTGTACCTGGATGTGCTGAAGAGTGTAGTGATCCCCTGGTGCAATTAGGTGGCCGCTGGAAGACTGGGTGTAGCAGCAGGACTCGGTGCTGACCCACAAGTCCAAAGAGACCCAGGCTTGGCTTCAGAAGGAGTGCTATGACTTTGTATCCTTCTCTCACTGGCCCAATCCTCCCTCGAACTGAACCCACTGGATTACTTCATTTGGTCATACATTGAGAACATCACCAACATGACCTCCCACAACATTAAAGCCAGCCTGATTGCTGCCATCCACCGAGTATTCTCTGAGCTCCTGTTAGCACTTGTGGAAAAGACATGCCAGTTCCTGACCTGTATCGAGTTGGTGATTGAGACAAAAGGTAGCTACATTGAATAGATGTCAGCTCTACTACATAATCAAGTTACCTGAATTGATTTTGAAATAAAAGTTTTAAAATAAAGCTCTAGTGTTATGCTATTTAGGGCAACAAATTTATCATTCCACCCTGAATAGTCGTTAATGTAACCAAAAAGCATCAGACCCATACATCAAATTTTGAAAGATCAGAAGTTGAAATCCCATAAAAATTTTGACCTCCACCAACTCTTCGAGATCAAGGTTATATAAAATATGGGATCTTGTTGGCTACAATATAGACCGAGTAGCGAGTCTAAGAACTGACGTTATTGCTAAAAATGTGACTTTCACCTTTTATGTAACTTTTAGATATCTCAAAATTCAATTAGTATAAAGTTAGACTATTTTAACCAAGTTTAGTGTTGATCGGTTAAGTGATGTGGATGCTAGGCTGGTAACAAAATAACAAACCAACAAACAAATTTGACTAAAACATAACCTCCTCAGCAGAGGTAAACATACAATGATTTCCTTCACATTTAAAGCAAAACAATTTAAAGAAGTTAATTAAAAAGATTATTGATAGCTAGAAACAGATTAAGGAAAAGAATAATGACTGCATGAAAGTTTAAATAGATCTGATATTTTGTTGGATTTATTATTTCATCCAGCCTTAAAAACAGATAAACCTCAGGGAGTTTAACTATGAAATTAGTATGTCAAACTTAGGGAACATGAGTTAGAACAGATAAATCAAGGGCATTGCCACGTCTGCTGCGAGGAAGGTGGGCTCTCTCTACCATGCTAGAAAATTGCTTATGCCTGAAAGTATTCTGCACCTCTACAAATCCACCATTCGCCCATGTATGGAGTATTGTTGTCACATTTGGGCTAGTGCATCTTCTACTAGTCTCTCACTCCTGGACAGAGTTCAAAAGAGAGTTGCCAACCTAATAGGTCCCAAACTGTTAGCTAAGCTCCAGCTTCTGTCCCATTGACAACATGTTGCATCCCTCTTCCTATTTTACATGTATTGTAATAGTAGATGCTCCAATGTACTCCTTCGATGTAAATACCCCCCACAAACAACAAACGTCCATTCCTACACAGTAGAGATCCCCAGATGTCAGAAAGCCTTCTACAGTAGAACCCCGGTATATGGCATTAATCTGTTCTGGGGTTGGGATCGTAAGGTGAAATCACTGTATGGCAGGTCCTTAGCATAATTTTAAACAATACATATTAACAAAATATGGTACAATATATAATACACATGTATATAATAAAATAACATTATAAATAATACTGTAAGCTAGGGCAAATACCATAACTAGGGTCTGGAAAAACATAGTATTCCACATCGTAACCTGAAAAATGTATCCCAGGGTTCTACAGTACTCTAATAGTTTCTTCTCCAGACTTTGGAATTCCCTTCTGGGTTCTTGCTTCTCCGACTGTACTAACATGAAGTTTAAGTGTAATGTAAACAGACATCTTCCTGCTCAACTCCCTACACAGTATCCCTGCCATTTATATCCCAGATAGTAGCCCTCTACACCAAAGTGGCACTGCTGTTTGGGATAAAAATGCAATAAATAAAAAAGTGCGACAGACTGAATAAAATAGTACTTCAAACTAACATATGACAGACTAAAGAAAATAGTATTTCAATGTTTGACAGACTGAAGGAAATAGTATTTCAATCTTAAGGATAACAGCCTTAACAAAATATTTCAAATTAAGTATGACAAACTGTAGAAAATGGTATTTCAAACAAAGCATGAAAAACTGAAGAAAATGGTATTGCAATATGTGTAGAAAACAGAATTTCAAATTTAAGTGTGACAGATCGAAAAAATATTATTTCAGTGTGTGTAGAAAATGATATTTCATACTTAAGTCTGACGGATTAAAGAAAATAGTATTTCAAACTTAAATATATGTTGAAGAAAATGGTATTTCAAACTTAAGCATACACAAATTAAAATAAATAGCATTTCAATGTGTGACAGACTGAAGTAAATAGTATTTTACATTTATTTAAATTTATGTGTGACAGACTGACAAAGACTTATAGAGATTTTTTAATGTTCGTAACATGAGATGTTCGGATTCGACCAGTGCATCTAGTGATTAAAATGCTATTTCCAATTTAAGTGTGAATGATTGATGCCTGACGGACAAAGTCTCCCAAAGAAATGCAAAGATGCATCTAAAAACATTGAAAAAACAAAACAAAACAAAACAATAAAACTTACCAAGACGGTAACCATCTCCCAAGTTCTGTTTCGCAGCAACTTTCTTAGCAACCAATAACAAATGTCCAAGCAGCTAAGTATAAAAAATGAAGAGACAAAATGAATTCTTGTTTTGTTTTTATTAAGGTTTTCATAGTAATTAAAAAACATTAAAACAAAATGTGTTTTGTTGTTTCCGCTGATTGAACACTTCCGGGGTTTGAATTCCTTTCTGTGTCATACAGTGGTCTGCTGGGTAACTTGGTGATTCCCAAGAAATAATCTTTAAGTGTATGACTCCAAAGACACAAGTATACAGGCTTAAAATATTATAAAATTATATGAGAAAGAAAAATTATTTATTTGCATAATGAGCATTTGTCTTAAAGGTGTTGGTGTTGGTATGGGGGGGGGGGCTGTTTGATATAAATATTTGTGCAAAAGTGTTACAAACAAGCACCAAAATTAGTAGATTTTAACCAAAACATACCATCACATATAAATACCTTTGCAACTCGTAATCTATATATCTATAAAAGTGAACATGTCTGTGTGTGTGTGTGTGTGTACATTTCCCTACACAATAACTCCGTCAATTTTCAGTCTACAGACTCGAAATTTGATATACAGGGTATTGAGATTTGAGAAAATCTTTGTGATCGGTTTTCGGCCAGAAATTTGGCTGTTAAGAGGTCCAAGTTCAACAATTTGACCTTTGAGAACTCTACCAAACTCCTCCGCCAATTTTGGGCCTAAGCACTTGAAATTTTAAATACAGGTTCCTTGGACATGAACTTAATAACTTGATTTGAGGCCAAAACAATAAATGTTAATGGGTCATAATAGGGATCAAAGTTAAAAAAATTTACCGTTTTTTTTTGTTTTTTTTTTACTCAACTTTTTTTTTACTTTACTTTTTTTTTTACTCTAAACACCCGGGCAACGCCGGGCTGAAACGCTAGTATATATATATGTTATGAGTTGCAATACTTAGGGCGATGGTATTTTTATACTTCTATAAATTTTCTTTTTTTGTGTGTGTATTTATGTTCATATTAAAAACATTTTTTCCTATCTATTAAAAAGAAAATACAACTTTGTTATATATGGGTCGTGGAATTACATTCATCTGCAAAAGATTAAGCTAATTCGCATATTCTTTTAAATATTCATTTTAATTAATTCCCTATTAGTTTTTCGGTTTTCTTATGGGATGGTCATCTTTAGTTAAATATTACGTGCAATTATATTTATGCAGATAATCTATGTGATTTATACTTGCATAATATTTGAATTAAATTGTTACAGTAACCACAAAACTCTTTCCATATATATTTACTTTATATTTGGGTTTTAGTTCGGGAAAATCAACACAAAAGTGTGAACATTAAAAAAAAATGAAATTTGCCAGATGAAGGTCAAATGACAGCATTACAAATATGCATGCATAACGTATTAGCTAATGGTTCTTGATTGAATTTTTAGCCTTGCATCAAACATGTCTTCATAGCTCAGTCAATAACGATAGAGGATTAAATAAATCACAAGCTAGACCTTCTGGTTTCGATTCTCGGTGGTAGCACATGAGTCATTCTTTTTTTTTTTTTTTTTTTTAACTTTTAAATCATTACTATATATTGAGTTCTATATAATATAATAATAAATACAAAATCTGTATTAATCAAAATTTATATTTAAGCTTATTTTGTGGCCGGGCAATGCCAGACGCTCTGCTAGTATAATATATAGACGGCTATATGTCAGTCTGTCTGTCTCCATATTCTTAAACTCTATCTCCTCTGAAACTAAAAGTCGCAGATTGGCACTAGGGGTTTCAAATGATTGGATTTTTTACTGGTCGTTCTTTTATACGTCTTTAGCTGGTTAAAATTGTTTTTAAGGGTGAAAAATGAGTAAAAATTGAAACAAATCGTTAAACATTTTCTACATCCTTACATAAATTCAAAGTTTTTTTTGTTTTTACAATAAAAAATAATCCTTAATTTTTACATTTCTTTAAATATTTTTTGTTTTAACAATAAAAAATAATCTTTAATTTTTACATTTCTTTAAATATTTTTTGTTTTTAAATAAAACATAGTCCTTAATTTTTACATTTCTTTAAATATTTTTTGTTTTAACAATAAAAAATTATCTTTAATTTTTACATTTCGTTAAATATTTTTTGTTTTAACAATAAAAAATAATCTTTAATTTTTACATTTCTTTAAATATTTTTTGTTTTAACAATAAAAAATAATCTTTAATTTTTACATTTCGTTAAATATTTTTTGTTTTAACAATAAAAAATAATGTTTAATTTTTACATTTCTTTAAATATTTTTTGTTTTAACAATAAAAAATAATCTTTAATTTTTACATTTCTTTAAATATATTTTTTTAACAATAAAAAATAATGTTTAATTTTTACATTTCTTTAAATATTTTTTGTTTTAACAATAAAAAATACATTTTTACTTTTTACATTTTTTATATTTTTTTTGTTTACAAATAAAAAACTTTTACTTTTTAAATTTCTTTAAATCATTGTTTTTTGATTTAACAATAAAAAAATAAACTTTTATTTTTTACATTTCTTCAAATATTTTTTTTTGTGATGGCGCATGAGTCATTCTTTTGAAAATTATTTTTAAACTTTTTAAATCATTACTATATATTGGGTTCCATATAATACAATAATAAATACGAAATCTGCATTAATCAAAATATCACTTTATTTATACAGTAAAGGTTTTAAACAATTACGAATATATGTTCTCTTTCACTTTCTTTATTTACTTTTTTTATAGTTCTTTCCGGAAGTAATTAATATCTAGTTTAATTTTTTTGTTATTTATTTCTAACTTCAGTCATAGTTTAAAATTGTATACAAATTTGTCAAAATATAATTGTAAAAACATTTATTGAAAAGTTTGCATAAGGAAATACAATTTTAATAAAACAATTGGTACTTATTTTTATACAATAAATGTTTTGGTTTTCAAATGGCGCTCGCCCAGTTTAAACAATCATGAATATGTCATTTCATATTCTGTTTTTAAAAAAAAATATGTTTCATGAAAAACGTTCCCGTTTTCATTAATTAAATCGAAATATTTCTAATTAAACAATTATGGATATATGTTCTCGTTCACTTTCTTTATTTACTTTTTTTTTCATAGTTCTTTCTGGAAGTTTAGCTAGTTTAATTTTTTTGTTATTTATTTCTAACTTCGGCCATAGTTTAAAATACTGATTTCTCCCTTGCATTTTAACGGCAGGTACGTGAAATAAAATAGCATCTCCAGTTTCGGCGATAAAGTGTAGAAGTATCTTTTTTTCTTTTAGAAATTTACATTTCATTAAAATATTCTGCGAATGAAGCATTTAAACATTTCTTTAGGAACTTCTTTGCATAACAAAAACAAAAAAAAATGTGAAAAATTTATTAAAAAAGGAAAAAAGTTTAACTTATTTTTTAATCCTTTGAACCCTAACTTTACAAACTAACTAGTCACTCAGAGCCGTTCAACTAAAGGACTGTGGGTCTTTGTTGCCATTCACCACTGCCTGGTATCACAGTCGTGATGTGAGCCTAGGTAAATGTTTCCCAACCCCAAAACAAAAGATAAAAATAAAAAGGTTGTCAGAAACAGCATTAAGGCGGAGGCGATTTCGAAATTTCAATAAATGACTTTTATTTAACAATAGAAATAAACAATTACAAAAAATTTACTTTTTTATATAAAAATAAAAAAAGTAAATTAAGACATTAAATAAGAATAAACATTAAAGGACGATAAGTATATAATTATATAATAAAAATAAATATAGAAATGAACCAATTTATTTAGATTTTAAAATATTTTTTTAAAAAGTCAAATAAATAAATAGGAATAATTGAAGATGATTGAATATAAAAGGCTAAAAATTTAATCAAGGATTTAGTTATTTTTAAATTTCATTTAGAAATTAGAATATTCTACAAAGTGGAATAAAAATCAGTTAGCAATTGAAGCTGAAAAAAAGTGTTGAATTTTAAAGAGTTATTTTTTAAATTTTTTTTTACACAGTGATCACCACTTATCAAGGACCGGAAGCCACTCAGGGATAAGGGTTATTGCAAGTACATTACGTTAGTGTGGAGATTTGATGAAGTGTTTACTTAAGGGGGCGGTTCATTAGGAATTTGTTAACATTGGACTTGAAGACATCCAAGTTGTAGTCCAGTGGGAAGCAGGCAAACAGAGCAGAGTTCCACAGGCGTGCAGTTCTAAGAAAGAAGCTTTGTTCATGGAATCCGCGTTTTGATTTAGGCACAGATATAGAGTGGGGGAAATTTTTCACAGTGGATTCAGCTAGATGGGTGTTTTTCGTGAAAGATTGGCGAAGGGGGACCAGAGATTGGAGTTCAGGCGAGCACCTGCCATGGAAATAATGATAAAACAAGGATAGGCTCGCAACGTCTCTTCTGTGGGAGAGAGGATGCAGGGTAGAGAAAAGGGCATCCCCCACTAAGCCACGAAGTCTATTTTGTACTCTGTCAAGGCATGATAGGCTGTTTTTAGCAGCTCCTGCCCAGATATGGCAACAGTATTCCATCCTTGGACGTACTTGGCTTTTATATAGATAGAGAATTGCATCAGTAGTGAGATATCTTCTGGAGTGGTAGAAGGATTCCACCATCTTTCCAGTGACCTTGGCAATAGACTTGATGTACGTGTTCCATTTCAGATCAAGAGTAAAGGTCAAACCCAGAAGCTTGTCAAAACACGGGGCCTCACCCAGACGAGAGCCATCCATCACAATTGATGCCAGATGGGGATCAGAGCGTTGATGATGTAAGGATAGGAGTTTGGTTTTGGATGCATTAAAGGTAACCAGCCACATTTTCCCCCACTGAACCACGCGCTTGAGATCAGAGGAGAGAGAATGAGAGAGAACTTTGTCATTTACAGCCTTTGATGTGTTGCCATAAATGGTTGTGTCATCAGCATAGATGTCAACGAATGATATGTGTTTAGGGAGGTCATTGATGTAGATCAGGAAGAGAGTTGGGCCCAGGATTGACCCCTGGGGGACTCCAGCATTTATATTGCAGGCCTCCGATTTTTGTCCATCTACCACTACTCTTATGAGCCTATCGGAGAGAAATGATTTAATGATTGAGAAAACATTTCCAGCTATACCGTAGCTGGAAATCTTGTGAAGTAGACCCTTATGCCATACCTTGTCGAAGGCCTTTGATATGTCAAGAGCAATTGCCCTAGAAAGGAAACCTTTGTCAAGAGATTCACTAATCCTGTGGGATATAACCGTCAGCATATCTGCGGTAGATCTTGCAGAGCGGAAACCATATTGTGTGTCACTAAGAAGGTTATTCCTGCTGAGGTGGTTGACTATTTCTCTATTTAATATGGATTCCAGCAACTTACTCATAACACACAGGAGACTTATTGGTCTGTACTGAGAGGGAGATGACTTATCACCTGAATTCTTAAATACAGGGCAAACTGATGAGGTCTTCCAGGGAGTCAGAAAGCACTTCTCCTTAAGGCAGCACTTAAATAGTTTCGTAAGTATGGGAGCAAGTTCTGGTTGAAGCTTTTTTAACACTATAATTGGGATGTCATCAGGGCCAGTTGCTTTACTGGAATCTAGGTTCTTGATTAGCTTGGCGACCTCATGCACAGATATTTGTATATTACCTAGCGTGTTCTGTGTTATAGGAGGAAATATTGTTGATGGCCTTCGTTGCATAGGGTAGAATTAACTGCAAAGTTCTTTGCAAATAGTTTCGCCTTGTCTGACGCTGACGAGATGACCTCTGGTCCATTGATAATGGTTGGGATAGAACGCACCCTTCTGTTCAGGATCCTATTTGTTATTTGCCAAAACTGGTGGGAACCAAGCCGCTGATCAGCTACCTTGGATTTAACAGACTGGTCATATAGCTCTCTTGCATTTTTTATTACTCTTTTACAGTGGTTGCTGGCAGTCCTGAAAGCAGCTTTAGTCTCAGTGCATCTATTACGTTGGTAGCTATGGAAAAAGTGATTTCTGTGCGCAATAGCAGCAGCACATTCTGGGGAGAACCATGGCTGGCTGTTAGGTTTTTGTTGGAATTATTTAGATGGTATGAATTGGTCTATGCCTACAATTAACCATTTGGTCAGATCTGATACTATAGAGGACACTTCCTTTTTAAACATGGAGTACAGAGGTAAATCAGATATGAATGTACGGAAGCTATCCCAGTCAGCCATAGAGTATCGGTATACAGTACGGTGGAGGGGTACGTCTGGGGGCTTCTTACATTTCGTTTTTATCTTAACTGATACTACGGAGTGGTCGGAGGATCCTAGAGGAGAATGAACGGAACATGTGACATAGCTCAGGGGAAGTTTAGAGAAAAAGGTCTAGGAGGCTTGCATATTGACCGGGTGTATTTTGGTTTATTTTCTTTTTAACGAAGATAAAAAGAAAATTAACCAAAAAAATGAGTATCAAAAGATAAACAAAACATGTTATTCCCCTTGAAATTTGATGTTATTGTATTTTTGTTGAATTAATCATAACTTACTTTTTCTTTATATTTTTTAACATATAAAATAACTCCTGAAATTGATTGTTATTAATTTCATGGTGCATGTTTAATTCATGGTTAAAATATTTGTTTTGATTTTTATCTTCAATGAAAGAAATTTTACGAAAAAAATCAAATCGTTTTCGAAATTCCCTTAATTGTATTTCCATTTTTTCGTTACACAAAAATTTTCGATTATATAATGGTATATTTCAAAACAACAATTCCATGGGAATTAGTATCGGAATTGTTAATAAACATTTTCCTGGAATCGAAATCAGAAAAAGATTAGGAATCAACCCAACACTAGTTTTGTGTTTCGTTTCATGCTTAGTGGCTTCTGTTCCATACTTGCATTACCTGTATCTATTTCAGCCATCTTTATTTTAGGAGCACAATTGTTAGAGATTGCCCAATATTTTTGTTTGTTTTATTTTTTGTGTAGTTATAAAGATTGTCTGGTTTGCTCACGCAACATAAGTGTCCATATGAGAGGCGTTCATTGTGTTGATGTAAACCATTCAGTTGTAAACATTTTTTTCTAAAAGAAATCAATAAATATTTAATAAAATAATATTTTGTCATAAAATACATTTATGCAAAATATAATCATATATATAGATTTCATCTGTAGGACTTCTATAGATTAGCTACCCATCGGAAACTCTTCTGAAATTAAACATGGCTTTAAATTCAAAACCCTTTTAAAATAATTTGATGGGATGCAAGATTTGTCTTTGAATTAAGTAATTGGAGTTACTTAAAATGAGTTAAAATACCTTTAACAGGAAAATAAATTTAATTTTGTCAAATATATGTAAAATATTACATAGTGGCATTTTTTTTCTGTTTTTTTTCATATTGAAAGTTGTAAAACCAAATAATTATTTGACTTTGTTAATTATTTTTTTTATTTCACCTAAGAATTTAATAAATTGAAAAATGTGTGCTAGTCAAACTAAAGTTTTTATTTTTTATGGGGGAAGCGATGCTTAACATTGTTTTCTTTTTATTCGAATTTTTGCAGAAGCATGAGTATTTGTTGAGTTCTATCACTTCATTTGTTTTGTAAGTCAAATATTACATGAAGTTGTCCGTTTTGGTATTACCTTTTCACATCGAAAGTTGTAAAACAAATGTTGACTCATACATTTTTTTTTTTTTTGCTCACGAAAAGAAATGTGAAGATACTTTTAATTAGATTCTCAGAACATTTTTTTTTGTGTGATTTATCAAGAGTAAAAATAAAATTAGGAATATGTTTTATAGTCTCTTCAAGTTATCATTTTTGTTTTAATAATTAATTAAGTTTCAGTAAAATGTTTTACCTGAAGTTTCTTGGATGAATGTAATACCATAATAATAAAAAAAGAAAGAAAAAAAAAAAAGAAAAAAGAAAACGTGATTTTCAGCATTTCATTGTTTAGAAAGGAAGTTGAAAATTAGGACGCATCCTCAGTCAATGATTCCATTCTTATAAAAACGAAAAAAACGCCTCTTCTCTCACAGATTTCTACCTTAATAATTTGTTTCTTCATTTAAGATAGTATACATCTAAAGCATCACTTGATGGTGGTGAGATTTTGTATTTTTTGACTTTTAGCTGGACATACAAACACACATACATTTGCTTTTCTATATTAGACTAGCATGGATACCCCGCGTTGCCTGGGTTGGCATGAAGTTCAGTTTGGACACACCTTCTATACTAAGGATATTGAGCACTTTCATCGATACCCCCGCAACAATTTTAAAAATCTAAGAATAGCTAAAAACATGAAAAATGTAATCGCCCTAAAAAAGAAGAAGTACATAACAACCTCCCAACCAGATATTTTGGCAGAAGGGATACGAAGAGAAGAAGCTATTCTCCAGATATTGAGCACTTTTTGTTGCTCATGTGTTGGATCCCCCCTCCCAATAAATGAATCAAAACAACTTTTCTTTCAATCAAAATAGAAGGAAGTGCGTATACAACCAAAAAAAAAAAAAAAAAAATGAGCTGCGGCAGCCGGGCTAGAAAGAAGAAGGTAAAAAGTTACAGGCAAATGCGTTTGCCCACACGACCACATGGCCACAAGTACTTATGACGTTATGATTTTACAAAATAAGATTTTTAAACATAGTTTTAGTTTGATACGCATGCGTGATTTGTGAAAAGAGAGAGCCGACCCCCCCCCCCCACACTTCCAAAAAGTGGTCCAATTGTCAGCCACAAAATGAATCTTTTTTTTTTCTAATTTTCACATATTATGCATCCGAGGGATTGCCCTTTAAGATGGTACCAGTTTCGATCCAGTCTGATGCATATGGTAAAAGTTTTTAGCAGACATACAAACATACAAAAGTAAAAAAAAAAATAGCGAATATGAGAAAACCTGTAATTAATATGTCAAGTGAATATATATAGCAATGAAAGCAAAATAAATTTAAATATGTTTTAATATGTACATAAATATATACATAAATGCTTCCTATCTTGGGTGGAGCATGTTGGGGAGTGAAATAACAAACTGCCACTAACATATAACGCAATGCTCTTTGTGTAAACAACTGGACCTTAGGCGTTTGAACAATGTTTGATCATTGTAATTTCAAATACCCATTTCAGCAGAATCCAAATAGCCTAATGGTTAAAGTGCCTACTGTTGCCTATGTGGTTGAGTTTCTATCCTGGCTTGAGATAGTTCCTAGTCTAGCCATACTGAAAAGCTGTGATACAGCAAAACAGTTTCTCTATGAATGACTATATTTCTGTGGAAATATGATTTTATCAATTATATTTAACTTTTTATACATACAAATACTTAATTTAAGAAGCTCAATGTTATTACAGAGCAAATAATTATTTGTTATATATATATATATATATATATATATATATATATATATATATATATACTAGCATTTTAGTCCGGCATTGCCCGGGTGTTTGGAGGTGTATGTTGAGCAAAACAAAAAAAAAAGCGGTCAACTTTTTTAACTTTGATCCCTATTATGACTCCTTAACGTTTATTCTTTTGGGCTCAAATCAAGTTATTAAGCTAGATCCATGTCCAATGAACCTATATCTAAAATCTCAAGTGTTTAGACCCAAAATTGTCAGAGGAGTTTGGTAAATTTCTCAAAGGTCAAATCGTTGAACTTTGACCCCCATAACAGCCAAATTTCTGTCCGAAAACCGATCACAAAGATTTTCCCAAATCTCAGTACCCTGTATATCAAATTTCGAGTCTGTAGATTTAAAATTGACAGAGTTATTGCATAGGGAAATGTACACACACAGACACACACACATACACGTTCACTTATATATATATATATATATATATATATATATATATATATATATAAAGATAGATAGATAAATAAATAAATAGATAATCAAATTTAGATATATTTACAAAATGAACTTAATACCAACATTTTTTCAGAAGTGCTTAATACTAGGTAGAACTTTATTATACAAATATTCAGGTTGCTTACTTTATTTTGGCTCTGATGAGCTGATATAATCGAAGCACAGATGTAGGTATATAACCTTATGGGTCCAAGATATGGGAAAATTCAATTTTGGGCACTTTTTGGCAAAACATCCATGTAAAAAAACAACATTTTTCGAAGGCAAAATTGAAAATCTGACTCATAGAATTTGTTCCTTATATGGATAGGCTACTTTTGTGTGCACCAGATTTTTAATTTAGCATTTCAGAAAAAAGCGTTTTTTTTTTTTTACATTCTTGATTATTTTTCAGGAAATCCAGAGAATGTCACAAATGTAAAAAATTCTTGGCAAGTATTTACTTTCAAATTAGATAATTTCTTGTACCATAATGAGATAGTTATTCATCAAGCGAGGGCGAGGATCTGTGGGTATTGCTGGAGGCAAATTGTTTATATCACATAAGTTATATTAAAAAGTAATTGCTAAAATCTGGAACATTTTGTCACTTGCCACATACTACTGCATTGAGCATAAAATATCAGTAACTAAGTTTTGATTTGGGTTCATTGCTTTTTTAGATTAGTTTAAAGATGGCTCAGATGTTGAACAGTTATGGATACAATGTGAAATGCCGTCATTGTACCATACTTGCAAAGGATATGGAAGAAAGTTTGACTGTAGAAAGTGATGATTGCAATATTGAGCTGGAGAAAGAGGAAAAGCACACAAAATTGGATAAGTTCAATATTTCTCCATTAAAAACTCATGGAGTGCAGAAATGAATGCAAATTATCATGGTACAGAAGAAACTGGAGAGGAGAAAAAAAGAAGGAAGTCACTGCTGAAATTCTTGACATTGGAAGCCTTGAACTTGAAGAAGTCACTGCTGAAATTCTTGACATTGGAAGCCTTGAACTTGAAGAAGTCACTGCTGAAATTCTTGACATTGGAAGCCTTGAACTTGAAGAAGTCACTGCTGAAATTCTTGACATTGGAAGACTTGAACTTGAAGAAGTCACTGCTGAAATTCTTGACATTGGAAGACTTGAACTTGAAGAAGTCACTGCTGAAATTCTTGATATTGGAAGACTTGAACTTGAAGAAGTCACTGCTGAAATTCTTGACATTGGAAGACTTGAACTTGAAGAAGTCACTGCTGAAATTCTTGACATTGGAAGACTTGAACTTGAAGAAGTCACTGCTGAAATTCTTGACATTGGAAGACTTGAACTTGAAGAAGTCACTGCTGAAATTCTTGACATTGGAAGACTTGAACTTGAAGAAGTCACTGCTGAAATTCTTGATATTGGAAGACTTGAACTTGAAGAAGTCACTGCTGAAATTCTTGACATTGGAAGACTTGAACTTGAAGAAGTTACTGCTGAAATTCTTGACATTGGAAGACTTGAACTTGAAGAAGTCACTGCTGAAATTCTTGACATTGGAAGACTTGAACTTGAAGAAGTCACTGCTGAAATTCTTGACATTGGAAGACTTGAACTTGAAGAAGTTACTGCTGAAATTCTTGACATTGGAAGACTTGAACTTGAAGAAGTCACTGCTGAAATTCTTGACATTGGAAGACTTGAACTTGAAGAAGTCACTGCTGAAATTCTTGACATTGGAAGACTTGAACTTGAAGAAGTCACTGCTGAAATTCTTGACATTGGAAGACTTGAACTTGAAGAAGTCACTGCTGAAATTCTTGACATTGGAAGACTTGAACTTGAAGAAGTCACTGCTGAAATTCTTGACATTGGAAGACTTTAACTTGAAGAAGTCACTGCTGAAATTCTTGACATTGGAAGACTTGAACTTGAAGAAGTCACTGCTGAAATTCTTGACATTGGAAAACTTGAACTTGAGGAAGTCACTGCTGAAATTCTTGACATTGGAAAACTTGAACTTGAAGAAGTCACTGCTGAAATTCTTGACATTGGAAGACTTGAACTTGAAGAAGTCACTGCTGAAATTCTTGACATTGGAAGACTTGAACTTGAAGAAGTCACTACTAGAAGCAAGTAGAGTGAAAGAGAACTCGTTGCCATGGCAGCTGATTAGGATCACCTACATCCCAAACTGGAGAATGGTACAAGTGAAAAATTTCAACTAATAAGTTGAGCACGAAGGTTGATCATGCAAGAAGGTTGCAGATTATCTCAATGTATCTGAATACATAGTCTGTGAAGCGTGAGCACTTAAACAAAGCTGCAATAGTCTTTCATTACCTGACAAGAAGAAAGGAAGAGGTTTCTCCTAAGAAGGTTTTGAGTCTGTTCAAGCATTCTATTATGATGACGAATAATCGAGAATGATACCGGGGGTAAAGATTATGTGAGCATTGGCAACAAAATTCATGTGCAATCTTATCTCTATGCAAACTACAAGCAGAAATATCCAGACCACAAAATTGGACTTTCTAAGTTTTGCGAGCTCTGTCCAAAATGATGTGTCATTGTCTCATTGTCAGGTTCCCATTCTGTATGCGTTCGCATTTTGCATCAGAATATAAAACTGCTAGTTGATTGTTTTAACTCTGCTGATAGAACACAGTTGAAAAGGAAAGCTGAAGATTCTGAAGATGCGAATTCCGAGAGTGAAGCCACCCAACTCCCTAAATTCAATTTCGCCTACAAGGACTTGATGGCTATGGTAGTGTGTGACACCACAAATCTTGAATGCATGGTGCATTGCTGTCAAAACTGTCCTGGATATACTACTCTGGAAAAGTGCATTTGTGATAAATTCATTGAACTCCGAATTGATGATGCCTTATAGCCAGCATCAACCTTAAAGACACACAATTGATGTTGAAGATTTCATGGAGTTGCTGGTGTATAGCATAGATAACCTTACGACCCACTCTTTCGTAGGAAAGAGTCAGGCTTACTTCTTCACACAAAGAAAAGATGAAATACTGAGGAAGAGTGCATCATTCTTATGGACTTTGCAGAAAATTACCATTACGTTGAAATCCAGGGATATAACTGCAGTAAGGACCAGTGCACCATGCATCCCGTGGTGATATATTTCAAACAAGATGGAAATTTTCAACACGTTTCTTTGTACACATATTTCTTTGTACATCATATCTAATGATCTTAACCATGATACCTCTTTCATCCATGAATTATAGAGAATTGTCATGGCATGGATCAAGGAGAATTTGCGATCGATTAAAAGAATTGAATACTGCAGTGATGGCTGTGCAAGTCAATATAAAAGTTACAAGGCATTTCTTAATATTTGCTAGCACAAATCTGATTTTGGTTTTGATGCAACCTCAACATTCTTTGCAGCTAGTAACGGGAAATTTCTCTTGTGATGGAATTGGGGGTACTGCTAAGTGTAAGATACTGTTAGTCAGTTTGCAACATCCCATCATTGCTTATCAAAAACCAAATTTTAACGTTTCGAGCAACTGAGGAATACTGCAAAACATCAACTGAGGGAATTACTTTCCTGACCATTGACAACTCATGGTACGAGAAGTCTTGTATCTCTAGTACCAGCTCGATGATACCATCCCTAGCACTAGAAGTTCTCATCATTTTGTTCCAACATCACAATCCACAATCTAGGGAAAACAATTAAGTATCGACACAAGAATGTTTGTTGATTGTTCCTTCCTGCCCATGGAACAACTACATCACTTGCATCTTTGACAGGTTTTCGTGGCTGGCATTGATTGAGATTATAAATAAGGATGAACAAGACCTCACTTGCAAATTCCTGCATCCACATGGGCCATCAATTCAATTTCACTGGCCTGGTACAGATAATAAGGGATGGATTCTATTGAACAAGGTAATCATGAAGATCACGACACCAAATACGTCATCAAACTGAAGAACATATTTCATCACAGATGAGGAAAAGAACAAACCCAGAACTACTTTGATAAATGTTGAAAGTCGTTAGACTTAGACATACTGTACATATTTCACAGTGATGCATACATAATCTGTTGAATTGTCAAAATTCTGGCATTTAAGATGACAAAGTCCAAATTTCTGTAAATACAGGGTTTCCCACTTGGGTTCCCACTTGGGTTCCGAAGGTATGGGAGGAGACACATTTTTTGGACACCCATTTGAGATCCATAACCCTGTGTGGAAGGGATAAAGCAATGTTTTTTAGATATTTAGACCAAAAGGAATTGTTTTAAATTTGTTTTGAGTCTTTTAAAAGCTATTTTAAAAGCTAGACAAAAATTTTCCGGCTGAGGTGAGGGATCCCCTTACCCCCACTAAAGTGAAAAGCCCTGAAACAAGAGCAGATTTGTTGGTCTACAATCTCTCACTTGACATTCTGACCTACGTTTTCAGCTAAGCTGTGTTTTTGTTCTACTACTCAAGGAGATCACACTAGTCTGTTGCAAATATCGCAATTATCTTACTTAAACCTGGAAATGTTTTGAAAAATACCAAATTTAAGAGTTTAAATACAGCAGAATAGTGGTAATGCCAAGAAATATTTTTTGATTTTATGAAAGTTTCATCCTATATTATTTCAAAAATCCAAAATTTGTTTCAGGAAAAGACCCACAGTTACCCTTTTTGCTGCTCTATTTGGAGGACCGAATTACCCCTTAAAAGTGCCGTGATGGAACATCAAAACATGGTCTTTCCTTTAATTTAGTGCTGTTCTACCTATGAGTTTTGGATTCCTCACCCTTGAAAACATACTTGGATGAAATTTAGGCCCAAGATTTTAGCCCAAAAATTGCTAATTTTCTAAAACGTCTAGGTTCCAAAATCTGGACCAAAATCAACCCTCTGAAAAAAAAAAAAATGGGTTTCTCTATTCAAATAAAGCTGAAAATGCAGATTTCTCTTAGTTTTTACCTAAATTTTATGAGGTGTTTATAAAAACAAAATCTGAGGTGTTGGTGTCAGGGCTGGATGATATGGGTTGGAATATCTCAAACAATGCATTAACAACAAGTAATAAATTACTAACAATGTATTTACAACAAGTAACAAATTACTAACAATGCAATAAAAACAAGTAATAAATTACTAACAATGCATTACCAAGTAATACATAACTAACGATGTATTAACAACAAGTAATAAATTACTGACAATGCATTAACAAGTAATAAATTACTAACAATGCATTATCAAGTAATAAATTACTAACAATGCATTATCAAGTAATACATTACTAACGATGTATTAACAACAAGTAATAAATTACTGACAATGCATTAACAAGTAATAAATTACTAACAATGCATTATCAAGTAATACATTACTAACGATGTATTAACAACGAGTAATAAATTACTGACAATGCATTAACAAGTAATAAATTACTAACAATGCATTAACAAGTAATAAATTACTAACGATGTATTAACAAGTAATAAATTACTGACAATGCATTAACAAGTAATAAATTACTGACAATGCATTAACAAGTAATAAATTACTAACAATGCATTAACAAGTAATAAATTACTGACAATGCATTAACAAGTAATAAATTACTAACAATGCATTAACAAGTAATACATTACTAACAATGCATTATCAAGTAATACATTACTAACGATGTATTAACAACAAGTAATAAATTACTGACCAAGCATTAACAAGTAATAAATTACTAACAATGCATTATCAAGTAATATATTACTAACGATGTATTAACAACAAGTAATAAATTACTGACAATGCATTAACAAGTAATAAATTACTAACAATGCATTAACAAGTAATAAATTACTAACGATGTATTAACAAGTAATAAATTACTGACAATGCATTAACAAGTAATATATTACTAACAATGCATTAACAAGTAATAAATTACTAACAATGCATTAACAAGTAATAAATTACTGACAATGCATTAACAAGTATTAATTACTAACAATGCATTATCAAGTAATACATTACTAACGATGTATAAACAACAAGTAATAAATTACTGAAAATGCATTAACAAGTAATAAATTACTAACAATGCATTAACAAGTAATAAATTACTAACCATGCATTATCAAGTAATACATTACTAACGATGTATTAACAACAAGTAATAAATTACTGACAATGAATTAACAAGTAATAAATTACTAACAATGAATTAACAAGTAATAAATTACTAACAATGCATTATCAAGTAATACATTACTAACGATGTATTAACAACAAGTAATAAATTACTGACAATGCATTAATAAGTAATAAATTACTAACAATGCATTAACAACAAGTAATAAATTACTAACAATGCATTAACAAGTAATAAATTACTGACAATGCATTAACAAGTATTAATTACTAACAATGCATTATCAAGTAATACATTACTAACGATGTATAAACAACAAGTAATAAATTACTGAAAATGCATTAACAAGTAATAAATTACTAACAATGCATTAACAAGTAATAAATTACTAACCATGCATTATCAAGTAATACATTACTAACGATGTATTAACAACAAGTAATAAATTACTGACAATGAATTAACAAGTAATAAATTACTAACAATGCATTATCAAGTAATACATTACTAACGATGTATTAACAACAAGTAATAAATTACTGACAATGCATTAATAAGTAATAAATTACTAACAATGCATTAACAACAAGTAATAAATTACTAACAATGCATTATCAAGTAGTAAATTACTAACGATGTATTAACAACAAGTAATAAATTACTGACAATGCATTAACAAGTAATAAATTACTAACAATGCATTATCAAGTAATACATTACTAACGATGTATTAACAACAAGTAATAAATTACTGACAATGCATTAACAAGTAATAAATTACTAACAATGCATTATCAAGTAATACATTACTAACGATGTATTAACAACGAGTAATAAATTACTGACAATGCATTAACAAGTAATAAATTACTAACAATGCATTAACAAGTAATAAATTACTAACGATGTATTAACAAGTAATAAATTACTGACAATGCATTAACAAGTAATAAATTACTAACAATGCATTATCAAGTAATAAATTACTAACAATGCATTAACAAGTAATAAATTACTAACAATGCATTAACAAGTAATAAATTACTAACGATGCATTAAAAACAAGTAATAAATTACTAACAATGCATTAAAAACAAGTAATAAATTACTGACAATGCATTAACAAGTAATAAATTACTAACAATGCATTATCAAGTAATACATTACTAACGATGTATTAACAACAAGTAATAAATTACTGACAATGCATTAACAAGTAATAAATTACTAACAATGCATTAACAAGTAATAAATTACTAACGATGTATTAACAAGTAATAAATTACTGACAATGCATTAACAAGTAATAAATTACTAACAATGCATTAACAAGTAATAAATTACTAACAATGCATTAACAAGTAATAAATTACTGACAATGCATTAACAAGTAATAAATTACTAACAATGCATTAAAAATTAATACATTACTAACAATGCATTATCAAGTAATACATTACTAACGATGTATTAACAACAAGTAATAAATTACTGACCAAGCATTAACAAGTAATAAATTACTAACAATGCATTATCAAGTAATACATTACTAACGATGTATTAACAACAAGTAATAAATTACTGACAATGCATTAACAAGTAATAAATTACTAACAATGCATTAACAAGTAATAAATTACTAACGATGTATTAACAAGTAATAAATTACTGACAATGCATTAACAAGTAATAAATTACTAACAATGCATTAACAAGTAATAAATTACTAACAATGCATTAACAAGTAATAAATTACTGACAATGCATTAACAAGTATTAACTACTAACAATGCATTATCAAGTAATACATTACTAACGATGTATAAACAACAAGTAATAAATTACTGAAAATGCATTAACAAGTAATAAATTACTAACAATGCATTAACAAGTAATAAATTACTAACCATGCATTATCAAGTAATACATTACTAACGATGTATTAACAACAAGTAATAAATTACTGACAATGCATTAACAAGTAATAAATTACTAACAATGCATTATCAAGTAATACATTACTAACGATGTATTAACAACAAGTAATAAATTACTGACAATGCATTAATAAGTAATAAATTACTGACAATGCATTAACAACAAGTAATAAATTACTAACAATGCATTATCAAGTAGTAAATTACTAACGATGTATTAACAACAAGTAATAAATTACTGACAATGCATTAACAAGTAATAAATTACTAAGAATGCATTAACAACAAGTAATAAATTACTAACAATGCATTATCAAGTAATACATTACTAACGATGTATTAACAACAAGTAATAAATTACTAACAATGCATTATCAAGTAATACATTACTAACGATGTATTAACAACTAGTAATAAATTACTGACAATGCATTAACAAGTAATAAATTACTAACAATTCATTAACAACAAGTAATAAATTACTAACGATGCATTATCAAGTAATACATTATTAACGATGTATTAACAACAAGTAATAAATTACTGACAATGCATTAACAAGTAATAAATTACTAACAATTCATTAACAACAAGTAATGAATTACTAACAATGCATTATCAAGTAATACATTACTAACGATGTATTAACAACAAGTAATAAATTACTGACAATGCATTAAAAACAAGTAATAAATTACTAACAATTCATTAACAACAAGTAATAAATTACTAACAATGCATTATCAAGTAATACATTACTAACGATGTATTAACAACTAGTAATAAATTACTGACAATGCATTAACAAGTAATAAATTACTAACAATTCATTAAAAACAAGTAATGAATTACTAACAATGCATTATCAAGTAATACATTACTAACGATGTATTAACAACAAGTAATAAATTACTGACAATGCATTAACAAGTAATAAATTACTAACAATGCATTAACAACAAGTAATAAATTACTAACAATGCATTATCAAGTAGTAAATTACTAACGATGTATTAACAACAAGTAATAAATTACTGACAATGCATTAACAAGTAATAAATTACTAACAATGCATTATCAAGTAATACATTACTAACGATGTATTAACAACAAGTAATAAATTACTAACAATGCATTAAAAACAAGTAATAAATTACTAACAATGCATTAACAAGTAATAAATTACTAACAATTCATTAACAACAAGTAATAAATTACTAACAATGCATTATCAAGTAATACATTACTAACAATGAATTAACAAGTAATAAATTACTAACGATGTATTAACAAGTAATAAATTACTGACAATGCATTAACAAGTAATAAATTACTAACAATGCATTAACAAGTAATAAATTACTAACAATGCATTAACAAGTAATAAATTACTAACAATGCATTAACAAGTAATAAATTACTGACAATGCATTAACAAGTATTAATTACTAACAATGAATTATCAAGTAATACATTACTAACGATGTATAAACAACAAGTAATAAATTACTGACAATGCATTAACAAGTAATAAATTACTAACAATGCATTAACAAGTAATAAATTACTAACAATGCATTAACAAGTAATAAATTACTAACCATGCATTATCAAGTAATACATTACTAACGATGTATTAACAACAAGTAATAAACTACTGAAAATGCATTAACAAGTAATAAATTACTAACAATGCATTATCAAGTAATACATTACTAACGATGTATTAACAACAAGTAATAAATTACTGACAATGCATTAACAAGTAATAAATTACTAACAATGCATTAACAACAAGTAATAAATTACTAACAATGCATTATCAAGTAGTAAATTACTAACGATGTATTAACAACAAGTAATAAATTACTAACAATGCATTAAAAACAAGTAATAAATTACTAACGATGCATTAACAAGTAGTAAATTACTAACGATGTATAAACAACAAGTAATAAATTACTGACAATGCATTAACAAGTAATAAATTACTAACAATGCATTAACAACAAGTAATAAATTACTAACAATGCATTATCAAGTAATACATTACTAACGATGTATTAACAACAAGTAATAAATTACTAACAATGCATTAAAAACAAGTAATAAATTACTAACAATGCATTATCAAGTAATACATTACTAACGATGTATTAACAACAAGTAATAAATTACTGACAATGCACTAACAAGTAATAAATTACTAACGATGCATTAAAAACAAGTAATAAATTACTAACAATGCATTATCAAGTAATACATTACTAACGATGTATTAACAACAATAAATTACTGACAATGCATTAACAAGTAATAAATTACTAACGATTCATTAACAACAAGTAATAAATTACTAACAATGCATTATCAAGCAATACATTACTAACGATGTATTAACAACAAGTAATAAATTACTGACAATGCATTAACAATTAATAAATTACTAACAATGCATTAACAATAAGTAATAAATTACTAACAATGCATTATCAAGTAATACATTACTAACGATGTATTAACAAGTAATAAATTACTAACAATGCATTAACAACAAGTAATAAATTACTAACAATGCATTATCAAGTAATACATTACTAACGATGTATTAACAAGTAATACATTACTAACGATGTATTAACAACAAGTAATAAATTACTAACAATGCATTTAAAACAAGTAATAAATTACTAACAATGCATTATCAAGTAATAAATTACTAACAATTCATTAACAATTAATAAATTACTAACAATTCATAAACAAGTAATAAATTACTAACAATTCATTATCAAATAATAAATTACTGACAATTCATTATCAAATAATAAATTACTGACACTGCATTAATAAATAATAAATTACTCAACTGATAAATAAATCAAGACGTTACTTATCTTATTTGAAATAACCTCAAATATTGCATTTGTAAGGAATCTGTAAAACAATAGAAAAACTGTATTTTTACCATTTGGTCTTCATCGTCAGCATCACTGATGCCAGGAATTGGTTTGCGTGGAATCACCAAAAAGTGGACAGGTGCTTGAGGTTGAACATCTTCAAAGGCGATACACTGTAAACAAAGAAAAGAAATGGTAAGAATGCTAGGCTTTGGAATTCCCTCTGTTTTCTGCTTTCTTGAGGGTACAGAAATTTTAATGTAATGTGAACAGATATTTCACTGCTCGACTCACCACTTAGAATGTCTCTGTAGGTCCTTACATTTCAGTGACAATGTGAATATGAGTAAAATTAAAATTTAAGTAGCACAAGGAAGAAATTCTTCCTAAAACAAAGTCCTTCCATTTTCTGAAGGAAAGAGTATTTGTATGAGGATAAGTTTATGGCTTGTAAAATTAAAACTGACAATCCTAGCCAGAAGGGAACTGGTAACATTTCTAAAGTTTTCTTTCTCAAAGACTAGTTGTGTAATGTAGCCAGTGTGTGTATAACATTATTGTCAATGTATATTCAATTAACTTATGAGTGTTGAATGTGATTCGTCTAGTGCACATTTATATATATATATTTACCTATCGAGCTTATTATATATCTAAATTACAACGATCACTTTCTCTTTCCTGTATTTTAATTAAACTAGCAATTTCACTGTTACATTGAAATACACTCAGCTCTTTAGACTATTGTTCTAATCTCCTTTAAATTTATATATATATATATATATATATATATATATATATATATATATATATATATGTGTCAATAGTTTATAAACAGGTACAACCAATAGACAAACATCATTGGAACACCAGCAAAAGGTCATACCTCAAATCTTTCTTTCATGTGTCCTGAAATCAAAACTGCTTTTCTGTAAGAAGTGAAAATGCCAAAGCCAGAATTATATGTTGATGTTTCATTTATTTCTTGCTAGGTTCCTTTCCAGAGTTGGCACGCATTGCAGCAAACTACATTTTGCTAAGCCACCCTTTCTGACTTCCACAAGCATTCAGTCCAAACACTCTGACCATCTGCTAAAACGTTGCATATCAAATTCATCTCTCTCATAACTAAACTTTACGTCTCAAAATCTATCTTTTCCATTACGTCATCACTGCACGTAGCCTGAAGATACTTGCTGGGTTTTTGTCATGTATCTTTATTTATATTATCATTAGCTCAAATTCCATCTGTTAAGTTAATATTCCTGAGAACTATTAAATGTAAATATTTCAACTTAACATAACTTTTCATATTGACAACATTTTTCTATCTAACAATTAAAATCATAATAATCAACCATTATAGTGTTAGGTATTCAGTGTTAAAATCAATGGAAATCATTTTCAAGGCTCTTTTATCATCTCTAAATGCCGGAAAGATACATTTATACTTAGATATACTTAGTTTACTTTTTAGAGTAAGAAGATATAATCTTCTTACTCTAAAAAGTAAACAAAATAAGTAATGCAGAAACTAAGATGCAGCCTAGAGTAAGTAATCATGTCATTGTTGTTATTTCTAATTGCTTCCATTATTACAACTACAAAGAGAAAAAAAAATCGATTATCAAGTCTGTGATGATTGTTAATATCACTACCCAACTATTTACAACGTTTCAACTAGACTACATTTGTTTTCTGTCAACAAGATGATTCCGGCCAGCTATTTAAATGAAATCAAAGAATTGGTGCACTCTGATGCTAAAATGAAAATGAATGATTTTTACAAAAAATAATTTTTCAATCATAAAACCCGCATCTATTTTAAAATTACACATCCATAAATATTTAGGTTAAGAAGTGAAAAAATAGTATATTAATCATAGTAATTTTTATAGAGTTAAAATAAAGAATCTATACATTAATACGATAGCGGGTGTGTTATCTTCTGTGTCACACTTACATCCGGGTCGTTTAATTGTTATGTACTTCTATTTCTTGTAATAAATAATTTTACTAA
Source organism: Euprymna scolopes (assembly GCF_053919585.1). Lineage (NCBI taxonomy): Eukaryota > Metazoa > Mollusca > Cephalopoda > Sepiida > Sepiolidae > Euprymna > Euprymna scolopes. The sequence continues at coordinate 39,867,499 of NC_136501.1, forward strand.
GAATTCTTCATAAGTTTTGGTTTCGGTTTTGATTATAGCTAATAGCACTCAAGTCATTTAATTTTTTTTATAAATAATTTTACTAGGAATTCTTCATAATTTTGGTTTCTGTTTTGATTATAGCTAATGGCACTTCAGTCATCTATTTTTTCATAAATAATTTTACCAAGACTTTCTCATAAGTTTTGGTTTCGGTTTCGATTATAGCTGATAGCACCCCAATAAACTATTTTTAAAAAAATAATTTTATCAAAAATTCTTCCTAAGTCTTGTTTTCGGTTTTGATATTAGCTGATGGCATTTTAGTAATCTATATTTTTTATAAATAATTTTATCAAGAATTTTTTATAATTTTGGCTTCGGTTTTGGGTATAGCTGAAGGAATTATATTTATATATATATATATATATATATATATATATATATATATATATATATATATATATTCATAAATTTGGGATTCAATTTCGATTCAAGCTGATGCCCCAATGTTTTTTTTTATTTTTGAAACTGCAACTTTATAATATATAAAAATCGATAGAACATTAACTCCATAATAATATACACGAAATCTGCAAGAATTAAAATAGCATATTTAAGCATATTTTACCACCTGGTTACACCGGGTGCCCCTGCTAGCTTGAATAAATACTTTTACAGTTTTAACAAAATAGCTATAATAATATCAAAGTGTCTCCATTTACGTTGAATATCTACGGAATACCAACATCAATATATTACATATGAATCAGTCCCCTGTAAAATTTCCACAGGTCCTGTTAGTTACTGAATAATTTGAAAAAAAAAAAAAAAGGCTACAGTACCTAAATATGTTAATTTCCATCTTTACCTAGCTTCTATCATTTTATAACTTAGTATGAAAAAAAAAATGTGCGTAAAATTTTGTGGAAAAAATACTACTTAGTGTTTGCATGCGAGAGTAAGTAACTAAAATAAATGCAATTTCATGCTTTTATTGGCAAAAATTATTAGAAATTAGCAAGGGCGCCTGGCATTGCCAGACTGTAAAATATGCTGAAATATGTAATCATAATAAACACCCCCAAAAAATAAGTTCAAGAACTTCTGAAATTGAAAAAACATCAACATGAAGTTTCTGATTCCAAATGAACAGTTTACATTTCGACTTGCTGATATAATTCTGTATGCATTATTCATCCATCCAAACAAAGATTTTACTTGTTATAAACACTTCTTTGTACATGATTACTATTTCCTGATAATTCAATGATATGTGACCAGTAGTTTAAGAGTTTATCGGTTAAATATTTACAGACAAACAGACATACATCTACTGTTTTATTTAAGTAGATTATGTTTGTAACCAAAAACTGATTCACTTTAAACTAATGCCGAACATGTCTACTTTTTTGTGGATCATTAAAAGATGAAATTTCGTTAAAAAATATTTTTTTTGCATTTCCAGGTTTCAGTCCACATAACCTCCGACTTTCTTCGAGTGTATAAGTCACCATGTTAATACAGCGAAAGGGAGGTAACTCTACACCTTCGAGGTTATAGTGTAGAGTTACTCTTCCTCTTCCTTTACCAAACATGGTGACTTAATACACCTGAAGAAAGTCAGAGTTTAACATCGACTGAAACGTTGTGCAAATGACACTCAAGATGAGAACATTAATCGGTTTCTCTTCCCTGCAACCTCTATCTCACAGAAGAGATGTTGCGAGTTTGTCTCTGCTTTATCGTTATTTTCACAATTGAGCTTCAATCTATAGTCCCTCCTCGCCAAACAAGAAACACTCGTCTAGCTGAAATCACTATCAATAATTCCCCCCACTCTTTATCTGTGCCTAAACCTTAACATAGAGTCCTTGAAGTGCACGCCTGTGGAACTGTCTTCCGTTTTCCTGCTTTCCAGCTGACTATAATCCGATTGTCTTCAAGTCCAACGTAAACAAGTTCTTGATGAGCCATTCCACTTAAGTTAACAAATTTGTGAAATTTCCATTACTAACTATACTATATTGTCCAATTGACTACTGTACACTCTTAACCCTTATCCTCGAGTGGTATCTGGGCCTTGTTGATGCCTATGTAAAAAAAAAACAAAAAAAAACATGAGAAGTGGAGTCTGAAAAATCTAAATAATATATCATGGTTCTTTTTGTACGAGTTTTCTGAAAATATGTAAATGTATTAATGTCTTCGCAAACTGATTACTGTACACGCAATAACCCTTATCACTGAGTGGCCTTCGGGCCTTGATAAGTGGTGACCCCCATGTAAAGATAAAAAAGAAAAAATAAAGGTAACATTTAACACAAGGCCGGTTTTTGATGTGGGAAAAATTCAGCTAGCCTAGTATTTATTATTTAGTATTTGAAAAGAAATACCTGTATATTCCAATTGGCACAGTCAGGAATGTAAAGAGGGTGTAATACCCGGTAGAATGACCACCACCACTGTCTGTAGACCGAAAACAGTATATTTTGACAACAGCCGGAAGACTGGATAAGAAAACAGTGAATCTGAATGTCTACTTATGAGGAATAAGTTAGACACAAAGTACGTAGAGAAATTTCAGCTCCTTTCAAAACGGCACTCTGGATAAGACCAAAAAATACCCTAATAATACCCAAAGGAGAAGGTCATGCATAGCAAGATGCCTCCCTCCCCCATTCCTACCCTGTATACCGGAGAACGTTAATACTTATTCGAAAGCTCGGATGAAATAAGTCCTCCGAAACTATTTTCAACAGTCAAAGGGAGATAATTCCTGCAAAATATTTTAAAAATTTTAAAATCAAAGTAAAGGGGAGATAACTCCCAGGAATTTTTTTAAACTAGGATAATTCCTACCCATTGTCTTTGTCCATCTCTGGCTTTAAGTTCACAACATCCTAGAGATTAAAGAAGAAAAACAAATCATTTCATATAATACGATATGCACATCAAATTCTCCTAAATATCTAATCAAACAAACGCCAAAGGTGCAAATTCATATTTAAATTCATCTAATTTATTTTTAAAAGGATTTAGATAAAAGCTATTGAAAATTTGATTAGTAATTTCTTCCATATGTATATTACTCAATTAAAAATAATATTACTAAATATTACTCAATTACAAATAGTATTACTAAATATTACTCAATTACAAATAGTATTACTAAATATTACTCAATTAAAATAATATTTCTAAATATTACTCAATTAAAAATATTATTACTAAATATTACTTAATTAAAAGTATTATTACTAAATATTACTCAATTAAAAAAAAGTTTAACCATATGGGAGATCGGTTCTAAAGATTGTGTAGAATATTGCTTCTATTTTCTTGAAACATTTGTTTATCTCTTAGATAACAAATAAAAACATAATAATAATAATAATAATAATAACTAGCAGAACCCATGGAAATTCTAACGTAGTTGAAAATTAAAAAAAAACACATCAGTAAGAAACATCTCATCACATAATCAAACACTTACATTAAGATTTGATCATGTACCATTAAAGACTTAATTAAATCATCGGTCGTGTGAGAGAGTCACAATATTTTTCTTGGTGATAGTCACAAAGTATGTGTTCAATTTACTAGAACATTATAATTGTAAACTGATCCCCAGCGATAAAAGACATAATTTTTTTTTAAAATCTGTAAGTTAAAGTTTATAATCGATGAAATTAACACAAAAAAAGAAGAAAAAAAATGGTAAATTGTGAAATTTAGAGGCAGGGGTCAATTTCCTAAATGTCCACTCAATAATCAAATAATAATTTTGATTTTGATTTTTTTTTATAATACAAGTGCAACAACAGTCACGCAAACAAGTGGCAAAGAGTGGCTTGTGTGACACTCAAAACCTGACCGATAGGAATGAAAAGGCGACATATGCTCAAATGCAATAATATGACGAATTCAGCATGTAAAAAGCATGTATTTCTTTTATTGAGAAGATTTTTTTTGCTCACTCAAAGTCATTTTGTACATACTTTGTGTGTCTGTGGGGGAAAAGAATGATGGATTTTTTTGTGCACAAAACGGTATTCGGCAGTTTAAAATTTAACTTTCAACACTTCAATAAGCTTTTTATGGATTAATTTTTAGGGTCTAATTATCTGTTTTACCTCCATCCCCCGGTCAATTCTAAAATCACCAGGTCTTTTTTTACTATAGTAATCCAGACAAAAATGGAATTTTTACTTGATTAAATAATTTAAAATAAGAAAAAAAGATTTTCGTTTTAATTTTATTATTTTTACTGTGCAGAAATTCATATCACTATAAAATAGGTAAAAAGTAAAAAAAAAATATTCCATCAAATTTGGTTCTCCAGTAAATAATTTGAAATAAAAAAATGATGGTACTTATGCATTGAAACCGTTATTTAAAAAGCCATTCTTATCATGGGGAGGGAAGGGTGTTTTGTAACTATGTTGTACTTTCCCCTAACAATGTAATAAAAAAATATAATAAAAAATTAAATTGAACTTGTAAATACGATAAAAAAAAAATAGCGCAGTAACATAGATGCACAAACATCCAAATGAATTTTTCTTTTAATTCAATTTTATTTACTGTGCAATAGCTCCTATTTACTTGCCTCCCCACGAGGGTAGAGTTAGAGACAAAGTTGGTTTTTAATGTGGGGAAAATCCAGCTCCCCAAAGGTTTTGGTTTCCAACCATGATATGCGTTTGACCTATTGGTAATTTATTATTTATTTTTAATTTAATATTTTCCATTTCTAAAAAAAAAGTAAAAATATTTGTTTAAAAAATGGTTACAGGCAGCCAGACACACACACATGGAAAAAAATGTGTTTTATATTATCAGTTTCTGATACGATCACTTGGAGTCATGAGGCATCTGGGAGTATGTGCAACTAAGAGGGTGACACCACACTCTTCAAAGTTGTCAAATTGGAGTTTTATCATCAGATGCAATTTTATATCACATTCAGGATAGTTGAGAGCTTGAGTATCTGATAGAGTTTAGAAAAAAATAGAAATTGCTGATAAAGTTGTATTTTGCTGTGGTTGGGTGAGTCTATGTGAACCCTTTCCTTAAAGATGTCTCAGACAGTTTAGTGTCTTACTTAGAATTGACTCTATTTAACTCATATTATCACTCTGAATTAGTGTGAATTGGAAAGTATTGATAACTAACAAGTCAATTCAGACACATTTTACTTCCCATGTTCGGGGCCATTATATAGTTAATACCAATTAGGATTTTACCAGTAATAAAAACACAATATTTAAACTAAATATGTATTTTTCTTATAGAAAATCGCCACAGACATTGTAAACTGATTCCCAATGATAAAAGTCATAAAATTTTTTTTTTTCAAACTTTTTTTTTTAATCTGTAAATTAAAATTTATAATCGATGAGATTAGTGTGAAAAAAGAAAAAGAAATGATATAAGAAGTGGAATTTAAAAAGGGGGGGGGGGGCAATTACCTAAATGTCCGCCCAATAAATCGCTCCAGACAAGGCATGAAGCTACTTGAGGGAAGTGGGTTGGTTGGTTGGTTGGTTGTTTTTGTCTTACGGCATATCAACCCTTTTCGGGTTATTTAATGCCGAATCCAAAGATTTTGAAGAAAAATCTTTTTAATGGAGTATATTTGTTGTTTTCACGTCAGTTTCTATTTAACTCATAGTTGGGACCCGAACAGGTACTACCACTCCGGGTCAGAGTGGACCTGGGAACAATGGTAATTAAAGGGTGGCTCCACACTCCCCAAAGCCCACAAGCTGGGGCCTCACCACTGGATATAGTTTAAGGTCATATCCAGGACCCCCATTGAGGGACTTTTACCCTCTGCAGGGGGGCAGTCGGCGTATTCTAATGCCCCACCGACAGGGCCGTGAGGGAAGTGGGAGTTAACACAAATAAAAGAATTATTTTCACAAAGACAGATGCCTATTGGTCTTAGTCTTGAACTAACCAAGGCTATAGATCGAAGGAAAATAGGCAGAAGATAGAAAATTCCACAAGACTGCAGTCATTCGAAAGATTACTGGAATAGGAAGCTTTATTGTAATAAGGTATCAGAATTGCGAATTGATAGAGACCACGACCAACGAGCTGAAACAAAGAGAGTAGGGAACAGATCAGGCAATTCTGAAGAACACTTGCCAGACTAGTATTTATATAAATGACTGAGGCAAGCAACATTGTCTGTAAGAGAGAGGCTGCAGAGAAGAAAGGGTGGACCCAATCAAATTAGATACGTTTCTGCAGTTTATCAAGAACCCTCAAATGGGACGGAAATTATTAGTAAAAAAGAAAACTTTAAAGAGTAAAAGAAAAGGATTTACCTGGGAATCTTCATATAAAATTGTGGCTGGAATCGACTTGTCTAGAATTTTTGAAAAGATTGTTGGTTGATTGTATTGGTATTTCTTTGCTGCCGCCTGGGCCTTGCTTACTTCATCTGCTGTTGTAGAACAAAAAACCTGAAATATTAATTTCATTTATTTAGTATTACCCTAATCAACAACCCTATTTCAATTTTAGATAACAAAACAAACATACAAGTTGATATATATGTATATATATATTGTATTTTGTGTACAGAAAATTGTTAGATGAGACAAGTCATTGGTGCCATCGGTTTCAAGCCCGATAATTAGGACCGTTTTAGATATCCATATCAAGCTCTCTTCAGCCAATACTCATCTGAAGAGAGCTTGATATGAATATCTAAAACGGTCCTAATTATCAGGCTTGAAACCGATGGCACCAATGACTTAACTCATCTAACAATTTTCTGTACACAAAATACAAAATATAAATACGCTCTTATTTTTCGGATTTTCTTTTTAATTGAGCACTCCGCTGGATTTCTTTTTCCAAAATATATATATATATATGAGAATGTATAAAAAAGGAATGTGCAAAGGTTAAAAATATATATATTTTCTTTGTTTCCTGTTGGGTGACATGGTTTATGCTATTTTGAAAAAAAAACAAAAAAAACAAAAAAAAAAACTTTTTTTGCAAGAACAAAATTTGTGACTGTACCTTCAGTGTTCCTCAGTGTAATCATATATATGTATATGAATGATAAATGCGCAAAAATCCAATGATATGATTTTAAACATGGAAGCAGAAGGCCTAAATGCTCAACATTTCATCTATTTCGCTGGCTTTTTCAAGAGAAAGAACAGATAGAACTGGTCCATTATGAGGTGGTGGGGCAGGTTATCTTAATATTCTATAAGAATCTTTCACTTAGTGATACAAGCACCAAGTGAAAGATTGTTTCAGCAATCTGCCTCACTAAGAAGGTTAATTATTTCAGGAGTATATATGCAAAAAGAGAGTAACATATATAAATTTATGTAAATTAGGAAATTATATGAATGAGTTTACATATATATATATATATATTTTTTTTTTGTTTTCTTAAATCAGCCCAGCCTTGACAGTCATGTTTTAAATCCTTCCATTTCTTTTTTTCTATGCACATCTTATCTTTCTTTTAATAATTTTATTTGAACTCATTCCCTTTTTCCTTGTGAATTTATGAATTATTCCACGGATTTCTTGCCTTTTGGATTACTTTGGACCATCTTCCAATCACGCGATTCCCTTGGATTTTACTTGTGGAAATGAAAATTTAATTAACTTTTTTGGATTTTACCATTATTTGATATTTTACCCTTCACCAGACAATCCATTCACGTGAAATCACCTTTTTCTTCACCGTATCCCCTCTGCTTCACTATTTGTTACCAAGTAAGATCTATGACTTACTTGTAGTTTCATTAAATACTTTTGCAAGCAAAATCTGATCCCACATTTTGCTAAATCCTACCCTCTGATGAGAAGGAAAGTATTTCCTCGAAACTCCGCAGATTAAGCACTATCCACTTATTTTGTGCTTCCTTTTTTTAAATTAAATATGTTTTTAACTCTTTTTCAAAGTGTTTTTTAACATGTTTTATTAACTACTTGTTTTTATATTTATAATATAAAGTTGAACGTCTGTATGTGTGTCTGATCACAAATAGGCTCCTATTATAGAAAACTGATCACATATAATGATAGAAGATGTATCGAGACACAGGAATGGGTATGTTTGATCTGGCATAATGATGATTCATTAAAATTGTGGGTTATGCGTACGTACCTGGTCCACAAAGTATGGAAATAAAAAATTTTAAAGTTAAAACAAAACGTTTACAAGTGTTTTTGATATAGATGTACATAATAATACTTTGATAAGTATGTTTTAACTTAAATAGGGATAGTATAATAAGATTGTTGGGTCTGCGTTCGCGCCTGGCCTCCATAGAATGGAAATAGGCACAAACTTTAATAAAGACTTTTCATATCTATCTGCGTAAGTATACTTTGATAATTATGTTTCAGTTTGAAGAAATATGGTGTAACAAAATTATGGGGGTGTTCGTTCGCGCCTGACCTCCATAGAATGGAAATATGTCACAAAGTTTACCAAGGTTTTTTAATATAGATCCACTGAATATTGTGATAAGTGTTTCAGTGTGAACAGGTATGTGTATAATAAATTATGGGGTTTATCTATTTTATTTTTACTTTCATCATATTTTGCTTTGGTTTTGATACCCCCAAATTCGAAGCTATCTCTTTACAACCCTTCCTTTTCATAACCTATCATAATTTCATAAATCAGAGTCCATTTTCTGTAGGCTTTTTTTGAACCCAGTCAACGACGGGTATTTTTGCTAGTATATATATATATATATATATACGGAGGTACAAATTTATAATTAACCAGTATGTACACACTTTTCAATAACGATGGTTTTTACTAGATGGGAGAGCTATTCTAGAAATCTTTCCTTTGTTTTATTGTATTCATGGAATGGGGAATAAGAGTGAATTCACTTAAACAACAAATGGAATTATTATGCATTGATTATCGTTTTGATGACCAGACTCCATGATATGAGAGAAAATGACACTGAACTTGTTAGTTTTTATTTCTTTATTAGTGATGGGATGGTTCGAATCTTTTCCCCAATTCCAATACAATTACCGATACCATACTACATTCTCGATTCCAATACACTTACTTATTCCGATTCTTTATAAATCTCCTTATTAACTGAAAAGTTGTTATTTACTCCTGATTACCATAAAAACACATGTTAAATGGACACATTTTTTCTTAAACGTAAAAATACACTTGTGGGGCATGATCTATAGATTTTAAATTGATTGGAAGTTTAAAATCAATAAATATTTATTATTACATCATTACTACCAGCAGTAGAAGATTTTACTTTATACAAAATCAAATAAAAAAGATAATGAAAGGAATCGTTTTTTTGAATCGAAAAATAGGCACAAATTTTTTTGATTCTGATACCGATACCCCAAGAATGTCCGATTTTCGATTCCCGATTTTGATTAATCATCCCACCACTACAAAGTATCTTGTGCAGATTTTGTTGCGTTCGCCAATATAGTTTTATCACGATTAAGACAGTATGAAGTATACAGTAGCCTTGCCTTTAGATGTGGTGTCAGATTTAGGCCTTTGAATTACATTATATTATATTAGCGGGCGTGTCCAGCATTGCCCGGGTGTTTGGAAAAAGAAATGTTAGGAGGCAGGTTCGAACCCGTGACACGAAGGTTGAAAAGAAAGTGAGAGTAAAGCTGAGATTTTACCGCTACGCTATGAAGCAAGAGGAAGTGAAAAGTATTGAAATTTAACGATTAAAAAGTTAACTTGCTAAGTGAATGAGTTCACGCAGGAACAGAAATGAACTGCTTCTCGCCGCATTTGTTTCCCCACGATGCTGGTGAACAACAGCTCCCCCAAAAGATGAATAGCAATTGTCTGATATGAAGGGTTCTCCCAACATTGATCAAAGCTAATTGCTTTCAAGATGTTCCTGGCAGGAAAGCCAGGCGGCCTACTTCGCTTTCGATTAGTTTCGCTTTATTTACATGAAAAAAAACCCAACAAACATGCAAAAGGACGGAATAGAGGAAATTGTATAAAATTTGATCAAAAATAAATGTACAGAAGACGTGCGTTCACAACTTGTAGATATAATGATCTAGGGAGTATATAAAAAGTTGTCAAAAATAGCAACCCTCTTGAGAACCCCACAAAAAAAGCCTTTCTTGGACATACAAAAATGCACAAGCTACTTTTGCCTTTTATATATATAGACTAGTGAGGGGTACCCGGTGTTGCCCGGGTGTTTGGAGGTGTGTAGGGGGGTTAAAAAAAAAAGTAAGTATGAGGATCGAACCCAAACCGTTGAGGCAAAGTTGTAAATTAAAGTGTGAAAAAAAAAAACGTGCGACATTAACCATTGCCCCACCGCGAGATGCTAACGGAAACACGTTTGAATTTATTTAATTACTTGGATTTGGCAGGTGTCCGTTTTAATGAGTTAATAAGGTCAAGTTTGACTGCGGGATAGTACCTTCATTTACTGCTGAACGCTTTTTTTTTCCCCCCAAGATGTTATAGGAAAAAGACTAACCTACATGCGGCAAGCGACAAATGTTGAATATTTATCTTCCTGAAATCGAGCAAATTAAATAGACAGGCGAGCTTCGTTGTTAACTGTGAGGTATCATGATTTATATGTGATATAAAAAGTTTTTAGGCGAGCGACCGCTTCTCTGAAAGAAGCCTTTTGTAGACATACAGAAAAAGCGAACACACATGCATACATTTTCGATTTTATATTTATAGATTATATTATATCTACAATTGTAGAGGAGGTCAATTCAGATATTTTGATGCCTATTAGTGTTAGTTCTTGGGTAGATGAGGTTGTTATTAGTGTTAGTTATTAGAGGTAAATTTCTGTTAAATGTCGGGCTAATTTGGGAGCTGTCTTGATTGCGTTTTGGAGTAAATCTGGACAGCTTTTAATTTTGAGTTTAGTATATACGAAGGATATTGTAGAGGTTTGAAAGTGTGTTGTTTGAAACATGAGAAAGTTTTCAATGAAAGCAACATACCTGTGATTGAACGATGAAGGAAGTGACAGTGGCTCCCAAAAAATGATTCCATATTGCAGGGATGGCTCTACGTTGAGCAAGGTTTATCCGGAGGCCCAACATATTGCCTTCTTCGTTTTACTGAAATCAAAATAAAAATCTAATTATCTCTGCAAATGCAAATCCCATGGAATTAAGGTATTTTAATAAGTAATGTTAGTAGTTCAATGATGCTGTTCATAATAATTCAATAGATAAGTACTGTATGTCATTAAAAGAAAGAATTGTTTGCTGTGCATTGTTTTTTTACTCCTTATTAAAGATATGTAACAAAATATACAATGGGTGTCATGATTTCAAAATGTTGTGGAACCACTGTGATGATATATACTATCAACTATTACTTTATCAGAATATGAGATGTGTGAGGACGAATCTAGTATAATCCACAATCCAGATTATTTGGCAGCCTTGTTACTCTCGTTTCTCTTATTTTGTCCTTTAGTTCTGCCATTCAATGAGCGATGATTCTGACAAAGGGGAAAGAATTGCTGTTTTCTGGGTCAGAACTATCCATCTCACACTCATCATTGGCTTGTTTTTTTTTATCATGTAATAGTAAAGTTTTAGCTTCTTACATCAAATAGTTTCATGCTTTGTATGGAGCGATCTGAATAATAAAAAAAAAAATCAAACATATTCAAAATAATTTTAATTCTTAAATTAATTAAAACTCCACTGTTAAATTTACGACTTCCGTATGTTTTCGGGTATGCTGAAAACGAATATCATATTTAGATTTGAGACAGACTAGTAGTTTTCTATATTAAAACCTGTATTATCCAATATAATCCCTTATGTTTTCATTGGAGCCATGTTTTTTTCCCAACTGAATAAGTACTAATGCCCATTACAAAAACACTCCCCCTCTTTATTTCACGGCCACTGACATTCATTAAGTAATATACTGGAAATAAATGTCTTAAGAACGTTGTCATTTTAAAGGTGAGTGTTGAGTTGCAGTTAAAATTTACCATAAAAAAAGAAAAGAAAATGGCAATCTTGTTTTTAATTTTTCATTAAAAGTATTGAAACAAGGGATAAAATTAACACTTTATATTTCTAATACCCTTGTTGCGGACTGGCGTAATATTATTTACACACTAACCACTACAAAATAAAATATATTAATGAAACGAATGGAAGGAAGGAAAGAACACAATTGTTGAATAAACAAACATGGTTTATTTTCCGTTGGAAAAATGGTTTAGGGAAAAAAATATCATCCACATATGCAAATATGAATGGCAGAAATTAACTGTTGAAAGGTTTGACAGGCGTTTCTAAGCCCGAAAGGCATCCGTAGGAACTCGTAAAGACCAAATGGTGTGGTAGTGCAGTTTTGTGAATGTCTTCTTCTGCTACTGGTATTTGATAATATGCCTTTACCAGGTCCAGCTTGGAAAATATAGTGGCGCCTTGCAGTCCGTTGGCGAAGTCGTGGATATGGGGGATAGGGTATCTATCCAGGACCGTTTTTGCGTTCAACTGTCTGACATCCCCGCAAGGGCGCCATGTGGTATTATCCACTTTCTGTATTATGTGTAGTGGTAATGACCAAGCACTTTTCGAGGGTCAGATTATTCCCATGTCTAACAGGTTTTGAAACTCGAATTTTGCAAGCTTCTATTTATCCGATTTCAAACGTCTGGGAGTGGCATAGACGGGTTGTCCTGTGGTCTTAATGTAGTGTTTAGTGCTATGTTTGATGGGGTCAGTATTTTTAAATGGCTGGGAAAGTTGCAGATATTTTTGAAGTAACGTAACGGCGGACGTGTATATCTTCGGGTAAAGCAGTGCTGATTCCAGTGGTTAAAAATTTCGAGGTGGTTCCTCTCACTGAAACCTTAGCTTCGTTGTCAATCAATATGTGATGAGTCATGTCGACAGATAGGTTGAAATTGGATAAAAAGTCTGCCCCCAAAATGCTGGCTATGGTGAAATTGGATAAAAAATTCCTTCGCATTCCCAGGTTTATGTTTAATGTTTTATCACCAAAAGTTGGTATTTTCGTTCCATTGGCGGCTTGTAGTGTGAAAAACTGGGTCTTTGTTAGATGACCATATGACGGACGTATCACACTAATTTCTGCTCCGGTGTCTATCAAAAAATTATATCCGTGGATTTTGTCATGGATATAAAACAACCTTTTCTAGAACTTCCAGTGACAGTCGTCGTCATTACTGGCTGGAAAATTTGTTTCCCTGCGTTGGTTTCTTGAGCGAAAAAAGTTTTGCACATCGTCTAGCATCAGCACCAGATTTTCTGTGATAGTAATATACATTTTGTCTATCACGTGAAACAGGTCGACTTCTGCTGGAACTTCTCCTTCTGTACCATTGGCGAGTGTCTTTGTTGTTTCTGGGGTAACGTCAATGCGTTTGGAGAATGTCCACCAATTGTTGCGAAAGCTTTTCCTTGGTGGACTTTAATTCCGTTAATTCCACATCTCGGGTTTGAACTGGTGGCCATTGGTGTGCGTATACCTGTTGGCTTTGGGAACTTTCGTGTATCCGGTCAGCTATGTCGGCGAGTTTTCCTATCATCGTCTCTTCCGACATTGGTGCGAGGATTTGTTTCGTTGTTGCGGGTAGTTTATCCATCCAAAGGCATCGCATAATGCTGTCCGACATTTTGTTGTCTCCCAGCAAGGCTTTCATGTGACGGAGTAACTGCGACGGCGTGTGGTCTCCCAATTCGACTTGCATGAACAGGTTTCACAGCATGACTTCATTAGAAACGCCGGTTTGCTGTAAATTTGCCTGCTTGAGTGTGTTGTACGGGTTTTCCTCCGGCATATTTTCAAGCACATCTAAAACTTCTTCAACAATCTCCAAAGGCAGTTTTTCGACGAGGTAGCAATAATGTGCTCGTTGTGAAGTTATCTGTTTGGCGTCAAATAAAGCTTCTATCTGAACGAACCATGTCTTTGTATTAGCCGGGTTGAAGGGTGGAATGTTTAATGTCATTGTTTTGTGCTGGGTTTCTGTCACTTGTAGTTCCATTGTCCTTTTGTGTTTTGAAATTCCTTTTCTGTTTTTCTTTTCTTTTTTTTTTTTTTTTTTAGAAAAAACGCGCGCTTCCTTCAAAAACATCTATTTCTAAAAAATTGAGGGGGTCACTAACTTTGTTGTGGACTAGCGTGATATTATTTACACACTAACCACTACAAAATAAAATATATTAACGAAACGAATGGAAGGAACGAAGGAACACAATTGTCGAATAAACAAACATGTCGTTTATTTTTCGTTGGAAAAATGATTTAGGGAAACACGTGTCCAGTTCAGTCATTAACGACTACGTGTGTGGAAAAGGGATAATGTAGTAGAAAGAGAAACAGCAGTCCAGCAGGTAGAAAAAATAGAGGGAGAATTGACCTCAGTAAATTCACGCTTGCATGATAGTAGTCGGCTACATGGAAGTGTCTTCAGACCACAAGCTGTGGACGCGACCTTGTTTGGTTGGAGAGCCAAGGCAAAAAAGGTAGTTGAAACGTGTTGTTGGCTTTTATACCGGAATCAGTATTCTAACTCTAACTGCGCATGTCTGGATTTCACTTAAACGGAAGTGACGTCACCAATGTGTGCATGTTTGCGTGAGCGCGAGCGTGCATGTGTGTGTGTATGTGAACATGCGTGTATACATGCACGTGTGTGTGCATGTGTGTATACGTGTGTATACATGCGTGTGTGTGTGAAGAAAAGTACGTTGTACACCCGTCTAATGGTTTTAAGAACCACCAACAACTCCGAGTAAATATATCTACCTGCTTCCCATTCCAGAAAAGTTAGTCATATCGCCAGTTTATAGTTGGGAACCCAGCTCCGCCGCAAACAAGCGAGGTCTAGATGATTATAGAAGTAGCAAAACGAACCAACTCCACTTCGATCGAAGAAGAAGGGAATGTCTGAGAGAATGATCAAACCATACATCTGGTCAGGTAAAATTAACGACTGGGATTACATAGAGGCGCTTCTATAAAATTTAAACCAAACCAAACTTTTGCCGAACTAAACCAAAAACGTATTGGGATGATTTTAGGATTAGGATTAATGTTGAATAAAGAAAAAAAGTAACTGAGCATCAAAGTCGACTTCCACAAGGTTTTGGTTTCTCTCTTTTTTTTTTCATTTTTCTTAAACTTTTTCTTCTAAGGGATGGGACATCCAACCAGATGTCTGACATTTACCCCTATTTTAGTGAGTCCAACCAAGAGATCTTTTCAGGATTCTAGCCGTCCCTTTCAGTGCAATCGTTTGTATTTCACTTGCACTTGGTTCACCGGGTATGCTTGCTATGTACTTTTTTTCTTTTTTTTTGGGGGGGTGTGTGTTTTGGGGTGTGAGTTTTAAATTTTAGGCAAGTAAAATATTTGTATATTTGCGTAAAATAGCGATGTAATTTGGTTTTCAAGCACACTTGATGCATATCTTATGTTATTTTTTATATTTTCAAAATTTAAATAAATCCGATATTTTCAGAGAAATTATTCGATTTTAACTATAAATTCAAGGACGTTTAAAAATTAAAAAACAACTGGTTTAAAAGGTATGAAAGTAGGCGGAAATCATACTCAATCGTCTTTATGCCGATTTATAAAAAATAGTTTGGTTTAAATTCCGCAGAAGTACATAAAATAATTATTTCTTTAAAATGGTTTGTTCTCATAAAAACATATGGATGTCTGTTAAGATAGTCGACAGATCGAGTTAAAAAAAAAATGTCGTTTTACGCAAAAATAGTATTAATACTTAATTGTCATGACATATCCATATATTAACATATTCATAAATTACGAAAATCCATAAAGGAGAACAACTGATATTAGATTTTTAATTAAAAAGAAAAATGTATATCGCTGTAGACAAAAAATATTACACGCCATGAATAAGTAATCTGAAATATTCGTTCCGGGTTATGTCCCCTGTGTTTGAACTCTCCCCAGTCTATTTTATAATGCCTAAGAAAAATGCAATTTTACCTAATTTTCCGTAAAAATTACTTTTAACCATAAATAACTTTCTACTCGATGAATGTTCGTAGTTTTTTAAAATATTACTATTTTCGGTATGACAATTAAGTACGTTATATTGTTTTTGCTGAAAACATATTAAAAATAAAATCGATCTGTCGACTATACCTCTTAACAAGTGACAATATGTGTACTATGACCTTGAAAGAGCACATTTTTAGAAAGTTGTAACGCAAAACATGTTTGGAGTTTTAAAATGAACAAGCTGGAAGCTATTCTAATTTTTAAACAATTGAAAATGTAATAATCATTACTATTACGGATCAAATTATTTTAAATGAAACATCGGTAGGAAATTAATTTAAAAAAAAACAAAACAAAACAATTTATTTGTCTTTATCTGATTATGCGATCTATTTGCATAATAAAAATAAATATTTGATAGTAGATATAAGCCTGGGAAGTTTTGTAAATATCGGGTTTGAGCAAAGTGTCCATCTTTATTTAGTCAGTTTGTAACGTAAACAGAAGTAGTTAATTTGGTCCAAACCGATAATTTCGGGACTTAAATTGCTTTAGAACTGTTATTAAATTTTTTTTTTTTTTTTTACGTAAATATGTCACAAATAAGAAAGCAGAAATAAATTGTTTTTTTAAAACTAATTTATCAAGTGTATTGTTTTTTTTTTAAAAATAATTTATGTTGCTAATAATAATGATTACCAAATATAAATTCGAATTGTATTACTGGTAATTCGTTGAGGGATTCTTCAATCCTCGAATCGAGACAACAAAACGAAAACATTTTTCGATCACATCTTTGAACACGTGTGAATTAACATAATACCAAAAAAACATAGAAAATACTACATTTTGTTACAATCATAAACTCAATATTCCCGTGTAAATGAGAAATTCTAATCCATACTTTGACTCCCTTAACGAAATAACATAAACTTACCACACAACAACAAATGAGAGAAAACGAGGATTTAAGGAAACAATTAAGTTTCCTATTTACGTAAATTGTCTCCCTTGAGTGGTTTCATTAGAGTGACCTCCCTTAGTAGTCATTACTGCTCAGAAAACCGTCTCTATTTAGTTGCCCCCTCCCCTCACGCACGAAAGCAGTGTTAGAAACAAGTTAAAAAAAAAAAAAAAAAAAAAAAAAAACTGAACAATTCTGCTCCCCACTCTGAAATGGGACGCAAGTATATATTCCATCGGACTAGAAGAAGAAAACAGCTGACTGAGAAAAGAATAGCTGAAGTGTAGCAAGCATCAGAACAGATACTACACTTTGAAAGTCCATATTATGAGAGAAGAAGCCGTGTTTTCTTTGTACTTTTTTTTTTTTTTTTTAAATTTTCCTCCTTTAAAGATTGTAACGCTGGGTATGGGGCGGTCAAACCAGCTGCCAACATTGCCCTGCTTTTTATTGAAACCAACCGAGAGCTCTTTTTAGTATTCTCGTTGTTCCCGTAAGTACAATTATCTGGATCTATTTTGCACTTGGTTCACCAGGAATATTAGTTAGGTAGGACTTCAGGTTCTTCTTCATAAGCACTGTGGCACCTATAATAACTGGTATGATTGATATCTCTCTAAGATTCAAGTTTCTTTTCATATCATACATGGCACCTTGGTATTTGGTCTGTTTCTCGTTTTCAGCTCTGTTCAGACTTCCATCATTAGGAACACTCACTTCAACCAAGGTTGCAACTCTTTGTGACTTATTCCATATAATTATGTCAGGTTTCACAGCAGCATTTTCAAGGTAGGTGGCTGTAGGGATTACATGGTCGTAATGTATGGTATATAAGTCATTTCCATCTGTTCTTTTCAGGTTGATATTCCAAGGATTTGCTGTTACATTGGATGTTTAATTTTTTTACAGATAGTCCAGTGGATGTACTCGTAGTGTAGTAGCGATCCCCTAAAAGAACCTTGCAGCTTGATACTAGATGACTCACACTTTCCAATTCCATGTGGCAGGATTTACATTTGTTGCCATCTTCTTGAATGCATTGGTCATAAATCCCTGATCTTGAGCAGCCATTATAACCATTTCCTGATCGTGGTGGAGGGATCCCCTTTTGAGCCAATCCAAGGAACCTTCTTTGTCTATGTATCTCTGGGAAAGTTCCTCCAGAAAATATTTTGCACGCTGATGTTGGTCCCACTCTTTAAGGTTCCTCTTTGGGAAGGTCTCGGTATATTTCTGCCGACTCTTTCTTGCTATTTCTGTGACAGGCTTGTTTAGTGTTCCAGCCTCATTTGTAAGACAGCCCTGTTCAGTCTTGTTCGTGTGTATGTGAAGTTTGGTTGAATTTTTTTCACTTTGAAATATTTTGATGTTCCTCGAGGAAAACTGATTTTGTTAGATGTGTTTTTTTTTACTTTAGGCTTTATTTTGTTTTTCTGACTTCTTAATGCTTATGTAGCGACACGCAAGAAACATTAAAATGAATGAATAATGAACGTTTCAGCTATGCAAACCCACGCAAATTCTGTGGACATAAAAACTAAAACTTTTTTTTCGCACGGATGTAGTACACAGCTACACCACGTGACATGATGTCCACTTTTTATCAATTGACACTCAAAGAAAGCGAATTTATAAACTATTTTTCTCGCAGTCTTCGCTGGAGCCGGTTTGGAACCTATATAAAAACATTACGCACCAAACTCAAACCAGTTTAATTCAGGATGCAGTAAGAAACTCGCCGACTAACTCCATCGAGGTTCGACGTAAAACCACCAACATAACTTCGCCCGCATCATACATTTCAATTCTCAACATGGAAGTAACATAGGAACGAGAATTAATATTTTCCTTTTTTTGCTTCTTTTTGTCTCTCATATTAACGTTCGAATCTCATTGGGTAATTAACACAAAAAATGACCTTGTGTCGCATCAGACATTTATGGAGCCCAAATCGTCACAATAGTGAACTAATAACTTTTCTAAAGACAAAAAGAAATGTTTTATATCTTAAAAAAAACATGATTGGCTCAGTTAGAGAAAGATTTCTCTCTCCTGCTTTTCACTACATTTTTTAATTCAAATCTACCAGACTCTTTAAAAAATATATAATAAAGTCATAGCGACTGTATATCAAGTAACAAACATAGTCAGAACGCTTCTTTCAAGAAGAACATTTCCATAAATAAACGATTAAATCCGTTCCGCTTGTTAAATCGGCACACGCATATAAAAATACAATAACACACACACAAAAAAAAACTGATTTATTTTTGTTTCTATCGTTAAATAAAAACCATATTATGAACGTTTAAATTCGTCTTCACCTTGATACTGATTTTAACAGCTTTTTTATTTTTTTGTTAGGGATTGGGAAACATTTACGTATACCCATGCCACGGCTGTGATACCAGGCATCGGTGAATGTCGACCAAATCCCATTTACATTACGATTTTAAATATGTGGGTTGATAAGGATCTGCATATGTAATCTTGCTTAATTTTTCATTAATTACCTTTGGCTATTTGCGGGATCGAATGAGTTGTCAACCTCTCATCTAGTTAAAAGTAGGATAAAATAAAAACTAAATAAACAATGACCCCCCACTCTATCCACTTTTGATAGCCTTGTGCTTAATTTACAAAAGTTGTTTATTTTTTATGCATTTATTTTATTTATTTAATGTAAATACATGGTTCAAAGTGTAGTATTTAGGGACTGTAATATTTTTATCAATTCTGATAAAATTGCCGATTCTGATAGAATTATCGATTTTGATTCTAGAATCGCATAATAAAGAAGAATTCCATTTTAGGAGTTAATGGAGGATTTCTTTCTACTGTTAAATGAAAATAACAATTTTATTTTTAATTAAATAAACTTCTTAATGTTTACCCATTATATATTGTATCCAATATTTTGATAAACTTACCACGAGATATTTTTCTAAATTTTTTTTTTGCTGTGCTAGTTTTACTAGTTCATTTTTATATGGATTCGTTATAAATTTTAGTTTTGCTGTTAATTTAAAATCGAAATGTATTTATCGTTTTATATGTAATAGTTAAAGTTTAAAACAAGCACAAAATGATCAAAAGTTCGAGTATTGAATTGTTAATAACAATTATCGAAAACACATAATTCTCGTCAATGGAATAAACTGACACAAACGACATCAACTCAATTTATTTTTATTTTTCTCTCGCTGAACACTCGATGTGGTTCCAATTCGTCACAGCAGTTTTATCGGTCCCCACAAGATGAACGTTTCCACCTTTTTATTCTCAATGAGAATTCGCCCATGCGAAACAATGCTAATTGGCAGAAGTGAACTCTTGTCACAACACAAAAATAACAAAATTCTATCTTCTAAGTGGAATACTATGAGCTAATTTATTATTGAAATCGTTCCAGTCCAAGCAAAAAGCCACTTGATGTAAATAATTAATCAGAATAAAATATAATTATCGCAAATACATAAAATACCTATTAGTCATGAATAGAGCAAGGAGAAGGACATTCAGCAGAAAAAAGAGCTCCACAAACCTGCGATTCTTGGATTCAGCTGCTGGAATAGGAAGCTGAATTACAAATAGGTGTCAAAATACCGAATTGACGTGGACAATTTTTATATGCTGTTTAATATATGGATTGAGTTATGTGAAAATATCTCCATTTTAATCGATTAGCGGTAATTTGAAATTTAATCACCACTTACTTCACTTCGAGTATTGAATTGTTAATAACAATTATCGAACACACATAATTCTCGTCAATGGAATAAACTGACACAAACGACGTCAACTCAATTTATTTTTATTTTTCTCTCGCTAAATACTCGATGTGGTTCCAACTCGTCACAGCAATTTTATCTTGCTCTTACTAAGTTTACTTACTTTAACACTCTCCACTCTACGCTTGTACGTTTCTCTGTTTCTTAAATTTTCAATGTAATAATATTCACTTTAAAATAGAAGATTGCAGTAGTCTAGTGTGCACAATAGGTAATATCACTGAAATTCTTAATACTATTTACTATATAGTTGAAATAAAACAGACTAATTTTTGTGTTTACTTAAAAAAAAATTCAACTTGCTTTGCAAGTTCACTTTTTAAAAAAATTATATATTAGCTAGCAGCATGCTTGGCATCTTTTTTATTCTTTGGGGGCTACTACTTAATAAGGCCTGAAAGTCACTCGAGGATAAGGGTTACACAGAGGGCCCAGTAATGGAAATAGGCAAAAAATTGATGTTTTTTCTTAACTTTCTGAATTTGATAAATAAATTGTAAAATAAATTTATGACAAAGCAAAAAAAACAAAAAAATAAATAAATAAAAATAATAATAATAATAATGTCAATTGTATACTTTTAAGCGATTTTATAAGATTTTGAATTTGCAGGAATCAGCAATCTTGGTCAGGTTCAGTTTTTCATAAGCAAAATTGTACCAACCTCAAAAAAACTCTCAAAAACAGAAGAAAATCCTTAAAAACACACTCCTTACTTGTTTTGTTAGGTTTGTTAATGTTGAGAATTAACTCATCAATTCATAAAATTGATCATAAATGAAAATTATCAGAAAAATTGAGTATAATTTTCATTCTTCGTTGTAAAAAGCATGTCAAAATTGTGCATTTTTACCCAAATCGGGTGATTTGTTTTTGCATAAATTGCAAAGTATCTTTAAAAGTACTAAAGCTCACATATTAAAATATACACCTTTTGAAATCCTTGGTTTATGGACTATCTAATGCAATAAACAGATTTATGTGATATTTAGTTGTTTGCAGAATAATTTACTTTGAAATATTCTATGGTTACAAGAAAAATTTTAGAACTACTTAAAGATTTCCCTAATTCTTTTCACCATTATATGTCTTTAAATCTAATACATTTGTTGCAAATGGATATTGAATGCATCCTACGTTATTAGTTTACTTGTTACTGTTTATTCACCAAAAATTGAGAATTGTCCATTAAGAAGCTCCCTGTGTTCGTTTGGGATTTCCTTGTTTTTTTTTTGTTTAAATTTTTCTTTATATCATTTAAACTTTCATCAATGTTTTTTGTTGTTGCAGTAATTGTTTTATAACGTCAATATTTACATTTCAGATATATATTTACACAAGAAGGTTGGTTGCTTTTGTTTTACGGCATATCAACCCTTTTCAGGTTATTTAATGCCGAATCCAGTTATTTTGAAGAATAACTTTTTAATAGAACATATTTTTTTTCAAGTCGGTTTCTATCTAACCCATAGTTGGGACCCTAAAAGGTACTACCACTCTGGGTCAGAGAGGACCTGGGAGCAATGGCAATTAAAGGGTGGCTCCTCACTGCCCAAAGCTCGCAAGCTGGGGCTTCACCATCGGATATAGTTTAAGGTCATATCCAGGACCTACATAAGAAGGAGTAAACCAGAAAAGTTTTCATTATACAAAAACAAATCTTCCAAGTAATCATGTATTAAAAACCACAGTTTCTACTAACCAAATCCCCTTGGTATGATGCTTGCATCAGTACATGTGGAAAAGAATTAAATGTAATCCAAGATTCTACTGACTAGTTCTAATTCTTCAAATCATCATGGATGCAATTCACTCGTTTAAAGAGTCGACAGAAGAAAGGCAATGCAGCCCTGCTTGAATTTGCTACCACAAAAGTAAAGTTGTTTGATGCTACTGTTGTTGTTGTTGTTGTTGTTGTTGTTGTTGAAAGTGAAGATGTTATAACAAAAAAAAAGCGTTTTCGTGATCTGTGTGCACATGTTGGCAATAAAACATATAATGTAAAGATAAGAATTGATAACACCATGAAAGAGTTAAAGTTTAATTAGCATGTGTCAGGACTCTTTTTATTAGCAAGCAGACAATTTATTTCTGATGGATTCCCAATCAACAGATGTACTGAGGATATTCTGAAGTTGAAGAAAAGTCTAGTTGATGATAATGGTGTGGTTCTTAGTTAAATTGGTGACTTTAAACCAGACAAGGTGTTACAATGAAATCAATTTCTGTACCAGACCAGAAAAGTATCACCATAACCCATGCCTACATCAATGTAGCAATGTAACCTACATGGTTCCTCCAAGTTATCTATCGTTTCTACATCGGCTACCAACAATAGATTGAAAAGTATGGACCGTTAGGTGACCCAATTCGCGCCTCCAGAGAAAGAGTCCTTATCAAAATTCACGGGGAAACAGGTTTCTATCCGGATAGATGTAATCATACTGGTGGAAAAGATGAGACATCAAAAAATGACCCTCAGGGAAAACGGGTTATTAATTGCATACAAGAATTGACACCTGTGAAACACAGGGATAATTTGTTGCTTTTCCATGGCCAGTTGTAAACAATCCTCAGTCTCGTATATTCATCAAGACAAGTTAACCTTGATAAAACGAAAATTCTTTAGCAAAGTATAATTCGGAATATATGTGATCATTTTAAACGGGTGAAGCTAAATCAGTCTTCATGGAATGAGTCAGCATTCAGTCGAGTTGATTGCAATGAATGATAGCTGCGGATTAGGAAAATTGTCGAGGTTTGTTTGGAGTCCAACAATACAGACATCCGTAATTATTTGCAATTCCTTTCAAGGAAACCATCACTAATTGAACAGTTTACTGGTGTTATGCGTAGACTGCTTGAACATCCCGATTATGGTGTTGCGATGCAATCAATTGCATCCTAATAAGTACTGCACTGAATATGGTGCAAATGATCATACTATTTAATCTCATGCTATCAAATAAATTTGGTTTCTTTTGCTTAAGTTATCTTGATTGATATGTTGTAATATATATACCATTTCAAATTCACATTATTAGACGTACAACACACCCAGAACAGAAGCCAGTGGATCATTTTTCACTAAGATATGCCCAAATATCTAATTTGCACTTTTGGGAGCAAATTCCCGACTTTATGTTTTTGGGCCGTAAACACCCCCACATTTGACAATTTCGAAATGTTGTAGTTTTTCTGCATTCGAATCATCGTTTTACCTCAAAAACTCCTCAAGTACTAGACAAGGACTTGCCATTGTCTCTATTTCCACAAATCGGCGATCTGGGCCCACAGTGAGTGTAGCAATTGTTAACCCTGTAAATTAGGTCGAATTTGTTTTTATGGGAATAGATCAACAATTACTTGTTTCCATTGGATTTGAAAGCTACCATATTGTATTTAACCGGAAAGCAGGCCAGTGGAGCAATGTTCCATAGGCGGGCAGTTCTGGGAAAGAAGCCTTGTTCATGGAAACTGTGTTTAGATTTTGTCACAGTTAGAGAGTGGGAGAAATTGTATATAGATGTTGTAGCTAGTCGAGTGTTTTTGTGAAAGTTTGGCAAGGGGGACGAGAAACTGGAGATCATTCGAACACTTGCTATGAGATAAGGATAGAGCAGAGAGAGGCTCGCAACGCTTCTTCTGTGGGAAAGAGTTTGCAGGGAAGAGAAAAGGGCATCACCTATTAGGTTTTAAAAGCAGTTTTGAACTTTATCAAGGCTAGATAGTGCGTGCCGAGCAGATACTGCCCACATATGGCAACAGTACTCTATTTCAGGGCACATCTGGCTCTTATACAGATAGAAGATTGCATAGGCAGTGAGATACCTACTGGAGCGGTAGCGTGATCCAACCATTTTTCAAGCAACAGATTTTATGTATGTGTTCCATTTCAGATAAAAAGTGAAGGTCAGCCCCAAAAGCTTATTAAAACGTGAAGTTTCCCCAAGAGAGAGCCATTCATTTCAATTGAGGTGTGATGAGGATCAGCGCGATTATGATGAAATGAAAGCTTGGTTTTCGATTCGTTAAAAAGTAATATTCCTAGCACACTTGAAACTAATTCGTCTCTTGGAGAACCTTACTTTTTCGGAATGAGCTATGGTTTGTTTTGAGAAAAGGACGCCATCTTTTCAGGTATTATTCCCTTCTTTGGATAGTGTTGGTTAATTGCTTGTTGCCTGAGTCACCGCTACGAGGAAGTACAGACGAGTTCAATCACAGCTATTATTATACTATTTTCCCGTGCATCATAGGAATACTTAGTATGACCCACATTAAACTAATCTATACCATATTTTGCTACCGTGGAAGACACATCCAGTTTTTTTATTGAGCCAGGGAACCTCTTCCAATCTATCTATATCTATAAAAGTGAACGTGTCTGTGTATCTGTGTGTCTGTGTGTTTGTGTGTCTGTGTGTGTGTGTGTGTACATTTCCCTACGAAATAACTCTCTCAATTTTCAGTCTACAGACTGGAAATTTAATATACAGGGTAGTTAGATTTGAGAAAATTTGGCTGTTAAGGGGTCAAAGTTCAACAATTTGATCTTCGAAAACTCTACCAAACTCCTCCGCCAATTTTGGGTATAAACAATTAAAATTTTAGATATCGGTTCCTTGGACATGGATCTAACTTAATAACTTAATTTGAGCGCAAAACAATAAATGTTAAGGGGCATAATAGGGGTCAAAGTTTTTACAAAATTTGACTTCTGCGGTCTCTACCAAATTACTCAGAGAATTTCCGGTCTAAACATTTGAAATTTTACATAAAGGGTATTCAGAGATAGGGCAAGCTTTTTAATCGGTTTGAGTCGAAAATATGAGCTTACAATATATAATTGTATGCATGTCTGTTTGCATGTCTGCCTAAAACTTTTGACAGAGGCGACGGATTTTCACAAGATCAGTATCGTTTTGAAGCTCGACCTTTCAGACGACAAACACCGAAAAATTGGCTAAAAACATTAGTATCTTCACCTTAAACTGGGTACTTTTCTACAGGGAGTGGTCGCTTTTTTCGCCGATATTCCCTCTTTCGATTGTCTAACCTTAATTTAAACCTACGTCACTTCCGGTTTGGCGGTGGTCGTAACAGAAACGACGTCACGTTTTGTTCCCGTTCTTTTCCTCCTTCGCGGTACGGGTTTTTTTTTTCTCAACACACACCTCCAAACAGTTTGGCAATGCCGGGCACGCATGTTCGTATATATATATATATATATATATATATATATATATATATATATATATATATATGTGTGTGTGTGTGTGTGTGTGTGTGTGTGTGTGTGTGTGTGTGTGTGTGGTAGTAAGTTATAAAATATATATGCCAATTAAGCTACACAGAATATTCCGCGTTTCATCCACGCTAGGAAAGTTATGAACAGTACATAGGGCCTTAAGCCGGTCTTGATTGCTAGTAACTTATATATATATATATATATATATATATATATATATATATATATATATGAATATCTTTTAGGGGGGGGGTATAGAATTTTATGATAGGTGAATATAGATCAAATTTTAACATAATGAATTTAAAACGTAAAAAGTGAAAGAGTTAGATGACTCACTGAACAGATCAAAATCGAGGTATAATAAAGACAATAATAATACCAACTGGAAATAGGGCGGGAGACACAAAAATCGAGCAGGAAAATATAAAAGCGGAAAAAGAATCAAAGGTTCCATCTTCAGTGTGGGCGACCGAAATATACATTTGCAAATTACTTAGGACCTCTATCCAATCATGGCTGACGGATCAAGAGCACGCTACCCCCGTGAAGTAAATAAAGAGTTTCACTCGAAATTCTGTTCAAATTTCCGAGTTCGACAGAAACATTTCCGAGTTCGATAAGATACACTTGAAGAAGGTCGGAGGTTATATCGACGGAGACGTTGTTAAAATCACACTTAGGATGAGAACAGTAGTCTAATGAATAATAATACAAATAACCAATCCTCATCTCAAAAATTCAGATTTGCTAGCCTTTATACATGTTGGGACTGTTTTTGTTCCCCAAAACAAAAAAAATAATCAAGATCCCCTACACTATGATGTAGAAATTGATTTGGATTCTGTTATGAACTGGGATAAGAAATGGTTTGTTTTGTTTACTCCTGTTAAGACTCAACTATTATCCTTCAATCGGAGGTGTGTCCCTTTTCTTCCTGAGATTCTTATAGATGGTTCTGCTGTCGATGAGAAATCGACTCTAAAATTTCTTGGTCTTTTTTCCTTATCAAATCTTTCTGGAGTCCATATATTGAATTCATTGCTCTTTCTGCGTCTCGTAAAATCTGTTCCCTCCATCGCTCTAAACACTTTCTCACACCCAAAATTAATCTACTATCGGACAATGTATGGGATTCTGTTGAAGGTTCTTGATAAATTACGGAAACGAATCTGTGATTTGATTAACCCCATTCTTTCTTATTCACTGCAACCTGATGTGATGTGGCTAATCTCAGACTTTTCTACAAATACTATTATGGCATGCGTTCTTCAGAATTGTCTGATCTATTCTCTGCTTCCTTTGTTACAGCTCGTTTAACTCGTTGGTCTAGAGGTCTCTATCAATTCGTTGTTTTAATCCTTCATTGTAATACAGCTTCTAGTAACTTCTTTCCAAAAACTGCAAAATTGCAGAACTCTCATACTGCTCACTGTTTCCTTTTTGCTGTAGCTTTGGTCTTTTCAAGACTAAGATCAATAGGAATCTCCTGTATTTGCAATAATCATATTTCGTTCTTGTTAACTCCTTACATCAGGTGGCTTCATGCCTTCTATAAAAAATAGCAATACAGCAGCCCCAGTTCTATGCACATGCTGATAGGGCAGTCTGATTGGGAGTTAAGCCAAGGTTCGGATCCCTGACTATCGGGTGGATAACACTAGCCTATTTTATAACATTTAACTTTACCACCCTTATTAGTGACATGTCCAGATGAGTAGGAGTAAAAATAAAAAGAATAACTGAAAAGGTCTTCTTCAGTTTAAGCTCATACACCTCCCCCTTTGTCTGAAACATCGCTCATGGGAGATGAGTATTTAGAGACAAAAAATGGTAAGAGTTATATAGCTAATTTTATTTTATTTCGGACTATTAGTCTCATCTTTATTAGTTAGTGTTGTTGTTTTTTTTTTTTTTAAATCTTTTTATTGGTTCACAACGTTTCAGCCAACTTCCTCTGGCCTTCGTCAGGTGGTAACCGCGACGGATAGGAACTTCGAATCTCCTAACTGCATTCTCAGCCATCACTGCCATCCGTAGTTGTTGTCGTCTCACCACATTTTTGACTAATTACCTCTGGCACGCGAAATAAAATAAAATTAACATATAATGCTCATCTCAAAAAAATAAATTCCAATTAAGGAATAATATATATAAGTTATATAGCTGTCGAAAAAGCACTCACAAACGATTTATCTTCTCTCCATTAGGTCTTATTTTCAGACGGAGAATACACACACACACATACACACACGTAGCTTTAAGTTTTTCTGTGAACCTTTGTGGTAAATTAGAGACAGTTCCTCGTTGCATCTTAATAGTTATTGCGATAAAATTCAGGATGTGCACACAAAAATGTGATCGCTTTCTCTAGCGTTGTCACAAAGAGTTCTGGCATGTTAAAATGGCAATTTGTTTGCCCATTACAGTGTAAGAGACGATTTGCTGCTAAATATGGCTTTCAACGTGTTTGGGTCGTGGGAGTCTGTTGCCAAATTCAGTCAGGAATTGCTAGATTTTAAGATGTAGGGAAAGAGTATACACATGACTAAATTTGAATACACTAGCTAATAGTTACTATTATTAATAATAGAAATAATTGAATAATAACAATCATAGTCAACATCACACTGAATAAAATATAACAAGGCTGAAAGCCATTAGTCGCGTTCTCTCGTGTACTGAATGAATGCGTAAATGTAGGATTGACATGAAATACTTAAAGATAAACTAAAATGACCGAAAAATGGGCTGAAATGACTTAAATAAATAAAAAGTAAATGACTTACAATGACTTTAATGAACTTAAGGATGAATTGAATGACCTTAAGAATGACTTGAATGTTTAAAAAATAACTGGAATCCTTCAAAAACAACTTGAATGATCTGGAGAATGACTTGAATGGCTTTGCGACTGACAGGTTGTAAAGTGGGCGATCATTTTATATTAAATTAATATAGAAAAGTGATCCTCCACTTTATATCACAATAAGTACAGCATGTAGTAAGAACAGATACTGCATTTTGATCCTGGCCAAAAAACCAAGAAAAGCTTAAAAAGCCAAGAACAGCATCTATTAATAATAGACCTTTGATCTTAACCAAAAAGGCCAAGCACAAAAGTGTTACGGACATACCGACTGACAGACCGACCGACTTATAGAATCGCTTGCACGCGACTAATAATTACAAGCAAGTTAACGTTTTATTCTCTTAAAAAAAGAAAAATATTGACATGAGAGAAAAAGAGAGACAAAATGAATTAATAAATCATTAAATAAGAGAAAAAGCATACTTGTATTAATAAGACTCTTTTCTTTTTTGATATTCTTCTTTATTAAAACTATATATATATATATATATATATATATATATATATATATATATATTGTGTATATTTAGGCAGCATTTTCTCATTTAGACAAATATTATTGAATAGCACGGAATTATTCTGTTTTACAATTTTCCTTTTTATTTTCTCCAATCTCCGAATAGTCGTTTTTGTCTTTTTCTCGAAATTGTATATGTTGTATCCATAATCGCGAGCGCTTTCGACAGAAGTACTTTTATCATCCTCAGGCATATTGTAGAAATAAATGTAGGGATTGGTTTTTAATTTACTTATATATATATATATATATATTTCCTAGTCACGTGGTAGTTTGTTACAAGTTAAGTGGGAGAATTTTTTTTTTTGCATATATTAAACAGTTTTATATATACAAACACATATATACATTATTAAACATTTATCCCAAACATTTCAAAATGTTCCGGCTGCACTCATAATTAATATTACTTATTTGAGGCTTTTTTGTTTTAATGCACAATGCTTCGAGTATTCTTAGCCTATTTACATTTCTCTCACTCTGCAATACTCTTGTATTTTCTACCATAATTCTTCGAAATTCCGAATGTTGGCAGCCATGTCCCTTCAAATGTTGTGATATGGAGCGAGAGTCAGAGAGGTGGAGAGTTAATCCTCGCGACAATGCGTTACTTGTTGAACCAACATAGCTACTAATATTGGAGATACACTCTCCTATTGGGCAGCTAAATTTGTAAACTACATTGCTCCTTTCCAACAGGTCATTTGTTTGCGAAATATTGTTTTTCATTACAAAGCTTGTTGTCTGTATTTTTTCATAATATATAATAAATTTTATTTTTTATTACTTTTGGGAGCCACATATCTACGGATTATATTTTTAAGAATACTCTCATCGATTTTTGAGTTTTTGTGTAACTGGTTACCGTAATATATATTAACAGGTTGATAATTTTCTTGAATATTACTAATTTGATTCAAATTACTAATGGCTAATTTTATTTCTTTATCTACAAGAGAGTTAGGGAATTGATTATTTACTAACACTTGTTTTATATTTTTTAATTCATTAAAGAATATTTTTTGCTGGAGGAAATCACCTTTGCCCGGTGTATAAGATTCCTTATTATATTCGTTTTATAGCGGAATGGACATTCCCTTTTAAAATTGAAAATACAGGAATTAACGGATTTAGGTTTTTTAAAAACGGATCTGATAAATTCATCGCTACTAGAGTCAATGAGAACGTCTAAAAACGAGATTTTATTATTAGTACTTAATTCATATGTAAAGTTAAGAACTGAATTATTCTGAAAGATATCCTTTAAATATTCTATTTCATCTGTGTTATTGACAAGAATTAGTATATCGTCTACATATCGAACGTAAATAGAAGGTTCTCTATTAAATTAAATACCTTGTTTTCTAGATCAGCCATATAAAAATTACTAAATGTTTGTCCCAATACGGAACCCATTGCCACGCCATCCACCTGTGTGTATATATTTCCCAGATGATTAAAGAATGGGACTTTGGTTGTACACATTACTAATAATCTTTTTAGGATTACTGAACTCATTTTAAGTGGAGAAAGGGTCGGATTGTTATATATGTTCTTTATGATAATTTCAATTATTTCGTTCACTGGTATATTTGTAAACAGATTTTCAGCATCTAAAGAGGCAGTGATTTTATTATCGATTTTAGTTACTTGTAGAATCTGCATAAGTTCTTCCATAGATTTTACACTGTATTTACAAGGTAAATACGGTGTGATGAGTTCGTTGATTTTTTTAGTTGTTATATATTGGTGTTGTCACCTGTGAAATTATGGGACGAGGTGGGAAATTAGTTTTATGTGTTTTTATGTTGCCAGGTTTATAATCTCCAATTATTAGGGGGAGTTTTAAATTATCTATTACAGCATTATTAGCGGTGATAAGTTTGTTAACTTAAATTTTAAGATCATTAACAGAGCTTTTGTTGACTTCCTTAAATTTTCTGGGATCATCTAAAATTGATTGGAGTTTACAAAAATATTCAGTTTTATTAAGTAATACATACACATTGGTTTTATCCCCTTTTTAATAATTAAATTTGGGTGTTTTTTTAGTTCATTTGCAGCCTTTTTTAAATCATCAGTTAAAATAGTTTTAGATTATTTAAATCTATTTTTCATAGCCTCAGCCCTAAGCATATCCTTAATACCTGGATGTGTAGTAATTTTCTGTTCGTTTTCTAGGTTAACAAGATTTTCATATAGGAATTCTATTTCTGCCTTTTTATTTTGGTGGTTGTAAGTGCCAAATAAATGAAAATTAGGTCCGAGTGCTAGAAATTCTTTTTGATGCTCTGTTAGTTCTTGGTTGGAAAGATTAATATAACTTTGCGTTTGTTGGGGGAGTAATATGTTGCCCTTGTACAACGTGTTCAGTTTCTTTTGTAAAGTGGTTCTATGTGAGAGTTCAAATTGATTAAGAATTTCCGAGAGATTGTGTTGGATATAAGTGAATTGATCACGGTAATCATATTTTTAATTGGTTTTCTAGATCAAGGACTTCAGAGTTATATATATATATATATATATATATATATATATATATATATATATATATATATGTATATGTATATATATATATATATACTTTGCTATATTATTCTTTTTTAATTTTTTGATTTTCTGTATAATCCTTTTTTTATATCAAAATCAAAAATATTAATAAAAGTTCCATAGTTGTTGCTGCCACTAGCGCTATCGATTCATCATCAGGTGTTGAAGTAAAAGTGAGAAGAAGCGAAAATAAGAATTAAAAGTGAAAACTAAAATATACAGTAAACGGTGTTAGGTGATGATAATTAAAAATATATAGAGTCGATGAAAAGTCGATTAAAAAAGCACTCGTGACAGCAACGACTATGGAACTTTTTTGATTTTGATATAGAAAACATTATATGTGTTGTGGTGGCAACCACTTATTTGCATATGCGAATAACATAACACTATAAATGGCAAGTCTAGGTTGGCCTTGGTGTGTCTTACTCAAATGCCACCGGAAGTGACGCCGAAGAGCGTACATGTGCTCCCACCAAGACTCTCTGACTCGACACCGTCATTTGTACATATTGTAAATATACCTTTTCTTTAATACACTTATTATTGCGTTATCTTGTTGTTTGCGTCTTCATTGTATTTCCTTACTAATTATTGTTCAACCTTGCAACCACAACAATATGGAACATTGAAAAATTAAAAAAAAGAATCATAAGGCAAGGTGTTTCGGTTGCATTTAATAAAATTGTCTTGAATATCTATCTATCTATCTATCTATCTATCTATCTATCTCTCTCTCTCTCTCTCTCTCTCTATATATATATATATATATATATATATATATATATATATATATATAAATATATATTTCCTTATGAAAAATAATAAGAAGAAAGTGTATATATATATATATATATATATATAAATTCCCGAAACAGTGTTTCATGGTAAACAACTGATGATCCCTTGAAAAATAAATTATTGGCATTATAGTAAATTCGAGAGCGAGTTGATGCAGTGCTTGCAGGTGATTAAATGACTTACTGACTAGATGGTTTTCTAACGAATGATAAAAAATATTTTTTTGTATAGTTTTAAAGGTTAAAAACTTCAAAGACTATATATATATATATATATATATATATATATATATATATATATATATATATATATATACAGTTTCTTCTTCTTATTTTTCATAAAGAAAGTGATTTTTACCTATTTCCCTGAGGACTATATTTTCTATCCAAAAGCCTCATATGCGATGTTGCTTTTGTAGATATTTAGGTCAATTTTTGATGCGTGTTTTTTTGGAAAATATGCATTTATTCTATTCGATTTCAATAATTTTTTTTCTGATTGACAGCTTATGACTTAATCTCGTAGGAAGTCGGAAGAATTTTCACTCTCATGCTCAGATCTACTACTACTGTCAACTACATACATTGGAAAGTCTTCTTTATAGAATCATTATTTCTTTTTTGCATTGCTAGTATTTCATTTTTCCGACTCGCTATCGGCTCTACATTTCAACTTAAATACAGAACGTACATTTCCCTTAAAATATTTTGAAAAGGGTGGGAGCGTTTTTTGTTTTTCAAACATGTTCTTGAAAATTCTTGATGATTACCGATGCCAATCTGTTATTTAAAGAACACAGAACATTCGTTTATATTAGCTTAAATTATTCACAGATTCACTTTTCATTTCATTACAGGCTAGAACGATAAAATTGTTGTTTTGGAAAAGACGACATGATTCTATTTCCGTTTGATAAAAAAACGGTTTCCATTTTTCCTGCAGATCATCTACTAGTTGGCCAGTTGTGTATAAATCCCAAAAGCCTTCTATCATGTCTGAAAGTGACACAATGTTCAACGAGCGAGATCGGAAATGCGCTGGTGTACAACTCATGCTCTCTACCTATCCAAGTTATGACAACAGGACCATTGCCAGCACCCTCAAAATGCACGAATGACAGGAACATGCTGAGGGTGATGGAAACAAAGTTTTCGGCCACATTATGGTCTTTGTTGTGGGTTCAAGTGAGGTCCACGTTATGCCATCTCACATCTTCGATATCGGTTTGAAAGTCAACACCAATTATATCTGGATGTGCTAGAGAGTGTGGTGATCCCTTGGTGCAACTAGACGGCAGCACACAAGGCTAAAGAAACTCAGGCTTGGCTTCAGAAGGAGTTCTACGACTTTGTACCGTTTTCTCACTGGCCTCCTCAAGCTTCGACCTGAATCCACTGGACTACTTTGTTTGGTCATACATCACCGACATTATCTCCCACAACACCAAATGCAGCCTGATCCCCGCCATCTGCTGGTTATTTACCGAGCTCCCGCCAGCATTGTGGAAAAAAGATGTTCCCAGTTCCGAACCTGTACTGAGATGGTAATTGAGACATTGGATAGATGTCTGCTCTACTACATAATCAAGTTAACTGAATTGATTTTTTTCAATAAAGTTTTAAAATAAATCTGTAGTGTTGTTTTCTTTAGGGCGAAAACTTTATCGTTCCACCCTGTACATTTCCTTCGATATTTTGCAAACCATATGAGCAAAGAAAAAGTAATTTAGTCTCAAGTCATGACGGATTTATGCAGTTAATTATTACTTGATGACAATTACTAATTCCTTTCTTTTAAATCTTATAACTTTTTCATTCTCGGAATAGCAGATTGACATTTTCGAACATAAAGTCGCTATTATAGTCAATAATGCGATTATTCATCCATTATTCGCTTGAATATTCATCATTTATTGTGGTTTATGTATTCATTCTTTTGCAGACTGTTATCCTCATCTTCATAGTTGTTGTTTCAGCACATTTCAGCCAACACATTCTCTCGCCTTCTTCAAGTGGTTAACCTCGATAAGATAGGAATGCTGAATGTAACAGTATTCCCAGTAATTATTGCCTTTCATAGTCGTTGTTGTCTCACCAACTTATCCTCTGGCCTGAAACTCCGATTTTAAGACAATGCTCACTTGGAACTGTAGAGAGTTGATAAAATGCACCACGGGCCCTGAAGGCTGATCATGGTTGGATGTTATGGTCTTATAAACCCAATGAATAAATACAATAATTATGAAGCCTCCTCTCAAAAAATTAAAAATCAAAATAATATATAATTCTTTTATTTTATTTACTATTTTTTAAATCCTAATAAATGAGTTGTGCAAAATGTAAATTCTTAGCACATGTTTAATTATTTATTGTCTGTTGCTCAAGTTTCTTTTACCAGTGAAGGAGTGTTGACACGATCCGGGCAAAACAGGCGAATTGGATTTTTTTTTTTGATTCCTTAAATCCTAAATATATTTTTCACAACTACGTATGGACACTGTGCGTTCTTTTTTTGTTCTTATAATGCAACCTGGTTACTCTTGGGATATAAATAAACCGAGTGTTTTAGTGTTATTTCGAATTGCTAAAAGCTTTCAAAGGTATAAAAATGCATCTCCTCCGGGCATTATCCTCCTAATAAAGTGTGGCTGCATTTCTTCACCTAGCGTCTCCGACATTCATTAATGAGGAATTGTCTGCATGACAATCAAGGATATTTGCAATTCTGTCGTTCCCTTAGACTATCACCGTTTCTCATTTTTGTATTTTTATATTGCCACTCAAACTTAGGGTTACTAATATAATACAAAAAATATACAACGTCCAAAAGTAACCAAAAGCTACCCTCCTATTAATTACCATTTACTTTCATTGTGGAAATGTGTTTCTTGTACATCGTCTTTAATGTTGTAATTCGTGAAACAAGGCTGACTTAGGTATTTTAGGGCGGAATTAAGTTCTATGAATCTTTTATACTATGGA
This sequence comes from Euprymna scolopes, assembly GCF_053919585.1. Classification (NCBI taxonomy): domain Eukaryota; kingdom Metazoa; phylum Mollusca; class Cephalopoda; order Sepiida; family Sepiolidae; genus Euprymna; species Euprymna scolopes. The sequence goes on from NC_136501.1 coordinate 39,903,244, forward strand.
TTAACTTTAAATGATTCTGTAACTTCCAATGACTCAGGTTTAGTGATAAAGTTACTGCAGTGAACATATTCATTTTCATATTTATATCAAACATTTCCCTCCTTCGAGTGTTTGCGTACAGATCCAATTATTTACCCACTTCCCTATGTCATATTTTAATGCTTAAATTAAATTAATTTCATTTTAAGAATCAACCGATTTAACATGATTAGAATCCATTTATCATAAGTAAATATCAGACAGTTAAACACTTCAAACATAATTTTTCTTCGACTTACAAAAAATAATTCGTACAACAATTACTATGCAAAGTAGACGACTATAAATAGAGAGGCAAGAACTCAAAACGAAGGGAAACCAGAAAGTGAGAGTAAAAAAAAAAGAAACACCGAAGCATGACTACAAAAAGAAAATATTGTAGTTAAAATTGCGAAAATACGTTAAAAATATTAAAATACCCATTGTCTAACTTTGAACGCGTGACGTCAGAACGTGACTATGTTTCTCTTTCGCACAAACTAATCGAAATGAACAGGTGTCTGTTCAATGTTAATCGCTTTCTGCAGGCTCGGTCAACCCGATTAGATATTAAATTCACACGCTCTGAAAAGCTGTGTATATCGATACTCCCTATTTATATATTCTTTATTGACGCCCGGTCTTTACGGTTATCTAAAACTAAAATATATGAATCACAATCTCTCTTTCAATTCGTTATAAGCATTTGCACAGCATTTTTCCTTATACATTACACACCAAATAAATATTATGATACGATGTGCCTTCAATAAGTTTCCAGACTTTTTTGTACAGGCATTAAAAATTATCATAGTCTCTTGAAAATTCAGTGTGTTATTGCTATACATCGTATGAGATGACTGACAAATTTTTATAATTTCAGGTTCAAATAAACAGCTACAGCAGGAATTAGAATATACCCTACTAAAGCCTGGTGAATTCTAAAAATGCAATCTGGACGTGAGAACACTTTGTAAACACGATCTGCAATAAATTTCCGTTTTAAATTTGAAAAATGCTACAGAAACGTATGGAAAGCTTCAGACTGATTTTTGATCATCTTGTATGAATCATTTTTTGAGTGGTATAAGAGATTCAAGGAAAGCAGGGAGTCTGTGAAGAATAATGAGAGATTTAGGAGGAGTAAGGAAGTCAGTACACCAGAGTTGATTGGCCAAATAAAGAATTTCGTAGATAAGGACTGTCGTGTGTCTATAGAGACAACAAGAGCACATTTTCCCGCGCGGAAATTTTATAGCAAACCCCACTCTCCCCAATGGTTTACTTCTACTTGTGCAGCTGCCATTGCGTCAAGGCAACATGCCTACCACAGATTAAATCGACATAAATCCAGTTCAAACAGATAGAAGTATATAGAAGTCAGAAGTAACTGTAAGAAAGAAATAGCGACAGCTAAGAGAGAATTTACTGAAACCATGAAAAAACGCATCGCAGCACAGACATTACGAACCCGTAACTTCTGGAAAATCTACAACAGTGTAGTAAATAATGAGCAATTAACTATTCCCGCACTATCAAACAATCATGAGCTTGTTTGCTCAGCAACCGAGAAGGCTAACATGCTTGCCAGTCGGGTTGCCTCCAACTCCACACTGGACCCTGCTAACCACCCCTCCCTGACTTTCCTTTGCGGACAGACGCCACACTAGACGATCTGAAAATCATCCCTTCTCAGGTGCATGCTATCATAAAAAATCTTGATACTTCAAAAGCATGTGGACCTGATCTCATCCCGGCTGTGCTATTAAAAACTGATCCGCCGAAGTAGCTCCAAACTTTATAACAAATGCCTTAATGACTATTGCTTTCCTGCCTGCTGGAAAACTGCTTCTGTGGTACCAGTTTTCAAGAATCCTGGTGAAAGAACCGACCAAGTAAATTACCGCCCTATTAGACTCCTCCCACTTTTTGCCAAAATATTTGAGTCCATAATTAACCAGGCTCTGGTCCATCACCTTACAGATACTAAACTTCTGACCGACCAACAATATGGATTTAGGCAGGCCCGTTCCACAACAGACATCCTAACTGTAATCTCTGAATGTATATACCATTCACTGGACAAAGCAGGGGAGGGGAGAGCGGTAGCTCTAGATATATCTAAGGCTTTTGACAGGGTATGGCATGAAAGTCTCATACGGTATCACTGGAAAAAATACTTAACATAATTAAATTCTTCTTAGATAAGAGAAACATCTAGGTTGCCCTCGACGGTCATAAATCTAAACAATATGATATACATGCGGGAGTGCCTCAGGGGTCTATCCTTGGACCTCTATTATTCCTAATATTCATAAATGACCTCTCTGACAAAATTGTTTGTGAAATGGGTATATATGCTGATAACACCACGCTCTCTAACAGACACGACAGGAAAACAAATGAACACATATCTAAAGAAATGGCAGAAACACTAAAGGATGACCTGGGGCCAAAAATGGATGGTCACATTCAATGCTGCTAAGACTAAATTTGTTTCCTTTAAATAATTACAAGAAACGTTCTCTACCACCAATAGCAATGGCCAAAGACTCTTTATCTGAAAGTACATCTTTTAAACTCCTTGGCCTAAGGTTCACAGGAAACATGAGTTGGAACAATTACATTGAGAGTATTGCCAGACCGCTACGAAAAATATAGGTTCTCTCTACCGTGCTAGAAAGCTACTAACGCCCGAAAGTATCTTGTACCTCTATAAGGCCACCATACGCCCATGTATGGAGTATTGTTGTCATATTTGAGCAGGTGCATCAGCTACTAGTCTCTCGCTCCTGGACAAGGTCCAAAAGAGAGTCGCCAACCTAATAGGTCCTGAACTGTTATCTAAGCCTCAGCCTCTGTCCCATCGATGAAATGTTGCATCCCTCTGCATGTTCGACAAGTACTTTAATGGTGAATGCTCTGACGAACTGCAAGCACTTGTACCCCCTCGACATAAATACCCCCGACAGACCCGACAAGCAGCTAAATACCACCCCTTCATAGCAGAGATCCCTAGATGTAATAGAGCCTTCTACTTCAGTAGTTTCTTCTCCAGAACTGCTAGACTTTGGAACTCCCTTCCAGGAACCTGCTTCCCCAACTGTACTAACATGCAGAAGTTCAAGTGTAACGTGAACCGACATCTTGCTGCCCAACTCCCTACATAGTACCCCTGTAGCTTATGGCCTTGATAGTAGCCCCCTACATCAAAGTGGCAATGTGCCTTGTTTGGGGTGAAAATGTCATTAAAAAATGTTTGATGTCAGTGTGGGAATTGTATACACAATTATTCGCGAGGAACAAAAAATGCGGAAGATTTTCACAAAGTTTGTCCCAAGACTATTTTACCAAGATAGACATCAAGACAGTTTCTAACCCTCCGTATTGTTCAGACCTTGCTCGCTGTGACTTTTGGTTATTCCCTAAGGAAAACCTTAGAGGCTGTTGTTATGAGGGTCATGGACACGCTTACACAAGAGGAATTCCAAAAGTTGTTGGAACGGTACTACTGCATTGCAGCCAGAGGAGATTACTTCGAAGTGGACTAGAGTTTCATATGTGTACTATCAATAGAAGTCGCCTTATGACAAAAGTCTGGAAACTTCTTGAAGGCACCTCATATTTCTCTTAAACCTTTTACTAAAATGATCAGATTTTTGAGTTTTAGAAAAATGGATTGATTAGCATATCATTTATACTTCAAGTTTTTATATCTTCAAAATATTTAATTGTAGCGTTTGGTTTGGTTGTTTTTTTATTTATTTAATGCCGAATCCAGTTATTTTGGAAATATTATTCACGTTGCAACCTGTTATTTTGTAGAAGTTTTTATTCTACAAGCTTTTGTATTTTCAATCGCTAGTTTGTAGTGTTTGGTTTGGTTATTTATAGTGGATTTTATCGTTTTTCTTCTCTGCCCTGCAGAACATGAATGAGTTTTGCAATTGCTGAGGGAAAATCGTTACAATATTAATATTTGGTACATTTTAAGTTAGGAAACCACCCAAGAAGTGGAGGGAGATAGAAAGAGAAAGGGGAAATGGGAAGAAGGAAAAAGGGGGAAAAGGTGGGTTGTTAATTTTGGTTTTTGTTTTGGAGAACATAATTAAGTTTTGCAAAAGGAAGTAGAAAAACGAAAAGCATCAATGTCAGGTGCATTTCGTCCCAGGAAGCCAATATGTTCAGACAGCCTGATCTGCTAGCACCAGTAATGAGATATAAAAGGAAAATGAGATATTAAAGGAAAAATTTGATAGAACTTAAAGAGGCTGTAGGAATGCAGGTGGTTATTGTAACTGGTAAACCTACAATAAGGTAGGGGATTGAGGAAATACTACGTTGGTAAGGGTAAGAATTTAGCATGGACAGTGGAAAGTAGAGTTTTAATTGCAAAGAGTTCTAGATGAGTATTATCTTCCCCCCCGTAACCCCCCCAGCAAACTTTGTGGCATAGGTATATGTAAACTTAAAATAATTTGAAAATTCCAAGGGAGAAATATGGATTAATAATTTCTGAAATTATCTAAAGTATAGCAATTTAGGGGAAATAATTATAATTAGTGTTTATGTAGTTTAGGGGTGTTTAGCTTGAATAAGTGATTTCAAACTAGTTGTGTTTGAATTTTTCATTGCGAATAAGTTCATTTTTCGAATTATATTTTTTTTCTGAGGGAAAGTAATTATTTTGACAGTCTCTGAAATGCAACGGTTACAGGATTGTGAGCCTGGGGTGCATGGTTTTGATTTGTTAAGAATGGCCAATTAATAGACAATAGAATGCTATTAAACCTAAGGTTTGTGATTAAAGTTGGTAAAGATGCCCCTTGTTTATTATTATTAACATTTCTATTGTTAAAAGAATATATGTTGTTTGAAATGCGCACTTTAGTTAATATAGAAGTAGCATCAATATAAGTGTAGCGTTTGAAAGGTGTCTGCATTCTATTGTTAGTATGGAGGTTTCTGTTAAGGTTAGGGGTGAGATATCTAATAAGGATAGGGTGGTTCTGATTGGTATTGGTTGTTATAGTGGGCACAGGGCTTATAGAGTCAATATTCGATGGGGTGTTACATAGATTGTTAATGTAGGTAATATCACGTAGAATGCTACTATTAATCGGTGAAATATCTGGTTCATTACTGGAGCTGAATTTTCAATATTTGATTGAAGCGGAGTTAGCATACGTGAATGAGTAGATTGGTATATTAGAGAAGCACTTAATGGTAGCTCAGTTACGATACAAGAATATATAACATCTTTATGGATGCAGTCATTTTTAAGTAGTCATTGCTGCTTAATTTTTCAGTTGCAATTATCTCAGGGAAATATGAAGAAATGGGGTTGTTTGAACTGCTTTAATCTTATTTGATATGATTATTGTTTGTGCCAGATTAGACATAGATAGTGGAGTAAGACATCTTAATAGAATTTGTATATTTGAAATATTTTGGACAATTTTCTTAGATATATTAGTTTAGATATTTGTGCTAGAAGGAGTGGTATTAGTATTGATTGTATTAGATGAATTTTTATATTTGTTTTACTTCGAGTCCTGTTATGCAAGATTACTGATTTTAAATGCTTTAGTTGTATATTATTTTTTCAGTATATCCTGGATTTCTTAAAGCATTATTAAAGAAAGTAGAGACTTGTTCAAAAGTTTTTTTTTATCAGCGTTTAGATATTCTTCTTGAGACAGATTTTATAATTGAATATGAGTGAGTGTAAAATCTATTAATATAGAAAAGTGTATGTGGTAGGAGCAGTAAGATTCGAAGTTAAAGTTTAGTGAGATATCTAAAAAGTTAGAGATTTTCTTATTCAGTTAAATAGCTATAGATAAGCCGAAAATATTAAAAAAAGGTATAAAGTGTCTTACTACTTTTATTATATTCTCTAGTTGTAGCCCTTAAATATACTTAATTCAAGCTTAAGTATCCTTAATAGAAATACTCTTACCATGTCTGTTACAGGGATAATCTGAAGCTCCCATGATGATATCAAAATTGTTAGGAGTATCCTATCATCCAATGCTTATTACTAAATTGTATCAGGAAACGTCTAGCTAACAAAATTAATTTCTTTTTGCGAAAACTAGGGCTTTATTTAAGAGAATCAGATATAGTGACTGGTAATAGTTATTAATGTCAAATGTGAAAAAGGCTCAATCTTTACATATTCTTAAGGTATAGGAACCAAATAATTGCTAAAGAGGGAGATTACTTTTTTTTCTTTATGAAAGGACTGATCTTATACAAGGTGTTGTTACTTACCGAATCAGGGCTAGAAGGGTAAATCAATCTAATGGAGGAGTTGTCACGAAAGTTTAATTGATCATCTTAAGGAGTAAATCTTGGAATGCCTGGAGTTACTATCTAAATTTTATTGATTTTAGATTCCATATTTATACTACTTTAAATATTGGGTGGAACAATTTTATACGATTAGTCGAATTCCTTGTATATGAGTTTCTTTTATGTAGTGTACGCGAGTATATACTAGTTTTTAGTCTTATCAATATTTCTTTATTTGCAAAGTTATTGAGTTTTCTGGTAATTAGGTTATAAGGTGTTTTTGTCTTGTGAATTTGATCCTCCTAACCAGGTTTATGATTACATTTCCTAAAATCATTGGAGTATGGGTTATGTTTAGAGTGAGAAGTGGTTTTTAGTTCGTAGAATTTAGCTGCAGTTCATTCAATCTTTTCCTGTTCTCTGTATCAGTTGATTGTAAGCCCATTTTGTAGGGATTCTAGGTGGGAAATATCAGCAGAAGTTGGTGTGTTAAATTTAGTATTTGATTTGAAATTAGGAATGCGTTTAAAGCATGCACACATTTATGAATGTATGCCTGTTCAGAATGTCTGATGGCTATGGTTTCGAACCCTAGGATAGTCAAATATGCTGATGATATGTGGTACAGTATTATATATATATATATATATATATATATATATATATATATATATATATATATATATATGTTACAGTAATGTACGGCCCATCATATATATATTAAACCTATCAATATTCAAAATAATACCCCTAGATGCTTATGTTGAAAACTTTTCTACTGAGCTAATGTCCACTAGTTTTGTTTTCGATATTTTTTGCACTGATTCAATTACTTATGGATTTTGAATCGCAGTTTCAAGCACTGACCCGATGCAGCTTAGTTTTCCTGACTAACTTTTCATGAAATTTCATTTATCCCCAGTAACGCCTGATACTAAGCGTTCAAGCCTAACAAAAGCACACAGAAACAACTTTCTCTTGCACTATATCACTATTAAATGTTTAAAATGGTTCTAAAAATAAGAATAGAAAATAATTTGTTATAGAAATCGTTCCAAACAAGACATGAAGCTACTTAATGCAAGAAGCTAAGAGTAACGAATATGATTATCGCAAAGTCTTCAAAAAAAAAAAACAATGTTATAGGTATGAGGAAAACAATTAGCAGAAAGACAATTTCAGCTTGCAGTTATTGGGAAGAAACTACTGGAATAAGAATCTGTATTACAATGAAGGAAGTATCAACAGCGAATTTATGGAGACCACTAGACCAACAAGTCTAACACGCTGTAACAAAGGAAGCAGCGAATAGATCAGAGATTTTTTAAAGAACACACACCATATTTTATTTACAGAAAAGATTGAGACTAGCAACATGTCTCAAACAACTTTTGTTTTCCTCCACCGGGAGTTGTTCCTCCATCTCACCATTCTACAGTATTGCTAGAAACAGACGGGTGCTTTAAGCTTTGATTCAGAATTGACCACCTTTGTGAACTTCAAGCACTGTTACCACCGTGCTCTATGACTATTATCGACAACATAAACTGCTTTATTTTTTACGAAGCGCTTCTCATTGAAGTGAGAGCTGTTGATTTTCTTAAAAAACAACAACAACAACAACAAAACAACAAAAAAAACAACAACAATCCACGAGATGTTATATTTCCTAATCCCAAGCCTTCTACGATGTGATCAGAAACGGTTCAGTGCTTCAAATTGTGATTTGAAACCTGACAGATTTATCAACAATTAAAATGGTCTATCGCAGTGCTGTCAGTCACGTGTAAGCACAATCTCATGGCGTATATATTTGCATTATAGACTACCTGGAGAATTCTATTTTTACCAAAAAGATCTAAACACGTTCGCTAATTCCCTGTCAGTTATCTTAATCCATGAAATTTGATAGTAGATGCATTATTTTCATCCACAGAAAATTGTATAATGTGTTTATCGTGTAGATAGACATAGGCCGATGGTTCATAGTGTGATTCGAAACCTGGCCGCCTTGTCAGCACTCGAGAACTTTTGCCACTATACAACGATCTAGAGAAATCTACAATCTATATAATATTTATTTTTGTCTGTCGGTCTATTCCATTTTTTTATCAGAAACTATTGGGCCGATCTGGATGAAATTATACATAGACCTATATTATGATAAGGTGTACTGGATTAAGTAGTATGATATTAGTTCGATGCACAGTAAGGGATTAATAGGAATTAATAAGGATTAGTATTTAAATCCAATTTTTTATTGAAAACAACTGTTCTGATCTGCATGAAATTTTGTATGGACATTTGTATGATACGGAGTAGCGAACTTAGCATTATTATATCCGTCTAATACACAGACAAGAATTAATAAGGATTATAAGGATTAATATTTAATATTAGCACAATTCAAATCATAGTCAACGCTCAATTTGGTATAAAACACTGAATCTTAGTCAACGGGTTATAACTATTGCCTGTTTTTAACAGACTAAAATGTCTAGTACATATATAGCAAGGTTAACCGAACTAGTAGACAATAATCAGAAGTTTTTTGTTCGAGAAAAAGAAAAAGAAGAAGAAGAAAAAAATGGAATTTGTAAACGTGTCGGTGATACATCCGCCCTAAATTAGTTCGACGTTTAAGACCTAGATCAAATTAGTTGGTTATCATTTTGCAGCGGAGTCTCGGGCTTCTTGTTAACTGGAATGGCAGGTGGCATCAATTAAGCTAGCGTTATCGGAAGATTGTAAAACCGTCACGAGGGAAGGTAACAATGCCAAAAAACGAAAGATGAAGCTGTAATGCTGTTAAAAGTTTCAAGTAAATGCACTTTTTTTATTTCTCATTTGAGAAACTTGTGTTATAACTTGGTCTGATATTACTTACACTTCGCAGCCTCGCCACGAGCGATGCGGAATGGTGGAAATAGCAAGAGTAAGAAAGCCTATGTTCTTAAGGGAAGTGATAAAGAACCGATTCTTCAAGTGCAAGGAAGATTATGTGCAAATGGTCATTTAATGAATAAGCTTAGTCATATTTTCACAAGCAAATCACAGAAGCAGCTTTATTACCGATTTATATTTTCACTCTAGACCCACTCATGTCCGTTTAAGTAATATCCACTACTGCTATTTATTTTACTGTTACATATCTTTTAAAACCGCCCCTTTTCGTAACTTTCTATAATGTCTCTTTATGTATATATATCCTTTATTAACATTTACTCTCGAGGAGTCTTCACGCAACTCATTATCGGTGTATTTTCAATACTAAATAATGTTAGTTGGTATCTGAATGACAACAACTGTCCCCCGTTTCAATAAATACTGTAAGTTATTATGCGTAATTGCAACAACCGTTTACCATTGATTTATCATTGGAACGCCAATTAAACTTTGAAATTTGAGTGCAAATTTATATTATTATTAATATTATTATTATTATTATTATTATTATTATTATTATTATTATTTGCTCAGAAGGAGCTTTCACACAGGTCATCAAAGACCTCTCCTTGAAAACAGGCTTTGGTTTCGAGAAGTTTTCTTGTTCTCCTGGGGTATTCCTTTCCAATTCTCTCTTTCATTTCTGTTGCTTTGATGGTGTCTGCTTCCAGTACTCCTAGGTATTTATAGGCGTCTTGTTCTCCGTTTGGTTGGGTAGTTCCATGTCGTTTCTAGTTTTCACTTTCTTATAACTTCTAGTGTGCACTTTTCCATATCAAACGTCATAATATAATCAACAGATCCAACTGAGACACTACAAAAAAAATAAATAAATAAACTAAATGAAATTTTCAGCAAGTTTGACATAAATAAAATTTTTAGATGTCTAAGAGTAATGGAGTAATATAGCAAGATATGGTGGAAAGGTTTTTTGTTTTGAAATAGTAACATTTAATTTCCACCCAGCATACTATACCTCCAATTATTTTAATTTTGTAGAGTTGGTCTGCCCGCTGATTCAGAGGCCTGGAGACTTGAGTAGAAAGTACTTGTCAAGAATCTGTTGTTGACAATGAATCCGACAGGCGAGAGGCAGGGAACTGACCCAGTGCCTGCCAGACTGAGATATGCTGCCTGGATATTACCTAGGAGGTTCACCCTCCTAGGCTTTGCCACTCGGCTTTCATGTGGGGCAAGTTTCTTCTTATTGACTACCGAGGAATGCAAACAGGGATACCCAGGCATTTTTTGCTATACCAGAATGTTTCTCTTTAAAAGGCACTGGCTTGATATCCCCATTTTCCGACCTTGTGTCACATCTTGCTGAGGTGGGCAGCAAGTCAATATCTACTGCACTTAATGTTTCAGCATTAAATGATCCATAATATGTTGTGATCTGCCGTAAAATAACGTAAGCAAAATCAAATCATATTTAAAATGCGAGTCGATAATTATCAACACATTTAATTATCGACTTAGTGTAATATCGGCGGTTGTATTTGATCGTCTCTTTTCTTGTGATTCCCACAAAGACTTTTTACAAAGTATATTGATCGTCGGAAGACACTTTTTTTTTACAAGGTGGCCACCACTTATCAAGGTCCGGAAGCCACTCGGGGATAAGGGTTATTACCTGTACAGTACGTTAACGTTGAGATTTGATAAAGTGTCTTACTTAAGGGGGCGGTTCATCAGGAATTTGTTTATGTTGGACTTGAAGACATCCAAGTTGTAGTCAGATGGGAAACAGGCAGACAGAACATAGTTCCATAGGCGTTCACTTCTAAGAAAGACGAATCTACGTTTTTGGTTTTGGCACAGATAAAGAGTGGAGAAAACTTTTGACAGTGGTTTCAGCTAGACGGGTGTTTTTCGTGAAAGATCAGCGAGGGGGGACCAGGAATTGGAGCTCAGACGAGCACCTGCCATGGTGGGTTTCCAACGTAAAACTAACTTTGTGTCACACTATCCCAAATTGAAGATAATAAAAAACAGAATAATAGCTTTAAATAAATAAAATTCATCTTGGGTAACTAGGACTCAATTAGTGATTCTAACTATTTTATACACAGGCATCACCACTTATTAAGGCCCAGAGACCACTCCAGGATAAGGGTTAAAGAGTGTACGGTAGTCAATTGGACAATATAGTAATTGTCAGTAATGGAAATTCAGTAAATGTGTTAACTTAAGGGGAATGACTTATCAAGAAGTTGTTTACATTGGACTTGAAGACAATATTGTAGTCAGCTGGAAAGCAGGAAAACGTAAGAAAGTTTCATAGGCGTGCAGTTCTAAGAAAGAAGCTTTGTTCATGGAATCTACGTTTAGGTTTAGGCACAGATAAAGAGTGGGGGAAATTATTGGTAGTGTTTTCAGCTAGACGAGTGTTTCTTGTGAAAGTTTGGCGAAGAGGGACCATAGATTGAAGCTCAGTCGAGCACTTGCCATGAAAATAACGATAAAGCAAAGATAAACTCGCAACATCTCTTCTGTGCGATAGAGGTTGCAGGGAAGAAAAAAGGACATCTCGTATGAGGCTACGAAGTCTATTTTGAACTCTATCAAGGCAGGCTAAGTGCTTTCTAGCAGCTCCTGCCCAGATGTGGTAACCGTACTCCATCCTTAGATGAACTTGAACTTGGATTACTAGTGAAAGCAAAGACGTATACCAAGATCAAACAGAACCTTTCCCGAGTTAATTGAAAGCTCATATAAAAAAAAAAATTGAGTATAAGTGGTTATATTTATTCCCGCCTTTTTCCTCATGAGCTCTAAAATGTCAACAGGGGTTTGGAAGAAACATGAATATTTTCAAAATGTCTTAGACCCTCAACTACCTAGGTTTTCTGGCTGTTGGTAAGATTTATTTTCCGTTCGATGACGATAGCAGGTACATGCCAGCCAGAAATCCGATCTCGATAATCAATCCAACAGAAACTATGCCATTACGGTTGGCTTTAATCTGTAGGGCTGAGGTATTCGTTCTGGGTAACCCTAAGAGATGCACTGTCCTAGGATTTCCTTCCTCGTTTTAGTATAGATTTATTTTGTTGCTAATTACCTGAGGCGCCCCGAACAGTAAATGTTGCCAGGTTTGCCCAGGCAATTTTAATAGGCTACCGTGCCTCATTCTTTAGGGGCGCTAGCTTGATACTTTTCAATTTCCGATCTTGTGTCACATTTTTCTACTGGACAAAGAAAATAAGTATCACAGTCTGGCTAGGAGCAAAGTGTAGTATCTTTTCTGATTAGTGTTGGGATGATTAATCGGAATCGGGAATCGGAAAAATCGGAACTTTGAAAGGTATCAGAATCTGAAAAAAAAATGCTTTTTTCCCGATGCCAAAAACGATTCTTGTAATTGCCTTTTTTATTTGAGTTTGTTTAAGCCAAAATTTCCTATTTCAGGTAGTAATAATAAAATAATAAATTTTTATTGATTTTAAACCACCAGTAAAACTAAAATCTATAAATCATCCCCCATAAGTGTATTTTTACGCTTGAGAAAATATCTGCACATGTGTTTTTACGGTAATCGGGGAAAAGTGACATCTTTATACTTAAATATTTAGAGTTTTATAAAGAATCGGCATCAGAATCGGTGATTGTATTGGAATCAAGAATTTAGTACGTCATCGGGAAAGAAATATTTGAATCGTCCCATCACTAGTTTTAATACTACGCTTTATCTTTTCTGCCATCGATCAGTAAACTGAAATCGTTCTAGACTGAGGTATGCTTTTGTTCCAACCCAAAGTCTCTTTTGTGGGATTAGGATTTCTCCTACATTAAAGACATTCATTCAGCATGCGAAGGTAGGGAAGTAAATTAGAACCTTGACCGTCAAAAGCCGCTGGGTCGAACATATTTAATCGACAGAATATCACTTCCCACCGGGGCCTGAACATGAACAAGATACGCAAGAATGCAACACCTAATGACAACCATTTAACTTTGGGCCAATTGATTATGGAAATCGTGATTCGTATAGCGTTTCAGAACTTTGAATAGTTGTAGAATTAAACGCATCGTCCAGACAGGAAATCTGTTAAACATAAAAGAATTTTGCCCTCAGTGACTCACTCAATTAAATATTGAAAACGGAAATATTAAATTTAGAAAAGGCCGTTGGGTGAAATCTTCTGTGCGTTCATTGATTTCGACATCATGTGCGATTAGTGAAGGAAAATTACATTTCGTCTTATATTGAAGCAAATTTCTCTTGTAAAACGATGAACATCTAACTCGGAACAACTTAAATTACAACGATAATGATGCGGCGAATACACTGTGAATACGGATATCAGATTGACCTTTGTCTCTTAAGAGGTTCACAATGATTCAAAACTCACCCTCTCTCATTATCTCTCTCTTCTTTCTTTCTTTCTTTCTTTCTTTCTTATTTTGCACTTCTATTTCTACATATTAACAATTAGAAATTTAAAATTAGTGTAAATAAGGATGACTCTATACGCGGTCACTAGGGGTCAATCATCGCTTATAATTATCACTTATGGAAGGCAACCGAAATTAAAACCCATGCCAAGGCCAAATAGAACCTTTTCCGTATTAAATTTAGGAATTTAATATCGATATTAACTTTATATTACAAGGTTTTAGAAAAATATCGTGACGTCCGCGTACTCAGTTGAGGAAAACAAGATAAGTCAAAAATGAATAATGAAGTATACTTGGTTAATGTTGCTTCTAGAACAACGCCGGATAGCTTCGTTTATATATATATATATATATATATATATATATATATATATATATATATATATATATATATATATATATATGTACTAGACTACCCGTGACTCGTTGGGTCAGTATGTTATATTTGCTATGGAATTCATGTATGGGCGTGACACTTGTGACGTAAAGAAAATAGTTTTTTTTGACATAACAGAAACATTTCTATGAAAGTATATTAAAATGAACAAAGAATATAGATAGATTTCTATGAGTCGTTCTGTTTATATTGATTATTTTTGAAAATATTTTTTTACAGTTACTGAATTCTAAGTGATTGGCCATACTTATAGGTAAATGTGTACTGAACAGATACCATAATACTTATTATAGTTAAATTCAAATTTTGATATATCTTTTTTTTACATCGTTCATTTCTGTATTACGTTTTAGTTATTTTAAACCCCGCTCTTCCCATGTTAAATTATAACTTCGAAATAACGTTAATAGTTCAGTGCACAGGTCATGCGTGCATGCGCAACCGGATGTCGTAACCGGAAAGTGGGTTACATACATCGTTACAAGATCATTTGAGTTTTATATATATATATATATATGCATATATATATATGCATATGTATATATATATACGAGGGCCGTGCAATAAGTAATGCCTCTGGCCTTCTTCCAATTCGCTGATCTAGCTGAAATTTTGCATGTGCAATGATTTATATCTCCACGTGTTATGTGGCAAATTACAGCTCTGAACTAATTGTAGTTTCTGTTTTACAGGTGTTTGAATTGAGTCAGGTGTGAAATGGAGCCTGGTGAATGTCGAGCAGTGATACGGTTTTTGTATTTGAAAGGACGCACACCATAGGAGACTTTTGATGAAATGAAAGAAACTTATAGTGATAATGACCCATCATATGACTTTGTAAAATGCTGGCATCGTGAATTCAACCATGGCCGGAAGATGTGGAAACAGCTCCGAGATCTGGTCGCCCCCTTCTGCCATTGATGAGGCATCTCTCCGTCAAGTTGAGGCGGCCATTTTGGAAGATCAACGCATAACTATTCGCCAAATAACCAAAGATGTACAGATTAGTACAGGGTCTGTGGAAACTATCATTCATGACCATTTGCATATGCATAAGGTGTCTGCCAGATGGATTCCCAGGTTACTCACACCATTCCAGAAGCGAGAACGCGCCGAGTGCTCGAGGATGAATTTGGAGATGTGCCAAGAAGATGAGTCAAAGTTTTGCAAAAGACTGTTTACACAGGATGAGACCTGGATCCATCCCTATGATCCACAGACTAAAGCTTAGTCAATGCAGTGGAAGCACTTGGACTCACCCCCTCCAAAGAAGGCAAGGGTGGTGCCCTCCGCTGGCAAGGTCATGCTCACAGCTTCCTGGGACCAGGACTGAGTAGTGATGACAGATTTCCAAGCAAAGGTATCACAATTACAGGAGACTATTATGCTTCACTTTTGAGGAAATTAGGAGAAGTTATCAAAATCAAGAGGCGGGGCAAGATCAGCAAAGGTACCCTCCTCCTGCAGGACAATGCTCCGGTCCACAACTCGCATGTCACCAGACGAGAAGCACGGGCGTGTGTTTATGAAATCAACTCCCATCCTCCCTACTCTCCTGACCTTGCACCCTCTGACTTTCACCTCTTCCCAGCCATGAAGTTGTTTTTGAAAGGAAAGCGTTTCCCAGATGATGAAGCCTTGATTTCTGAAGTCACGTCGTGCTTTGGAGGACTAACCTGGTGTGTTCTATTAACGGTCTCCAGAGCTGCATCAAACAATGGGAGAAATGCATAACTTTGGGTGGTTAGTATGTAGAGAAAGACTAATAACTGTGCCAAGTTTCGTTGCTCTACTGCTATGGAAAGTGGGTCAGGGGCATTACTAATTGCACGCCCCTCGTATATATATATATATATATATATATATATATATATATATATAATGCAATTTCTTCGTTTTTACAGACGTTAGCCATCCCAATACTTCACATCAACCTCGTCATAGTTTTATGGTTAATCATCAGCGACACCCAAACCACGTCCGTGGGCATCGAGATGACTTTTCAGGCAAGCATTTGACTTACACAGTCTGCCACACATATGGCAGACAAAGTTGTGTGTTTAAACTTGTTTCACTTCTTACTCCGTTATTTTGCTACCTCTGCTTATGGCATGCGTTTTCTTGTGGTTAATGTAAACCGCTTTTGAGAGGAGCACACGACGACAAGCCTCACCAGGACAGTTCAATGTATATATATATATATATATATATATATATATATATATATATATATATATATATATATATATATATATATATATATATATATATATATATATTAAACAGGGCAGGTATATTAAATATTAAATATTAATATATCTGCTCTGTTTACTCATTGAGCACTTTTTGGTAGACAGATGTTGTTTCATTGGATGTACTTTTAGGAAATCAAACTCTACTGCCATAATATATATATATATATATATATATATATATATATATATATATATATATATATATAGCCCTCATTGATACCAGTTTTACAACTACACTCGTCACTACAATTGTCGCTTCACTGACTCTTGGAATGGAGCAATATTAGAGCGGTGGATGCCAGAGAAGTGTTGTGGAAAGACTATATATATACACATACATACATTGAACTGTCTTGGTATTGGGGTTCATCCTAGACAAGTCAATCAAGCTGTTTCAGATGGAGAAGTGTCTGGGAAATATCATATCCACAGCAGTATGAATATTTGGTCAAAGGATATCACTTTGGCAATGATTTTGAATTCTTTCTACAAAAAGAATGGCGTCCTCGAATATAAGGAGACTAATTAATCCAAATGGTCATCCTCTTGATACTGCTTTTCGTTCTTTTCTTTTGACTCTATTGTCCTCGCTCACATATCCAAACAATACGGAATTTAAAATATTTGCCAATAGAGATAAGATATCTCAGAATTTCATGACACCATCCATAATCTGTATGATTTTATCTTGTGTAGCTAGATCTCAATTAACGATTCCAGTTATCACTAATCTGAAATACTACCGAAAGCAAATAACCATATCAAGATTAAATAGAACCTTTGTCGAGTAAAATTTAGAAATCCAATATTACTAATGTTTTTATATTACAAGGTTTTACAAAAACTATCGTCGCGTTAGTTGAAAACATAAGTAGCAACGACAGCGTACTGAGTTTAGGAAACACAAAATAAGATAAAAATCATATAACAGAAGAAACTACTCACACAAGCGGTGCGTCTGTTCGGCATGTCAGGTACGGGAATCGGAGAAAGGAAAATAAGTAGAAAACCTATGTTCGTAGCAGGATTCTTTTTATATGTGACATTAGTTTAAATATGAGACGAAAAGCTGCTTTAGGAGGTTCGAATTTGACGGGAAAACGAATGAATGTTTGACAGCTAAGAGAATATCGAAGGTGAGATTTGTTGGTATGAATTAGAGTGTAAGTGAAAAGTTCTCTCAGTTTTTCTTTCAAGATTACAGAGATTTGTTGGTATGGATTTCTGCGTTAGTTATAAAGAGTTCCGTCAGTTTTCCTTTCAGGATTCCAAATTATAACATGGTGGTTCAGAGCTTGAAGTGTTGTGTAAATGCCTTAAAATGGTACAAACCTCTTTCTATGCAGCCTGTAGTGTTTGTTGACAAACAACAAGAAAAGAAAAGAACTAAAATTAAATTGCGAGTTGTGAAGTTGCGAGTTTTGTAGTTGCAAGTTTTAACAACAGAGTGACGAGTTTTTGGAGTAGTGAGTTTTGACAACAGTGTGTTAAATTTTACTCAGGAAATTGATACTTGGAGAAATGTAAAATAGTTAGCTCTTGACTATTTAACCACAAGCTATTTCGGCAAATTGGAGTAATGGGCGTTAGTGACGTTAAGCAATGGTATCATAAGACAGTTTACTGGAGTAGGTGATGTGGTCGCATTGCTTAATAAGCTAAAGCTGGAAGCAAAGCAACAAAAATTGATGACGTAGCTACATGGATTCAGATGTATCTGGATGGGAATGCATTGGCGGTATATAAGGAAATGGAGGAGAATAACAGGACCGAAGCTGAGACCACTGAGAAAAGATTGAGAGCAGCATTTTTCGAGCGTGCTTTTGAGGCCTATAATAAACTCTCAAGAGTTACATGAATCAGTGAATATATATGCAGCAAACATAAAGCGACTAGGAGGATTGATAGCTATGCGAGGCAAAGCCTTAGAAGAACTGTTATACTGGCTTTTGTGAGTAGTTTTCCTGATTGCATCACTCTGGAAATGCAACGATTGACTAATGTCGAAACCATGGATGTGTAAGAAATTTTTAAGCACACCAGAGTGCTGGCGAAACATCTCTGAACTAAAGGCAGTTGTAAACAAGTCCAGTGGAGAAGAACACAGATTGAGGAAGAAGAGCCTAAAATTTACTTCAGATGTCAGACGTCTCGCGTAATAAGATATCGTCGAGAACCGTGTTATCTGTTTCTGGTGTGGTCAGGTTGGGAACATTATTATGCATTGTTATTCGCTTTAGGGTAACGACTAAAGGGGCGATATTACACCAGTAATCGTCCTTTTAATTCTGATAAAGCGTATGAGAGTTTGTTTCCAGGGATTGTGGTCACTGTGAACGGTAAGAGGGCCAGAGTCCTCATTGATACCAGTTTTACAACTACACTCGTCACTGCAATTGTCGCTTCACTGACTTATGGAATGGAGCAATATTAGAGCGGTGTATGGCAGCGAGAAGTGTTGTAGAAAGACTAATGCCGAGATCGTAGTAAGGTAATACTATGACGACTCAATGATTTTGCTCGGTAGACTTGCCGCAGGAATGAATGTGATTTTGGGCTTAAATATAATACGTTGACTAGGAGGAGCTACAATTGCTAAGGCCTAAGTCAAGTTCGGCAATCAGTACATAACTTGAATAGCAAGAAATGTGACCAACAGATATGCTATACAACCAACAAAACTCAGGTCAGGTCAGACTGAGGATGAGGATGGTCGAGCCTATTTTGATGTTAAAAAGTATATAGTAGAATGGCAATGTACTTCAGGGACACCTATGTTGATAAACAAAGGTGTCTGCAGTCTATTGTCATTCTAATGTCTATGCTATGCTATAAAAGAATTTTAAGAAAAGAGATAAAACCGCAGTTTGAGGGAGAAGTTGAAAAGTGGATCGAAGAGGGAATTTTAATACCATGGCCAGAGAATGATCCAGGAATTCTGCTATTCATGGCAGCGGTTTAAAGAAAGTTAGGCCAGTGTTGAACTTCAAGTTGAACAAGTATGTAGCGTTCCACACCAAAGATGGAATTGTTGTATTTGAGGAAGTCATGAGAGAGTAGAGGAGAATCGAACGAGCAACTAAAATCGTGGACTTACAATCGGCCTACCTTCAAATTCATGTTACCAGGAAGCTGTAGCAGAATCAATTCGTCGAATATAAATGTAAGATTTATTGTTTGACGAGATTGGGACTTGGATTAAATTCCAAGCCTAAAATTGTGACAGCAATGCTTATGATTATGTTGACCAAAGATGATGCAGTGAAAAAAGTCTCCTGCTCTTATATCGATGATGTATTTGGTAGACGAGATGGAAATGGTGAAGATCATGCCAAGAAATATGGGCTGACGGCTAAACAATCAGAGTTGTTAGGAAATGGAATGACTCTGGGATTGGAATAAGACAGGAAAGTTGATGTTTGGACGAGGAAATAGATCCCTGAATTCAAATATCGCTTAACCAAGCGAGAACTTTTTCCGTGTGCGGGAGATTGGTTGGCCATTAGCCTGTGGTCAGATACTTACGGATTGCATACATCTTTATTAAAAGGCAGACTAATACGGACCAGTGTGAGAACGTAATTGACCAAGAGGTGTTGCGCATGATATAAGAGGTAATTGCGAAAGTGAAAAGGGTAGACCTAGTAAAGTGCGAATGGCATATAAAAAGTTGCTCAGAAGGGAGTGACGCTAGCAGCCTGGCATTGTGAACTTTGTTAGAAATAGGAAGAGTAATTGCTGAAGATGATGTTTGACTTCGGAAAAAGGATTATGTCAATGTTGCGGAGCTCAATGTCATGATGAAGTGCATCAGACAGTGAATGTGCGAACAGAATAAGCAACAGTAGCATCATAGATTGAATCAAAAGTGGCAGGAGATAAGCGGGTCAGGACTAAACGGGTAGTTGAAATACTTATCAAACGTCGAATTGGAGCACTGAGAACTGATTAGAGAATTCGGTCAGAAAGTAACCGTCATGTGGGTTACATCGCGGAAGAATAAAATGGGTGGACTGACGAGAGTGAAGAAGGCCTGGCTAAGGGAAGAAAAAGGTGTGACCTTGATGTGCTGCATAATATGCATTATTTAAGAAAGGAAATAGCCTTGATCTAGCAAGGAAAGTGAACCCTAACATAAAAATAGACAATGTGCCTAAGGTGATGGAGCAATGTAGGTCGTGTCAATCATTCAGACATCGAAAAGGGAAACTGCATATAACAGAGAATTGGCAGCGATCGGACACTGATATAGCGCATTATCAACATGAACCATGTTTAACTACCATTGACTGTGAACCTAGAAGAGTAGCGATGTAGCGAAAAATTAGAGCGGAAACGGCAGAAGATGTAACGAAAATTGCTTTAGAGTACTATGTGAGAAGTTTGCGATTAGGCAATATTTAAGATATGCATATCGCCCACGCGGCAATTGAATCACAAAGAGGCACCGGTTCCTGGATATGACCTTAAACTATATCCAGTGGTGAGGCCCCAGCTTGCGGGCTTTGGGGAGTGTGGAACCACCCTTTAATTGCCATTGCTCCCAGGTCCACTCTGACCCAGAGTGGTAGTACCTGTTAGGGTCCCAACTATGGGTTAAATAGAAGCCGACTTGAAAACAACAAATATATTCTATTAAAAAATTTTTCTTTCGAAATCATTGGATTCGGCATTAAATAACCTGAAAAGGGTTGATATGCCGTAAAACAAAAGCAACCAACCAACCATAGAGAGGCACCATCGAACTATAAAAGCTGTGGCAGCAGGAAGCCAAATTTCACCACAGGAAGAGTTTTTTTTTGGTATAAAATGGCACTGAAGACTGACGAAACAGACGAAACATGTGTCACATTGGTCTGTTTTTACGTAGAAATAGCGACATCCACTGGCCATAATGAAGAGCGCAGAAGAGGCGCAAGCGGAGATGACGGTGGTTGAGGAGGTGTAAGTTACCCCCTTAATACTCGCTGTACTGAAAAGGGAGTGCAACTAAAATATTCTTCAAGAAAAAAGTTGCAGTTGATGGAGTGCCATGTCATATCTTAGATATACGGAGATGTTCTTCCCTAACAGAAGAGGAAGTAGATAAAGTCCATCCAGACGAAATCTCACGACGGTCCCACCGCGAACAAAGACGCCCGGCTTAGATGATCAAATATAAGACCGATTATTGATCTGAAAGATAAAGAGGGTCTGTGATTAAATGCCTTAAAATGGCACAAACCTGTTTTTATGGAGCCTCTAGTGTCCGTTGGCAAACAAAAAGAAAAGAACTAAAATGGCTTCAGCTTCACTTTATATGATTATAATATCGCCATGTGATATGCAAATAAAATGCTTTTGGTTTGGAATAAAAAGAGTAATTTTTAAAAGATGCGCACAGTTTGTAGTTGAATGTTGGAGTAGCAAGTTTTAACATTGGAGTTATGAGCTTTGGAGTAGCATGTTTGGCAGCAAAGTTGCAAGTTTAAGAGTTGCGTGTTTGGACAGCAGTGCGTTGAGTTTACCCCGGAAATTGTTACTTGGAACGTGTAGAATAGTAAACTATTGACGACTTAACAACTATAAAAGATAACGAAGTATACCTCTGTTTATTTCTACATTGTCTTGTCTTCTCGGACATTGCAATTTACCCTGGGCGGGTTAAACAAGCCTTCTTCGAAGAAGGGAATTTATAGGGAATATTATATCACAAATGCTTCCCAATGCATGAACATCTCGTCGAGGGGGATAATTTTACAATGATTTTGCATTTTATTTTGTTTCAGAAAGATGCCGTCTCCCTCTTGCATAAATCGACTGACATACCAAAAATGATTACCCTTTTGATATCATCCAGAAAATATGACTTTAAGCACGTGTTTTTTCATATTGTAAATGGCCGCCTGGTAATCCATACAACTTGCTCGATTTGAATTTGGTAAGTTAACCCAATCTAGTGTATATTTAAAATAAAATGGTCGTCATATCCTTCTTTATGTATGAAGATGTTCAAGCTAGGTGGCCTTGAGCTGTTTCCAAACAGAAGCTTCAACCAAGCTTACGAAAATCATAAACAAACAACATAAAAATAACCCTATCTCCTGTCGATTATATAGCGATTCAGTCTATAGAATATAGCTACCTATTATTTCGCCTACCCCCATCTTCAACGCAATAGGAATAATCCTCTTAAGTTGTTTTGTCGTCTTGATTTTGATCGCAGTTGCTTTTATTTTTTTTTCATATTTCTTCCGTTTCTGAGTATCGACATTTTAATTTAACGGAAAAGATAGAAAAATAAGAACGGATTTGCGTAAGATGCGTCTATTCCATCTGTACGTTTAGAGATGTTTCTTAAAAAAATTTATGTAACAAACCGACAGAAATTCTGTGTAAAATTAAAACATGGCAACGAAATGCGGCTTCAAAATTATGCGAGATATTCTAAGGGGAATATTATTTAAAGTCTTAGCATGACAAACCAATCAAACGGCTATTTCAAATTAAGCGTGAAAGTGCCATTTAAAACTGAAGCGGACTAACTATCGGAAATGTTTTTTTCAAATTTTAATGTAACAGACTAACCAAAGCGCTATTCCAAATAAAGCGTGACAGACCAACCAAAGTAGCTATCTCAATCTGAAGTGAGACAGCCTGACAGAAATGTTATTTCATATTTTAGTATGACAGACTTACAAAAATGCTATTTAAAACTTTAGCCTTGCATACCGATGGAAATGCTATTAAAACATAGACAAATTAGGCAAGTTGATCTTCAGTTTATCTTTATTGCTGTCGTGCTTCTGTTCAGACTTAAAATGTTCCCATTCCCAGACTTTACCTTTCGTCCGAGTTGAGGTTATTTTATTGCTAATCATATAGGGTCTTTTATCAGTAATGAATAGGTCATTTTGCAGGCTTCTCAAAAGAACACTTGACCTCGTGTCTAACCGTCTGAAAAGATAGTAACTATTAGGTTGGCAACTAAGTTATTGCCGTTTTTTTTTTAAATCTGCATTTTTAAAAAGTAAAATAATAACCAACAACATTTAATCAATGATATATAATCCATTCATGCTCACAACTTTTTCCCAACGTTCAACAAGATTCTCAATACATTTTTGGTTAAAAATCATTTGATTTTGACACGAAAATAAAATACAACAAATATATTAGCAAAACACCATATATAAAAAGCGGCAAGGACTTAGTTACCAACCCAATAATATCTTAAAACGAGCAATGCAGAAAAACTCCCTACAGAGATGCATGGTCTCATTAATTAAGCTCTGTCCATGTACTTTTCGATAGCAGTGGCTTTTTATATATGAACAAAATATTACCAAGCGACAGACAGACTGTCATGTGTAAACCTTAATATTTAAAAAAAAAATGCTACTTTAAACCTAAACTTGATAAATGAATAAAATATTTTTAATTAAGATAAAAATGTAATTTTAAATGCCAATTTAGCAGACCAAATAAATATTTCAAATGAACTGTGTTAGACCGAAGAAAATGCCATTATATATATTATAAATCCAAACGCGACAGACCAATTAAAGCATAATTGTAAATGAAACATAACATATCAATAAAATTGCTTTTTGAATTATTGGAGTGCCATACCGGTGACAATGCTATTTCACACGTGACCATACCAGGCCAATCACTTGGCAGAATCTCTTATAGAGTTGATGAGGAGCAACTAAGTAAAGATTGGGCCATTCTATAGGTTTGCTTGGTGATGATAATACTTTTTTCAATCGGAAGTGTGACAGACTGAGGGACAAGCAAACTCTTATTGAGATATGTAGACGCAAATAGCAAAACATGTAACAGACGCAATGAAAAGTGGAAGAGATTAGTAAAAAAAAACAAATAAAAAAAAAACATCGTGATCTCCAAGCAACCTTTATCATTTAATCCTCTTTGTCAATGGCGCCACAGATTTATATTAAGTGCTTTCATAATATTTTATCGGAAACTTTCGCTTTCCATCGGAACAATCAGTTTTCGACAAAAGAATTCTAAAAATCTTTATTGAAAATAAAAATGGTTTCTAGAAGTTCTTAGCAAACAATAATTATGATAAACATTAATTACACGTAGAAAATGTTTTACAAATAAAAATAAAAAGAAGATATTTTGAATTAATTTCAATTCCAAAAATAAAATTACACGTTGACTTCTATCAGGTGTTTTACGAAGTGTTTTTTTTCCGAATTTTATTGATCCAACTTTTTTATCTGGAATCTTTAATTTTGTAAAAATTATTTATTTTGATTTATCTTGTGTCCAGATTTTTAGTAGTGTGAAACTAAATAACCCTGTTTAAAATAGCATCGTTAAATTATTAAACCTTTGATCGGGTGCTTGTTCAGAAGCCGAACCAGACATAATTCACCGTCCGCTCAGATCTGATTGAAACATGACGTCAACCAATGGTTTTTGCCGAGCGTCGCCGATTATCAAAGTGTAGCAATGCTACTCAAAGAAAATACTGAACAAAAGCTTTAAAGATAATAAAATCACCAGAAAAATATAACGAAAATAAAAAAGAAACAACGACCTGTCATAACAATTTCTGTTTCATTCTTGTCAAAAAAAAAAAAGAAAAAATTAAATGAAAAAAATAAGCAAGTCTGTTTATTTTTTTTCAACCATTTTTTTTGTCAAACAAAATTGAACAAAATAACTAATTTATTTGTGTTTTTCACATATTTTTTAAACAAAAGTTTTTTCATACATTTTTTCATTTATTTCTGTATCTTTGTAACTAATGAAAAGTAAACATTTTCTTTTGTTTTTTGTGATATTTCCTTAGGATTAGGTAGACTTTTCTACGGTCGCATCAGACGATATCAATGTGGAGTGGGGGAGAAGAGACAGCAGATGTGGGAGAAACTTCGCTAACCGGGTAGTTTCCGATATATGGTTTAAGATGGAGATAAAAGGATCATTACCAAATTTCTGTCTCCACATAAACACAAGGTGGAGTGTTAGGAATGACCGTTTTAAAGTGTTTTGCGAAAGATCCTCTGTTCTTTCACCGTGGATTGATTGGCTGATCGGCGTCTCACGTCAGATTACAGTCAAACCCGAACACATGATGTTACGTTCTGAGCAAAGCCGAGCAGACGGTGTGTTATGTCTGGTTAAAATTCTGCACAAGTACCGTTGAGCGAAAATAATAGACTAAAAGAATGCTTACTTCGGAGAAATATTTATTATTAAAATAAAATTTGTAAAATTATTTTCAACGTCATTAATGATCTAATATCTTGCTGAGTCTCTCTTGCAATCCGAAGCACGTAGTAAAATGATACTAAGTTATGCATTATTCATTCATTTCCAATGAATCAGATGATTTTAGCGTTGGCATTCATTTATCCAATATCTTTCTAGTAAGAATTCTTTCTGGAAAGACATCGTGTCTTTGCAGAAGAAACCAGCTGAAGGTTGCCAACATTCCGAATGAAAGTGTTTCTATGGAACGATCTGGATTAAAATTTGAGAGACCCAGGTGTAATAAAAATGGCTTGTTATCTTTTACACATTCGAAATCAAGTACCTTCAATCCTTATTGTGCTCCAGCTGAAATGAATAGTTATCTCACTGAGGAGAATCTTTACTTTCATAATCTGAGACGACTGATTTTCACTCCAGTCCTGGAATAGAAAGCGTAAATCAAATTAGTTGGTCAGTGGATCATTCTACCGCTCTCGAAAATCTCTAACACCTCAAGATACTCTATACATATATAAGAGTCAGATATATTCTAAGATAAAGTGTTGATGTCATATTTAGTGGGATAGAGTTGATAGTACTCTTTTATATCTTGACAGAGTACAAAATCGACTTTGCCATCTAATAAACGATGATCTATTATCTTCTCTACATACCTCTTTTCATAGGAAAATATTCTACTTTTTTATACTCTATCGTTATGAGTAGATGTGCGGAAGAGCTCTGATCACTGGTTCTCCTGTGAAACATTCTCAGAAAAAAAAACTCGTCTAATTTCAACCCCAAAACTGTCATTCTACTTTTGTGTATTTAAAACCAAATAAATCACCCAATCCTTATTGTGCTCCAAATCAAACAAAGTTTCTTTCAAGAAACTTTGCATCCGTGGAAACGATTATTGTGAGTTTTTTTCAGCTGATTACAGCAAAGTTTTGTTCTATATATCAATTGTACATGTCAACAAATATCTGTCTTACCATCGTCTTGAAAAATCAAATGCTGATAATTTCGCCTATAATTTTTAACCCGCTCATAAGATTGGTTACTATGCCATTATCAATCATACAGGGTGCCCCCCCCCCCCAAAAAAAACGGGCCTCGATTCTAATTAGGCCCTGTTTCTTAGTGTTTTGTTCGAATGAAATCAAACTTTGGTCATAACTAGTTTATTATATTCAAAACATCACATAAAAACACCAGGGTCTTTGGCCCTTTTTCTTCATTCTGCAGCATATGTTCTAGATAGCTTCCATTTAGCTTTTGTTTTTTTTTGGGTCACCTTGTATTAACTCCGAATGACCTACCTTTAACTTTGATAAATTGTAACAAATTAATTAATTAATCTAATGCATAAAAGACACTATGTCTGTCTGTCTCCATGTTTTCAAACTCTATATCTGCCGAAACTAAAAGTCGCTGAGTAGCGCTATGGGCCTCAAATGAGTACATTTTTAATAGACCGTTCTTTTATGGGTCTTTATCCGGTTTAAATAGTTTTTAAAGAGTCAAAAGGGAGTCAAAATTGAAAAAAAGAACGTTATAAATTTTGTATATTCATTCTAGTTTATTTTTAATCAGTTCATATGCGTGTCCCGTTAATACGATGGTAGCATCACCAGCTGTTAATGTTAAAGTCTTGCGTTCGGTTTCGATTCTAACTGATGGCACCCAAATACCTTTTTTTACTGTAAAAATCACGACTATAATGATATATACGAAATCTGGACAGATTAAAATAGCATAGTTAAGCGCATTTTACGACCGGGCAAAGTCAGGCGGCCCCTGCTAGTATATATATATATATATATATATATATATATATATATATATATATATATATATATATATATATATATATAGTAAGTTATAAAAAGTACATGGCGATTAAGCTACACTGAACATTCCGTGTTTCATCCACTGAATAAGCCTGAAGAATCCTAAAGTGGATGAAACGCGGAATATTCAGTGTAGCTTAATCGCCATATACATTTTATAACTTACTAACTAGCTCTACCTACGTATTGAGCACTTTTGAAGTAAATACTCAAAGCTTACGCATAAATCTATACTTTCGTATATTAATTTTATGTGAGTAAATTAAGTAGTTTTATATATATATATATATATATATATATATATATATATATATATATATATATATATATATTTGTTTATTGTTATATAAACATGGTCACATCCTGCTGCTACAAATAGCCACTTGTTTCAATCAAACAACAGATATCATCAGGCAGCGACTTGACTATTCAAAAGTTCAATGAATAATGGATTTTTATTTTAGGTAGGAACTCTTTAAAAGTTGGAGTTAAAAAACTTAAAACACAGAACTTTAATTATAAGAAGTAAAGAGGGAGGGGGCAATTTAAATAAAGTTAAAAGATTATAATGGAGAGAGAGTGATTAAGAAGAGAAAAAAGAAATAGAGAAAGAAAATAGAGAGAGAAAAAATATATATAGAGAAAAAATATACATATAATATGGAGAAGAAAAAGAAAAAAGATATAAATGGTTATTATAAAGAAAATAAGGACTAGAAGGGAAAAGATAGAATGTTGAGATATAGTCAAAGAGAGAAAGAAAGAAAGTAAGAATTAATAGGAAGGGAATCTTAAAGAAGTTGCCAGTATATAGAAAAAGAAAAAGAAAAAAAATCTGCGTGTCAACCAATTTATGAACAATTATACAATTCAGTAATTAGACAACATTAATACAAATACAATCTAAGCATTAGAAAGTTAACATGTCAAAAAAGACAGCGAATGTATCCAACTGACAGATTTATCATCTAACATACGTCCAGGAGTAATATCAACGCAGTTCAAACATACGTCTACAATTAATTAAGCCCTTTATACTAAATGATATAAGTTTAAAGCTTTCGCGTTTTTATTAAATGAATATATAAGTAAAAGAAAAAATAATAATGAAAAAACAATATTAAAATTAATAATAATAATAATAATAATAATAATAATAGTAATAAAAATAAAATAATAATAATAATAATAATAATAATAACAGAATAAAATTAATATTTATTATCTTTTTAATATAACATATTTAGCCATAAGAGGGGATTAAATAAATTAAATAGGACTAATAAATTATAAATAATAATCTACTAATATTTATGTATATAAAAAGAATACAATACATATATATATACATACACATATACACACATACACACATACATATACACACACACATATATATATACATATATACACATATATATACATATACATACATGCATATAAATAAAGGTGTAACTCTATACTATTAAGTTGAAAGTTTAAGCTAGTTAAATATAAATATAAAGTCATATTAAATCACAGATTAATACATTCAAGACGGTATTACTAAAAACATAGATACAAGTACACTTACATATAAATATATAAATATATTCAGGCAAAAGAAAGTAGTTAAATAGTAAAATACATATGTATATACCCACAGAGAACCAACATACATACAAATATACATATATATATAATTTTATGTATACACATACATACAAAACAATACACAAACATATGCACACAGTCATATACTAATATACAACAACGCACGCACACATATATATACGCACACATAAATATGTATAATTCACATAAACCATATACATAGAAATACATATGAATACAAATTATTTGGCCAGAGTACAGATAGATGCATACACACATAAAACCATACAAATGGACTGAATAAACACCACTAGGGGAGCACACAACAAAGGAGGGTATAGAAATGTATAAATCTAAGTACACACGGTCATAAAATAAACACATAGGCACATACATATACACATAGACACACAGGTATATAAGATAGGGGAAATAAAGAATGAAATCAGGCGAGGCGAAAGTATATTAATAGTATTTTAATAAATTATAGAAATCAGTGACAATTTTAAATTTGTATAAATTTTATATCTAAACTAAATTACTTAAAAGATGGTTTTTATAATGTTTGCAATTAATTGAGTTTTCGTGCTTCTTATTTAATAATTTATCTCTTTCTCTAAAAGTAAGTATAAATAATTTCTCATAAAGACATAGGTAGCAAGGTGAGTTTAAAGATGAACAGGTTTTAGCTTTCTTTAAAATTTTCCAATTTACTATTGGGGAGTAACCTTGCTCTACTAGTTCATAGTAATATTTACACAAGGAAGTTCTATTTTTGTACTCATTATTTTCAAAAGAGCACTTGTGACCGGTAAATCTTTCTTTAAAATTGTTATTTGTCATTCCTATGTAATTTTTTTTTCCATAGGATTTTCCTTAGTAGAAATAGTTGCTTGGTACACTACAGAAGTAATTTGACAATTTCCTTTAAGAGGGCATTTTGATTTAATTCTACAGTTACACCCTTCGGTAGCAATGGGTGTGCTATTTTTGTTTAATATTTTGTTATTATGTTTTTTAATTATTTTTTCAAGGTTTTCATTACAGCTATAACTAAGTTTTATTGTATTTTTATTGAAAATTTTATATAGTATGTTACTAATAGAGAAGTGCTTTTTAATTAAGTTTAAGAATTTCATTCCTAGATTTGTTTTAAGTTTCAGATTAAAAGGGGGATTGTACCACAGGATTTTTCTCTTACGGTTTCTATTTGTATTTGTGTTTGGGTGTGTTGGTTCTATGAACTCAATTTGCGTGTTTTTGTAACCACTATCCTTAAGGGCCTTGTTATAGAAATATTTATGTTTATTAAATGTTTCAAGATTGGAAGAATTGTCACTGATTCTTTTACTAATGGATTTGGGGATATGTCTAATGATAGATTTTGGGTGATTTGATAGGGGGTGTACATAAATTGGGTTTGAGTTATCCTTCCTATATGGTTGGTAGATGCCTTTCCTTAAATCAAAGTTCACATCCAAAAAATTTACAGTTTTCACATCTGATATAATATCCCCTTTTAATTTAATTCTACGGAATTCATTTAAGATAATCTTTTTGGTTCTTTCACATTTAGGGCCGTTGGATTCCTTTATGATCATCAGTCCATCATCACGATACAAGCTTATATTCATGACATTGATGTCTTTGGTTAAGTTGTATAGTATGAATAGACCTACTAAGTCTGTCATTTCAGCAGAATCCAAAGACCCCATGGAAATGTCAAACAGGTCATTTTGATCTTTTTTCAACCACTGATCATTCCCACTAATCAATGTAGTATTTCTACATGTCCGTACAATTTCAATTTCAGTGTCTTTTATATCCGACAGGAGTTTAGCAAACTCAATCACCTCTTCGAATAGTTCCTTAGATATGGAGGGATAGTAATTCACAATATCGAATTGTAAGAAAGTACAATTCTTTTTATTTTGTATATTGGAAAACCATTTAATGGTATCCGCTGTATTAATCCATAGATTTAGTTTATATGTTGATTTAATTTGATAGTTAACTCTTTCTAGTATATTTTTACTTAATTTACCAATTTCGGGTTTCGTAGGATTAATTAACCTAGTTTTAGGTTTATTTTCAAAATTTATCTTATGGTCTTTAAGCAAAATATATGACTGTTTTTTTTTTGTAAAATTCCCACTCTATTACTAATTTTAAGTCTATCAGTTATTTCTTTACTATCCTTGTCAATTTTTTTTGCAAATATCTATACTTGATTTTTTGTAATTTTTTGTAATATTTTCTTTAATAAGCTTGTTATATTCATGTGTAGTTAATTTGTAGAAATTTTGTGTCTTATCTGTTTTAACGTAAAGGTAATCCGAGGTGTTGATTTTCTTAATGGTAATATCCAACTGTTTTTGAAAATGATTCTTTTTCCTATGGAAATATATATTTTCCTATGGATATATATATATATATATATATATATATATATATATATATATATAACTGAAATACTTATATGCTGTAGAATTGCAGATTGTAAAATACTGTAAACATAAAGTTCAAATAAATATTGGTATCAATATTTCTAAGAGTATATCAAACAGATAAAAGCTCAATATGCGAGATAGAGCAATAATATAAATGGAAATTCTGAGTTAAATTCTGTAGAATTGCAACAGAATTTATTGTTTGACGAAGGAGTACAAATAATTATTAGTCATCTTCCTTAATCCATAGATTTTCAGTAAATAGTTCATCACATCGAAGGAAATGTTATTAGCAAAAGAGATGGGAGTAGTTAAAAATTTTGCTACTTAGTACACTCATTGAAAATTAAAATTGAAGTAATTGTGCAAAAAGGATATTCCAAATTGAAATAATGTGGATACAGGAACAGTTGTAAAATTAAATGCAGACGTGTATATTCCAGAATAAATGGAGTTTCTTTTAAATAGCATATTGCAGACTGAAAGTAAAATACAATCATGTATATTTGATAATATATTATTTTCAATGTGGTAGAATCCTTTGAAAGATCCTTTAATTAACTCGATATTGGTGCAGGCAAAATGATAGAATGAATTAACTGAATCGCAGTTTTTATGTACTTTTTGCCGATAAATTTATTCTGTGGTAAATTTGTATTAAATTAATATATGTTTTTTTCTTATATTGAAGTTATTACAGGTCTTTAAAGTAAAATATAATGTTGAATAAACTAAAAAGGTAAGAATTCTCAAATGCTCTCGTTCGTCGGCATTTTATGTACAAATTATATATATATATATATATATATACTCGGTTTTTTTTATTCAAAAGTAATGGACTAATGAATTCAACGAGGTTGTTAGATAGTGCTCAATAAAAAGAGCTGATAATATTTGTTTATTGTTATATAAACATGGTCACATCCTGCTGCTACAAATAGCCACTTGTTTCAATCAAACAACAGATATCATCAGGCAGCGACTTGACTATTCAAAAGTTCAATGAATAATGGATTTTTATTTTAGGTAGGAACTCTTTAAAAGTTGGAGTTAAAAAACTTAAAACACAGAACTTTAATTATAAGAAGTAAAAAGGGAGGGGGCAATTTAAATAAAGTTAAAAGATTATAATGGAGAGAGAGTGATTAAGAAGAGAAAAAAGAAATAGAGAAAGAAAATAGAGAGAGAGAAAATATAGAGAGAAAAAATATACATATAATATGGAGAAGAAAAAGAAAAAAGATATTCTACAGAATTTAACTCAGAATTTCCATTTATATTATTGCTCTATCTCGCATATTGAGCTTTTATCTGTTTGATATCCTCTTAGAAATATTGATACCAATATTTATTTGAACTTTACGTTTACAGTATTTTACAATCTGCAATTCTACAGCATATAAGTATTTCAGTTATATATATATATATATATATATATATATATATATATATATATATATATATATATATATATATATATCTTCCCCACACTAGGAACCGATCCTGGGTCTGGCCATACCCACATGGGGAGACAAATAAATAAAAACATTAAAAAATCCCCTATTTTAAATACACCCCTCTTTCTAAACAAACATAATATAAGGGATACCTGAAAAGACTAAAACGAAAAATCACAATACTAAAATCCAAGAATCCAAAAAATAAATATCAAAATAGAATGAAAGCACCCCTACCCTTATTTCAAAAGAGCCAGTCCCCCCTCCCCACACATACACATTAGTAACGACCTCGGACCACAACCGCCTTCCTAAGGAAGCAAATAACCCCAAAATACTATAAAACAATATACACATTCCCAAACCAATGAAAGCAAACACACACACACACACACACACACACACACACACACACACACACACACACACACACACACACACACACACACACACACACACACACACACACACACCCTACCTCACCATAAAGGAAAAGAAAGAAAAAAACATTAGCAGAAAGACATAGCGACCACAGCCAGGTCAACGTCTCCCTAGACAAGCCCAATAAAAGAGCAATAAAAATTGAGCATACCAATGAATAATAAACACTTACAAGCCTCCACCCCTTGGAAAAACTTCAAATTAACTACGAAAATCGCCATTTTTACATCTCCAACACATTTGAAAATAATTTCTGACGAGGACGCATCACAGACCGTCTGAAACGCGCGTAAAAACGATTTCAATGACTAAAAAACATTATTACAATGATCCAAACATAATTCTCAATGAAAAACCTAGACACAGAATAATAAAATAATGTTAAAAAATACACATTGTTGGTGACTACTCCCTTATTTAAATATATATATATATATATATATATATATATATATATATATATATATATATATATATATCAGAATAATATTATCTAACAATCAACTGGTATGGAAACCTGTGATTATAATTTTTACAAGATATTACTGGCAGTAATATTCTATAAGTACTATCCCACCTAAATAAGAATTGCTCGATATACAAGTAGAGAAAATAAATCAAATTTTAGTCATTTGTCATTTGAAGAGATAGTAGACATCGAAATCCTATAGGATAAGGAGTTATAATATTTCAAATGTATTGTCTTACATAGAATAATAAAACTCTTTTGATTTGAAATTAAAAAAATTCACGTCATAAATTTTTAAATTCATTGAATGACTAATATATATATATATATATATATATATATATATATATATATATATATATATATATATATATATATAAATGGTCGATTTTTATAAATAATTAAATTCGGTATAAGGCGTCTCCTAGGAGAGCGGAGAGTTACTCTTCAATTTAAACGTAGCATAGATTATATATATATATATATATATAGATTATATTTATATGCGTATTATGTATGCATATATGTATGTATTTATGCGAGTGTATGTGTATATGTACCTGAAAGTGTATATGTGTATATATGTATATGTATATATATGTATATATGTATGTATATGTGGATGTATGTGTATGTGTGTGCATGTATGTGTGTGCATGTATGTGTGTGTGTGTTTTTTTATCAAAACATTTACCTTAACTGTTAATTTTCTGTTAATTTTCTTCATATTACCGTATATATATGTGTGCGTGCGTGTGTGTGTATTTCTCGTGCACCTATAACTCTTTTCTCTTCACTCTCTTCCTCTCTCCCTCTCTCTCCCTACATTCGCTTATGTAGACTTATGTATATATGTATAGCTGTCTGTACGTGTAAATATATGTGCAAACATTTATGTATGTGCATGTGTATTTGTTAATATATGTATATGTGTATGCATGCGTTTATGTGTGTATATATGGATATATATGCATATATTTGTACATGTGAGTATTTGTTTGTATACGTATGTGTATGTACATATTAATATATAAATTAATAAAAAGTAGCGTTTCGTTTCTGTCTTTAAATGGTTGAATCTGGAAACGACGTTTTCGTTCTTTGTCGAACGAGAAATAGCCGTTGATTTACAAATGAGCATCATAGCCTTTCTCCTCATAACGTCTTATATCATTTGAATTCCTATTCTCTCTTGGAATAAATAATATCGTTAGAATTCAAAAGATTGGACAGTTAAAGGCGCGTTTCTTCATTTTTATTTACTGTTTAATTTTTAATATTTCGTTTATATGTGTACATGTACTGTGTATATATTTAAAACTGACGTGGCATCTTTTGATTGGCTATACCTCCTCCTCCTCCTCATCGGCCTCCTTCCTTTTCCATTCCCCCTTTCCCCGTGTATGCTCATCACTTTCACTACACCGATTAAGACTGAAGGATCTGTTGAAAATATTGTACATGTAAAAAAAGATTTTTAATTTTTTTTCATAATATTATTTTGTATTCCTGCACGTCAACAATTGAAAACAAATAAAGAAAAGTTATAAGCTTTTATACTTTTCGTATTCTTTTTTTATGCATTTCCATTCATATATGTATATATATATATATATATATATATATATATATATATATATATATATAAATATATATATATATGTGTGTGTGTGTAATGTATGCATACAAAATTTGACTTATGTCCAGGTAGCCTGCATCTAAAATTTTTCAAAGGTCAAATCGTTGAACTTTGACCCCTTAACAGCCAAATTTCTGGCCGAACACGGATTGCAAAAATTTTCCCAAATCTCAATACCCTGTATATCAAATTTCGACTCTGTAAACTGAAAATTGACAGAGTTACTGCGTAGGAAAATGTACACACACAGATTCACAGACACGTTAACTTTTATAGATTAAACAAAAATATATACGTGCTAGTATTTCAGCCTGGCGCTGCCCGGATGTTTGGATGTGTATGTTGAGCAAAAAAAAAAGCGGTTAATTTTTTAAACTTTGACCCCTATTATGACCCCTTTACATTTGTTGTTTGAGGCTCAAATCAAGTTATTAAGTTAGATCCATGTCCAAGGAAACTATATCTAAAATTTCAAGTTCTTAGACCAAAGATTGGCGGAGGATGTGGTAGAGTTCTCAAAGGTCAAATCGTTGAACTTTAACCTCTTAACAGACAAATTTCTGGTTGAAAACGGATTACAAAGATTTTCCCAAATCTCAGTACCCTGTATATCAAATTTCGATTCTGTAGACTGAAAATTGAAAGAGTTATTGCGTAGGAAAATGTACACACATAGACACACAGAAACGCAGATACTCAGACACGTTCAGTTTTATAAATAGAGTAAACAAAAACATATACTTATACATAAGTATATATGGAAACAATTTTCTGTTTACTGTAAACTTTTTACGCAAATATTATGCAAGTATAATCGTGTAGAATATCTTCATGAATATAATTACACGTAATAGTTTACTAAAGATGATCATCCCATAAGAAAACCGAAAAAAACTAATATGGAATTAATTAAAATGAATGTTTAAATGAATATGGAAATTAGCTAGATCTTTAGCTAGTGAATGCAATTCCACAACCCATATATAAGAAAATTGTATTTTCTTTTCAAATAAATAGAAAAGAGGGTTTTTAATTTTAATATCAATACACACAAAGAAAAACGAATTTACAGGAGTATATATATATATATATACATATATATACATATATATATATTTAATTGTAATTTTTATTTTATATAAATACATACATATATATATATATATATATATATATATATATATATATATATATGCTAGCAGGAAGACATGACGTTGTTTAGAATTGAATAAAGACCACCGAATGTTCCACCCTTCAATACCTTTACTATCGGTGAAATCGCCCATATTTATCAAATCAAATCGATTGATTGCCTCCTCTAGTAAGGGACCCCCCCCTGCAGTGTATCGAATTGAAGCGCCACAGTGACTTTGTCCACAATACACTGTAGTCTACATTGTACTCTAGAGCAACGTCGGCAACCTACGGATCTGGTCTGCAAAGGCGCTTTGCCACGGTCTTGAGACTGTTTATAAATGACTTAATTTTTAACATGAGCAATGAGTCTTTCGAATTCTACAAACATCCTACCGTTATATTTATCTGATTCACTTAATCGAATTTGAATACTATGACCGCAAACACCCGATCAAAACATAATCACCTCCATATCTGCATATAAAATAAAAGATAAACATAGAACAAAAAAAAAGAGAGGGAGAGCTAATTTAATCAACAGACGTAGCGACATACATTAGGCGAGGGCAACTTCAAAGAGCAATGTTCTCTCAGTTGACTTTCTATATCATTTCCTTAACAGCGACCCCTCATCGCTTGCCCAAACCACCTACATTACTACAATCAAGGTATAATGAATTTGGGCGTTTGAAGTTTCACTATTATAAACAGACTTTAATCTTTTATAAAATAAAACAAACACACACACACACACACACGAAAATATTGCAAATACAACTGTCATCTAATGAAATTTTAAAACGCACCGCTAAAAAATAATGAAATCATTACAGACTGTATTTTTTTAATGAATGTTTGCTAGCAGTTTTGGATATTGTTTGTACAGAAAAAAAGGTTATTTGAAACTATTAGCCATTGTACGAGGACGTGATGTATAAATATCTTGTTGTATTATAAAAAAAAAACCCTGTACATGTTTACAACTATTCGTACTCATATGAGTGGGTATATGCATTTTATTATTGTCCGTGTGTGCACGTGTGTGGTTCGTTTGTGATACAATTTTCAATAACACTTTCAAACACACGTTATAATTTCATCCATTTTACTTCGGTTGATTTTTTCACTTTGAAGAAACAACTTTACTCAAGCAAACCAAGAAATTTAGAAGAACTTGAAGGGTAAATATGCGAAGCTATGAACACCATTCTGCAAAAGTTTCTTATGATATCTGTTGAAGCTACTTTTTTCGACTTGAAAAGCTGGTGGCGAATGAAGGCGCCTATATTGAATTTTAAATAAAAATCCATGCATTATATTTTCTTCGATTCATTAATTGTATAAATTATATTTTAATTTTTTTTATGTATTTTAAGATAAGGAGACACTTTTCTCTCTCTCTCTCTCTCTCTATATATATATATATATATATATATATATATATATATATATAATTATTACAATAATACTTTTTTAATACCTGCAGACACTAGTGTTTCATAATTTCGACAATCATCAGTGCAGAGTAACACGATTACTACCAGTCCGGAGATTCGAACCCGGCTAAGAAGCTATCTCCGACTCCATTAGCAAGGAACAAACCTCACGGCCAATCTCAGCCGCAATAAATATTGTTGAAATTTTGACATTAATTTTTTAAATTTCGTAACATCCGACAATATTGATTATAACATCATGATCTTTACACGCTAGCTTAGGTGACCAACTTTCTGTTTCAACTTTAAAGTGCTCAACAATAAAAAACTGAATTTCTTTAAAAGGCTGACTTAATTATTCCAATAATAATTTTTTACATGCCTACAGACATTAGTGCTTAATCCTTTCGGGAATCATCAGTGCAGGGTGACACGATTACTACCGGTCGGGAGACTCGAACCGGCTATGAAGCCATCTCTGACTCCATTAGCAAGAAACAACCTCGTGTGTGTATACGCGCGTGTGTGTGAGTGTATAACTGAAATATTTTTCAATGTGAGTTCCTCTTTCGTATCTATCCTTTGCATCTTATCTGTGATTGGTTCGTTTAAACGACTATTTCACGTAGATTCTATCCGAATATGCCACTCACACCATAAGCTTCTGATATACATAGGAAGCAAATTGATTATAATTCGATCAGCCAGAATACTTTTTGGGATCTACAAAGAACATGGCGTTGCTTAGTTTTGCGTTAAAATCTGCGACAAGGATCCTATCTTATTTTCTACCGAGTATGGTATGTTTTCTTTTCACAAAAAAATCTATTGACAACCGGGAGATAAGTTCTGCTATGTGGCACCCATCTTGTCTGAAAACTTAATTTCAAAGGTGAGAGATTTAATAATCTTCCTTTACACAGAGAAACCATATGATCTACTCCATTAAATATTTACCATATGTATGTCGATGTTAACATACAGACTATATTGCAAATGTTAGAGAAGGAAAAGCTAAGTGGCACTACACCGTCACCAACTCCAGAGCAGGCAATTGGTAAGAGTAGTGCTAGACACACTATTCCTTTAGTGAATATCAATACAACATTAGGTAGAAATCGCCGCATAAATCTATTTCACGCAAGACTATCAATTTTGTCGACCAGTGAACCATATAGTTGATATACAATTGCCAATATTTGGGGCATTTTAAGTCAGGAATCCGATTGTTTCTGAAAGCCTAATCAAGAAGCAACAGACATACAAAGAATGAACTCGAAATAACGAATATTTAAATAAGTTTTACTCTGAAATGGACAAAAGTGTTAAAAGAAACTTAGAGAAATGTGATCAAAAATTGTCTCCAACTTTACAGTTTAAAATTATTGCTTCACGTCGAGTCTGTTCACTAGTTATCTATACTATTAGTGTTCCCGGATATCTTATATACGAGTTATTTTTATGCTGCGAATAAAACACAGTGAATAGTGTTAATACTATGCAACAATAAAATAGTTTTTTATGTGTGGAATGCAATTTATTATTGTTTTATGAATGCAATCGCAATAATAGTCGTCTTAAAATCGAACAATGGCAAGCAAGGTAGAATGTTTGTATTCTCAATTCGTATTGGTTCTTAAACGAAGTATTTTTGGTATCTTATTTTATATGGTTATGGCGAAATTGAGAAAAAAAATATCGCCACAGCTAGGATGGAAGATGATTTTAATAATAAAAAAAAGCACAAGACAGCAGAATGAAGGAAATGGCAACAAAGAGAGGGAGATATGTAGATAGAAAGACAGACCGAGAGATAGATAGATAAATAGAGATAGATAGATAGAGAAAGAGAGAGAGATAAAATAAGACAAAGAGAGAATGCAACGAAAGAGACAGAATCAGAGAAAGTGTAAGAGAGAAAGAAAATTAGTGGCGAGAGAATGATCAGAGACCGAGAAAATGAGACGGAAAAAAGATGAGGGGGTAGAGTGTGCTCGGGAAAAAGAGAAACAAATAGAATAATCAGAAAGAGAATTAAAAAGAAAAAGAGAATGATAAGAGAGATAGATAGATAGATAGATATATAGATAGAGAGAGGAAGAAAGAATGAGCAGAAACAGAGAGAATATTTATTTACCTCGCTACTAACGACAGGAAGATGTGATACAAATGCCAAAAGTGTCTTAAAGGAAGTGCATTCTGTTCTATAAAAAGTCTGTGCATCCCCGACGGCATCCTCAGCTATGGGCGTCTAAACTGACTTCTTTCTTAAAGAGGCAAAGCTTCGGCGTGTGAGCCTCATAGAGCTGCGCATGATTAGCAACATACTGCAGTCACAAAAAAGTCATTTAAGAAATGGTATACATTCTGTTGGCTTTGGTGCCGAGAGAAAAAATCCTGGCTAAAAGAGAAAGAGAGAATAAATGAAGAGAGAAAATTCAGGAACCACTTTACCCCTCATATCTTTGTCCGATGTTTTATTAGATCTACAACGTATTCCGTGTTATGACCTTTGATTTCAGTCATCCACCCTAGAATTTTAAATCATCAGATAAAAATGAAAAAAAAAAAATTGTAAGCCCTGCAATTTCCATCGTGTGCTTTGCAATATGCCATTCACCATGGTCACCGAATTCGTCAAAAATACTCCGTACAGCAAAACTTATCGCATCGTTTGGTCTCTTAATGATTTTTATAGTGTAAACAATGCAATCCATTAAATCATTAATACAATTAACATTTGTCCTAAAATTAAACCATATTTAATTCAAATACATTTCAATCTCTGCCTGATTTTTTTCCATCAAATTTCTGTCATACATATACACTATTTTTGTTTATGGCCGTTCAATTTTATGTAGGGACATTTTGGTCATCGTTTTATTAGTAGAATCTGTGATAACGGCTGCACACAGATCGGGCCTTAGACGTCAGGATAATTATCCTAAATATCGCTAAACCTCCACAAGATTATTATGGAACAAAATGCAGCTATCACAGCCAAAATTCTGACAGGAACAAAATGGATTATTGATAATTTTGTACTTCGAATCCAAACGTATGCCATTGAATAGCGATAAAACAGATTGTTGGACATTTCTAAGTTAAACTTGGTTGAAAAGCCAAACATATACCGTAGTTTATTTGTACCATAAGAATGAGATTGCTGAAATGAGAATAACTTTTATTAATCTTGTTATGTAGAGGGAGCATCTTACATTTAAAAATTGAAGTATCTACCTTATTTTTTTTTAAATATGACGTTTAAAATGACCACCACATTTGTCAGAATTTTTATCACATATTCTCGCCTACGTTATATGATTAATTGTTCCTTAAACTAACAATGGTCTATTTGGTTCCAATCCCAAATTCACACTGATAAAAAGCACACAGCAAGAACTCACTTTGCTACCACAAAGAAAAAATAAATATTTTCTTCCACCGTATGCTTAGCATCCGGAAAAAAATTTCACAAAAGAACTTCGTCGCAAGGACTTTACGCCTAGGGAACACATTACAGCGAAACTGCTTCTGTGAACATTACAACGGGCCCATTTTCAAAACTACTATCAAGAGATTTCTTTTATAATCCACCTCAGGAGTTATGAAACTTAGTTCATTTCATTAATCATGGTCAGTCCTCTAATAAGTGTATTCATCATTCAACTAGCAATCATTCTATTTCTATTATCCTCGAATGGTTGTCTTGGTAAATTGTTGTGGAGACGCCCACTAATTAACATAGGCGGGTGAGTGAGATATATAAAGGTATCAATCACCAATGCCGAGAGAGTCCGGCAACGACCGCCAAACAGGCAAGACACCTACGCTGCCTCCAATAAGATATGCAACACGCCACCTGCCGGAATATCTCCAACTGAAGTATATCTGAAGACATGTAAATATATATATATATATATATATATATATATATATATATATATATATATATATATATATATATAACTTTTCTTCCTAATATATTATTGTATACCTTTACTTTTGTGTTCTTGATAATTATTTGGGCAGGCACAACATAAATGATCAACTTTTAGTAAAAATGATGAAAACGGCAACAACAAAAATCGATGAGATTAATATTTAGTATTTCGCTTATCGGGAAAAATAAGTCATGTGACCGTTAATGCAAATTTAATCTCAATATGAAAGGTACGTAGACGTTTAAGCAAATATGGACAAAAGAGAAGTGACCAGAACGTATTAATAAGATAAACAAGGAATAAGTAGCAGCCGTAAAAGAAAATCAACATATAAAATTCTTAAACAAATATAACTTTTCAATATCTTTTAGCCTTGAGAAGCAAAATATACATTTCCTATCAATTTCACCAGA
The DNA here is from genome assembly GCF_053919585.1 of Euprymna scolopes. Classification (NCBI taxonomy): domain Eukaryota; kingdom Metazoa; phylum Mollusca; class Cephalopoda; order Sepiida; family Sepiolidae; genus Euprymna; species Euprymna scolopes. Next base: position 39,945,603 of record NC_136501.1, read on the forward strand.
AGAAGCGCCAGCAGTCTTAGAAAAAATGTTGTGTTATATATTTAAAATCATATATTAATAAAAATGTTCAAATAAATAAATTCTTAAACTTACTGTTTTTTCATGTAACGTATTATAAACGTCTATCTAAGCATTGATTATTTAAATCTTTAAATTAGTTGGCACAAGTACGTAGGAAATAAATGGATGAAAACGATTCTATGACGATCAGCAAAATAAAAGTATTTAAAAATAGTCTTTTTCCTTTAAATAAAACAATACTTACATATTTTAAGAAAATTACGTATCTGATGGACACATTCATCCCATATTCTATAACTATATACCCAGTTACAGCTCTCACGTTTTTTCTCAGGAGGTACAAAGACAAATTATGGTGCATTAGATTCTATTGGCTCAAACGTTACCCATGAAAGGATTACTAATAAAACAAATTCGTTGCAAAACCGTTCATTAGACTAAACATCCGGCAGACAATAATTTATGAATTTATTTTTCATTATTTCATAGTTTTTTTCATAGCAGATGAAATATAAGCACGTTTTTCGCTGACAGATTATCAATCTGATTGAATCATCTTTTTATTGATATTAATCCTAAACAAATGCGAATAATCATTTGTGTCATTTAACAATGAGATTTCACAGTTAATGAGGTAATTTTAAATTAGCTCAAATGAGCCGAGGTGTCGATTGCATTAAATTCAGGACTAATAGTGTTTAATTTTTCTGCGACGTCAACTCGACGCAAAAATGATTAACTATTTATATAATACACCTTTACAATATTGTTTCGAACTCTAAAGTTCAAGATATTCATAATAATCATAATCATAAAAATGTTATATATAAGCCCGATTATTTTTTTATTAAAACCGGCACAATTAATAATAATGGATGCCGTAACGGAAAAAAAGAGGGACACACAACTTATTATACATGAATCAAAAATTTTGAAAAAAGATAAAAACAGGAAAAAGAACATAGTCATGACATGGATTGATTACAAGAAAGCCTACGACAGAATCCCCAAGGCTTGGATAATTGAATGCCTAAGAATGTACAAGATAGCTGACAAGATTATTAATATTATTCAGAAAACAATGGATACTGGAACTGACAGCTGGAGGACAGCAACTGGCTGTATAAGAATACAGAGAGTCATCTTCCAAGGAGACTTGCTATCACAACTAATGTCTATTATAGCGACGATAACACTAAACAATACAATGAGAAGATGCAATGCTGGGTACAAATTTACAAGCACAGAACAAAGAGTAAACCACCTCATTTACATGGATAACCTGAAGCTGTTTGCTAAAAACTAAAAGGAACTGGAAAAGCTAATAAAAACAAGATTATTCATCCAGGACATCGGAATGAAATTTGGAATGGAAAATATGCATTACTAGAGATAAAAAGGGGAAAACTAGAGACAAGAAGGCATGGAACTCGCCAACCAAAAAAAGATAAGAGCACTCAGTGAAATGACAGTTACAAATATCTAGGGGTGCTAGAACCAGACACTATCAAATCTATAGAAATGAAAGCTAAGATTAGAAAAGATTACATGAGAAGAACGACGAATCTGTTAGAATCAAAGCTTTACAATAAAATTTAATTAAAATAATAAACAAATGGGAAGTATTGCTAATATGACAGTCTGGACCGTTCATACAATGGAATAAAGAAAACCTTGATTAGAAGACGAGGAAATTAATGACAATGGGCAATGCATTACACCCATATACGATAGTGATGGACTCTATGTAAAAACGAGCGAAAGAGAAAGGGAGTTTATAAACGTAGAAGACTGTGTAAAAGGCACAAAATGACTTCGAAAAGTGCATAAGTCAAAACACAGAAAGCGTGATCACATCAGCGAGAGACACCACCCAGAACAAAAATACAGGAAACGATGAAACCAGAAACAAAAAGACAAGAAAAGGGGGAAAGAAAGAAGTACAAAGCCGATTGAATAACAAAAGAATACAAACATAAAATCACGCGGATATGTCTAAGAAAAGGACACATAAACAGAGAAACAAAACTCCTAACAGCTGCAGAGAACAACGCAATTAAAACCAACCACATTAAAGATAAAATAGAAAAGCACATAACAGCAGTAAATGTAAGCTTTGTGGGTAAAGAGACAAAACGGTAAACCACATAATAAGTGAATGCACCAAACTAACTTCAAAATAATATAAAGACAGATACAACTAATTAGGGAATCAGTGAACTGGGAACTCTGGAGACGACTACACCGCGAACATGTTGATAAATGGTTCAAACACAAACCGGAGACAGTACAGGAAAACGAAAAGCACAAAATTCTTTGGAGACATGGGGATAAACCAGTCCATACAAAGAGATCGGATGTCATAATCATTAGCAAGAAGGAAAGAAACTGCCAAATTGAAGATTTCGCTGTTTCAGCAGACCACAGGGCGAAGAACAACGAAACAGAAAAACGAAACGAATATGCGGAACTTACCAGATTACTTAAAGGAATATGGAACTTGAAGAACATCAGTATAATACGAATAATTGTAGGAGGACTAGTAACAGTTCCCAAAATCAGAATGGCCGGAAGGACTTGGATTATGCAACGAACGATAATGCTGAAAACAGTTGAAATTTTAAGGAAAGCCCTTGAGAGCAGAAACTAGTCCACATGAGCGACAATTCTAATCAGGTATATAGAAACTGCAACAGAAATGAAACAAAAATGTGCAACCAAGAGAACTGGTACAGCAAAAGTGAAAGTGCCTATTCCTCCTTCTCCTTCTTCCTTTCGCTCTTTCCTTCCTTCTTCCCTTCTCCCCCCCCAAAAAAAAAAACAGGCGTCAGTACCACTGGTACCGCACCAAACAGTCGAAGGGTCAAAAAGGATGGTAAGACCGAGGAGAGAAAACACTATATAGACCTCCACTCGATGAGTGCCAAGGGGATTGGGACTATGGGAAGCTTATGGCTATTCAAATTCCAATGAAAACCAATAACCGCTACCAACTAGAAACTAATAGTAAACGGTTGTTGCGATAACACAACTTATTTGCAAATGGTATCAAAGGAGATGGAAAGTACTGGGAATCCGAGGAGACTTGTTGTTACTCAGACTCCAAGGAACACCACAAGTTGTTCTCAAAGAGAATTCTTTGATGATAGCCCACAGTGAGTTAATAATAATAATAATAATAATAATAATAATAATAATAATAATAATAATTTAAACTTTCGTATTTTCGAAATTTGTATTTATTAACAATAAACAGCATGCAACTAATTCCAAGCTGATCAGATATCCAGATTTCCATGATGTACCTTCGTATAATATAAGTAAGGCCCAAGTAAGACTTTGGTTCATCCTTACGTGGTCAGGAGCAGATATGCAGCATCATGACTGACGTATGTTCTTATTATTCCTGAAATACTGTTTGTCGTTTCATCAATTCCATTGAAATTTTATTAAAGTGTTTTTTAAGTTCTTACTAAGGCTATGATAACAGCATATTCTTTTCGTTGTTTTGACTCTCGAGGGTGTATCCGTTGATATCTTATATGTTTTTTATGTAGAGTGATGTGATCCTCGGTTGATTAATTGTGTCTAACTGTGTCGGATATATATATATATATATATATATATATATATATATATATATATATATATATACTCGAGAGTAGAAACAATGAAAAGAATATGCTGTTGTCATAGCCCTAGTTATCACTTCCTTAAGAAAGACAGTCCGAAGACTTACGAGATTGATTAAGTTGTATATTCATTACGTAAAATACTCTAAGATATTTATTCATTGAAACAAATGGGCATTTACATCATCTTGAGAGGAAATTAACTTTTGATCTTCTAATTCTTTATAACAATGATTCGATTTATGCATGTAATTGATTGAAACGTGACGCCAATGTCATAGCACGCCAAATACGGAGTTTGCAACCTATAAAGTGGCGCGTTCATCAAATCTTTATAGAGATTAATTGCATGTATACGAGCAGGTATTTATTTAATATCACTTGGCGTCATTGCTTAGTTAGTAATTTAGATTTCATAATACTGCTTCGTGTTATGCAGCCATGAATAAAATGAGTCAAACTGATCTGAATAACCGAGAGAGACCAATGTTGTGAATAATCTGGAAGACTTTTCAAAATTTTTGAGCCAAAATGGAAATATTATTCACATGGATTTTAAGTAATGTAACCCAAGAAGAAGATTGTAGTGGTGCCACTATTAAATATAATGTTCCATGGTGTTAGTTCATCAAATCGGTGAGTGTTTGAGCTTGATTTTATATAAGCTAGCTGCATAATCTCTTAGACAGCTATTATTGAGTTACGCGTTCCTCAATCCCTGCAATATTTAAGAGGGATTGGGGGACGACCACTGAAAAATACATGATTATATTATACTTCTCAACAGTGACCGTCATATGGAATACAGACTGTTACCCCATAGAAAGTTTCAATGGAGTAATGTTTACTATTATTAAACTACTAACCGTGCAGATAAGCGGGGATTTCTAGGTAAGAAAGTACGTACAAAACCTCATGGAGATGAATACCATTTCCTTGCATAGATTCAGGTCACATATTAACAACGTGTAGACCCCCTTACCCTACGCCTGATATTCTGGAGGATTACCAAATTGAAGGTAATTGAAATTCCTTAGGCGTGGTGATGGCAATGCATCGAAGAAAGGTTGAGGCTCTATGTAAAACCAATCTGGATATAGGGAGCCCATTGAGCCTGTCCGGTAATTTTCTAGTGATAGTGTCACAAACAAAGCACCCGCTTCCACTTTGCCATGAGACAACACGGATGTAGTAAGGCACAGAAAGCTATCATAAGAATGCTCATATTAATGTGCAAACTCCGAAACATTAATAATATGCAAACGTATATCTTTGTAATATTTATTTTGTAGTAACATTAGTATAATTATGTTTCGCCTTTTTTAGATGAAGATAATTTATACTATTTTAATAATCCAGACGATTTTCTCATCGTAATTGTTATTATCACAACTTTAAGGTTGATGTAACCTTCGGTCTATTTAATGTGTGTCTTGTTGAACTCTCGATTCATTATGCCGGATTAAAAAAAGCATAAGAAAATTTCGAAAGGGACTTTTTAATAACATTTATGAGGCCGACTAGATCTCCTATCGTAAGCAATTACTGAGTAGAAGTCTTACATAATATGTAATTTTTCTAGTATCGCCTTTGACATTTGATGGTCTCTCACTTAAAATAATTAAAGAATAATCATTATATCTATATATATAAATTCGTATTCCTGTCTGTCTGTTCGTTCACAATTTGATTAATATATACAAAAGGTTCCTTACTTTATTCTCTCATTTATTTCTATATATAGTATGATTCTTGCAAACTAGATACAATAAAGAGATAATCTCATTTTCATATTGCATTAAGAAAATTCGATTTTATTAAATAGCGGTATCTTAGTTAATGTTTCTAGCGAGAGAGTTGTTATAACTGTTCTATTTAAAATCGTTATTTAATCATTATTCCAACATCGATTAAAAAAAAAAAATCTTTGTTTTAGAGTTATTTGCCACTTCGGAACAACAACAACAACAACAACAACAACAACAACAACAACAACAACAACAGCAACAGCAACAACAACAACAGCAACAGCAACAACAACAACAACAGCAGCAGCAACAACAACAACAACAACAACAACAACAACAACAACAACAACAACAACAACAACAACCTATCACCAATTAAAATAATTTGGTAATCTCAATAAATTTCTAGCTTGAAAAACTAATTCAGATTAAATAGAAAAATGTTCGGCTTTTATTGTTTTTTTTTATTTAAAAAAAAACGCTTCCGAAAAACTGAAGAAAAGATTTCATGTGTTTGTTTTTATTATTCTATAAGCGGCTATACAGAAACCGGTAAATGTTTTACGATGTAACCCACCTAAAAAAAAAAAAATAAAAATCTACTTTTTTTGGCCTAATACGTTTAAATACCCTTTAAAAATAATATGAAAGAAATTTTGAAAAGAAAGAAAATTAACATTTTAGAGTGGGGGATCACTTTTCCATATTAATTTAACGTAAAATAAGCACTCACATTTTGGCCAACAAGCGTTCAACGAGACATGTCATCTCTAGCAGTTTTTCAAATTTGATGATCGATGAGGTGGGACAAAACATGACAAATAAATTTTTTTTTTGTGGTTGGGGTGGGGATTACATTTAAAACATAAAATAACGATACATTTAATGAATTTTTATGAGACCACTCTGTACTTTCACCTAAAAATTTCATAAACAAAATGAACCCCCAAAAATGGCAAATTACATTGGGGGAAGGCATTACAATGACGAAAAATTTCAGTTAATTGTTTTTGGAATTAATTTGTGGTAGATCTTTATTTTTTTAGGGATTATGCCTATTTGGCTTTTTTTTGCGGGCATTCGCTGATATTTTTATTAAAACAAAAGTTGTAATGATTTATTTTTATTTATTTATTTATTTATTTTGGGGGGTTCCAGTGCTCAATATTATTCTCTTGATATCCCTTCTGCCGAAATATCTGGTGGAGAGGGTATCAGATACTTCTTTATTTGGGGCTATCATATTTACATGTTTTTATCCGTTCTTTTATTTTTGAATTTTTGTGAGGGTATCCACATTACTCATGATGAAAACGATTAGTACAGCAGGTGTGTTCCAAACGGAACTTCATGTCATATATATATATATATATATATATATATATATATTGACTCTCCCGTAAATTTCGACATATTGAAGTTCCGCCACAACAACGAAGAGTTTTTCGGAAATCCACAGAGATGATTTATTTATAATGTTGAAGGCTCGATGTATAACTAACCACATTTTTTATATTACTGCTAATCTTTATCGGTGCAATGGCTGCTACAAGACAGAGCAAAAAGTAAACCGCAGTTTTTTTCTTATATCAGAGTTTTTTCTTTGTAGATACATACGCCGAATCATAGAAATTTCCAGGTTGGTATCTGGGGGCACATTAATTCACTGGGAGATTCACCCTTAGCCTTCGTATATATATATATATATATATATATATATATATATATATATATATATATATATATATATATATATATATATATATATATATAAGGTACTTTTTCTGTATATGTATCTATGTGTATGAGTTCTTTTCCTATAGATTTCGAAACGGTTGAGCTGACTTTTTAAAAAAATACTCAACTGTATTTCATTATTATTATACAGCTAAACACCAGGCATTTGAGAAGTTATATCACCGCACATGCAGAAATAACCGACGTATAAAATCAACAGTAGGTTCTTTGATAAAACAAGAGCGCGTTTCAAATCAATATTTCAATTTAGATCACAGTTCATTTATGACATTTGACTTTTACATTTTAAACTTTAATTAAATCCATTATACAAAAATAATTTTATAAAATAAACAGTTGTTCCTTTACAATGCAATGAAGATTGTCATACGGGAGGCTTTTGAATCTTCTTCCTTATACACAACGATGAGTTCCAGACTAGATCAATCAATCGATTTGATTAAAAAATGAGTGATTTTACCGATTTTGATTACAATATTGTAAGTGTGGAGTATTCGTTGACCCTCATTACATCCCGGGCATCATAGTATCTCCGTGTTAGTATATATATATATATATATATATATATATATATATATATATATATATATATGTATATATATGTATATATATACATATATATGTATATATAACTATATAACTATATATATATATATATTTATATATATATTTATATATATAACTATATATATTTATATATATAACTATATATATATCTATATATATCTATATCTATATCTATATATATATATATACATATATATATATGTATATATATATATAGTTATGCGATATATTTTTCAAAATTCTTAGGTCGTGTTCAAACAACTAAACGGTGAACTATAACTCTCTCTCTCTCTCTCTTACACACACATATATACTTTATGCATCTATCTATCTATATATATGATCGTTTTTAAATTTACATTTAAGCTTGTTACATATTCATTAACACTCATCAGTGTGGATCTCTCTCTCTCTCTCTCTCTATATATATATATATATATATCACGCAGGGCAACATTACTAAATATATATATATATATATATATATATATATATTTAGTAATGTTGCCCTTCGTGATATATATATACATATATATATATATATCTATATATATATATATACATATATATATATATATATTCATCCACTGCATGATTGGGATATGAGTTACAACTGCCCATCAATATCAAATGCTTCAGTCATTTGCACCAACAAAAATTAGGAGGAAATATACAATGTATTACATTAAGCTTTTGAGAGTGTACATTTCACCATTTAAAGTGTGCTCCCTAAAACTCATCGAAAAAACTTTTAAACTGAGTTAAATACAAATTATTACTATATAAAATAATTGTTCTACGTCGATTTTTGAGTAATATAAATTTAAACATGTTTTGTTTTCTTAGTTTAATATTTAAAACTACGTTGCTCTCCTTTAACAATTACAACACGCCTCTCCAACCCCCTATATCCATGACAAATAGCACCCTGCCTGAGAATTCTACCTTCAAACTCCTCGACCTAACATTTGCGGACAATATGAACTGGAACAAATACATAGAGGACATTGCAACGGCTGCTGCAAAGAAGGTGGGTTCCCTCTATCGAGCTAGAAGACTACTCACGCCTGAGAGTATCCTGTACCTTTACAAGGCCACCATTCGTCCTAGATAAAGTCCAAAAAAGAGTTGTCAATCTAATCGGACCCACTTTATCAACTAAGCTCCAGCCCCTGTCCCATCGCCGCAATGTTGCATCACTGTACCTGTTTTACAAATATCTTAATGGAATGTGTTCTGATGAACTCGTTTCACTTGTACCCCCTCGGCGTACATATCCCTGACAAACCCGCTTAGCAATAAGATCTCAACCCTTCACTGTTGTTGTCCCTAAATACCAGAAAGCTTTCTATTTTAATAGTTTCTTACCTCGAACAGCTAGACTTTGGAATTCTCTTCCCGCTGCCTGTTTCCCTGGCTGTACTGATATGCAGAAGTTTAAATGTAACATAAACAAATATCTTGCTAATCTTCCTAGACATGGCCCCAAATAGTAGCCCCTTACGTCCAAGTGGCAATATGCTTTGTAAAGGAGTGAATATGAGTAAAAAAATATTAACTAATACATTTCCAAATGATCAATGCCAGCGTCAGAGTCAAGTTAGTAAACCTATCGTTATAAATTATGAAATATATATTCTGCGCACACGGCGAGTAACATGAGCACATTATTTATTTTATGTAAACTTTACCATTTGCGATGTGACCATATTAAACTAAGAAAAACAAAACACATTTAAACCTGATACCATATTTATTGCGTATACCCGTCCTATGATGCGTATTCTACTACTAGTAAATTCTTATGAATATATGTTCCATCCTCATCTGTCACGGTTTTATTCTCGGTTGAAATGGTCCTTTGTTATGTCCGTTGTACCCTATTGTGAAAACGTATCCCTGTGTCTGGACTTCACAATTAGAAAAAAAAAAAGGAAAAAATTCGCACGAAGAGAAAGAAAGAAAACTAGCATGTGGACTCGACGTTGCCTGGGACTGAATAATACTTAATGAATTCTCCATAATAAAATCTATTGATTGTCTGCTCTAGTTGAAGATCCATCGCAGTTTTCTGTGAGAAATCTTCATATGCCTCTCCACGGTGATTTAGTCCACAATATATTGTAGTCTACATTGCACTGTAAAGATCTCACTGTTGATTCTATAAGTTTTATATATGGCGGATTTAATTAAAATTTAAAATGTGAAAGCCAAGTACCATGGTTCAGTTGTGCTCTAAACAGAAAAATACATTTCGAATGCGCCATTGTCATATCAAAGAACCTAGTGTTGATTTTACATGCTGGATCTTTCTGCTTGTATGATATTAAAACTTCTCAAATGCACTCGTGATGTTAGGCTGTATAAGGTGTTAGCGCCGGTGAAAATTGTCTGTTCCTCCTTTCATCGAATTTTTCGGTTATCGATTAGTGATACTTATCGAAGTTATTTCGATGCAGAAACTGTCTAAGAACCCTGCCAGATATATATAGTAAATTTCATAAAAATCGGCGCAGCCGTTTCGGAATCTGTAGGGAACGAACTTACACTCAAACGCACAAAGTTTCTTTGTATAATAGTAGATATGGAGGCTATTCCGATAAGGAAGTGTTTATTTCATTATTTGCTCAGTACGCATCTATGATTACGGATATACTTTCAGTACATCAAGTTAGATGATGACGTAATCCGTCTATCACTCTTTCGTTTTATAGCTTACATAGAAAATAGCAAAGCGATACGTTGCTTTTTATACTGACCCAGTATTTATTTAGCTACAATCCTGCAGCTTTTTTTTTTTATTATAGTGCCTATCTATTTATCTGTATATTCTATACTTACAACGTTGCTGTCAGTTAGTATCTCTCCAATGACATCTATTCTTTCACTGTCGAAATAAATTACGTTTCTGTTCAATTTGGAAAACTTTGTCAAAACATTTTATTCCCTATTCAATAGCGAAGTGGAACTTAAAATAGAATATGAAAAATGAAGATGGATAAGTGGGTATTGTCTTACTTTGCACTTTACATGCTGTTTTTTCTTTTTAGTTTATATACTTGTGTACACTCTCTGTTAACAAAAAAATGAAAAATATACACCGCCATTGTTACCCCTCTATTTATCTCGATATATATATATTTTTTACAAAAGGAATCACCACTCATCGAGGCCTAGATACCACTCGAGGAGAAGAGTTAAAGAGTCTACAGTGGTCAAAAGGACAATATCATAGTAATTGTTAGAAAGGTAAATTTGGTAAATTGGATTACTTAAGGGAAACGGCTCATCAAGAACTTGTTTACATTAGACTTGAAGACCGCTATTGGACTGGAAAACAAGTAAATGGAAGAGAGTTCCACAGGTGTGCAGTTCTTAGAAAGAAGCTTTGTTCACAGGCACAGATAAAGAGTGGGGGAAATTATTGATAGTGTTTACAGCCAGAGGAGTGTTTGAATGTTTGGCAAGGGGGGGATTTGCCATGAAAATAACGATGAAACAGAAACAGGCTCGCAACACCTCTTCTGTGAGAAAGAGGTTGCAGCCTTGCTTGATTGCTTAAATCTTGTATTATACTTACACTCTGAATTTGTTCATCAGCCCCTAAAATTTTAACGCCATAACGTTGTTTCAAACTTAACATCCAAGGCAGGAAAGCTATACGTTTTGGTTTCGATTCTAGCTGCTGATACTCAAGTCATATATATATAGAATAACTTTTTAAATCACTGGTATATATTGGGTACAATATAATAATCGATAGAGTATTGGCTGTATTATAATAAATAGGAACCCTGCATCACGCATTTAAGGGTTTTTGATGACCGCTTCCCGCTGGGGAGGGCGCTAATATATATTGAGTACGCTATAATACTTAATAGAGAACTGGCTCTATAATATTAAATAGGGAATCTGCAAGGTGATTTTTGATGACCTGGTCACGCAAGGGGACACTACTAAATATTATGTATACTATAATAATCATTAGAAAATTAGCTGTATAATAAGAAATATGAAATTCTTACAAAGTTGAATACACATATCACGCACACATATTTAATTTTATTTAAAATCGAATATATATTTGCTTTGTGTCTTACTTACAACAGGAAAACGCCGGTACACGAGTCGTGCTTGCATGTATAGAAGTAATGATTGTATTGCTGCGGTTTCCTAAATGCTAATCAAATAAAACTGATGTTTATAAAATATTGCTCTAAGTATATTAGCATTCGAAACCAGTTGATGACATTGGGTGACGATAAAAATCACTGCACTATGTATGCACGTATATAGCGAATAATATTTGTATGAATAAATGAAATTTATACAATATATATATATATATATATATATATATTTATATATATATATATATATATATATATATATCCGTGTGTATAATTAGAAATATATATGCGTATCCCTTTCGAGCACTTTAATCAAATAAATCTCGCCTTGTAAAGATTCTCGACATCTTTTCCCCCTAAAATACTTTTAATAATATCTAATGAAATAAGTAGGTTCCGTTCTCAGACATTTTACTTATGCCAACTTTTTTCTTCCTCGAGTCATTAGTTATTCCTAACTTTATTTCGAAATAACTTTGATTTGAAAGACCGTTGTAATTGAAGTCATTTCTTCGGCAGACTTTGAATCTTGTCCTCATTTGCTTTTAAAGCGACGTGTCAACGATCAGGAGTAGCGTGATTTATGATCATGCGCATGGCCGGAAAGAAAAAGAGAAAGGTAATTAAATTATGTTGGATTTTAGAAGAAGCTTAGACGTCTTCCTTGGCAATGGTAATGTGTCGAGGGTTATATCGAAGAAAACCTCTTCGTCTGCAAGGAAACAAATGAAGAAAAATGAAAATGCGACAGAAAAATAAAGGTAAGAAAAGAAAGAAAGATTTTATTAAATAAAAGAATATATTCGTTAAATATGGGAGGTGAAATATTACCATCTTGAAGTACGAAACCGCTGTTTATAGAATCTAGAATTTTCTACGATTCCAGCGCTTATTAATAGCAAGTAAAAGACTTACAGAAATAGTAAGATTTATGTTCAAATACACAAATATGATTTGAAAAACAATCTCATGTATATTGTCTTCAATTATTTAGTTTTGTTTACAGGTTCTACACCATTCCGTTTCTTTTTCGGCATTGTATACACCTTGTTAAATAATCTATATTTCAATACATGTGTGTTATTTTGTGTGTCACGCTTACATCTTTTTTCTTCCGAGTTACTGTCGTTTCATTGTTATGACCTCCCATTTCTTGTAATAAATAATTTTGCCAAGAATTTTCCCAAAGTTTTGGTTTCGATTATAACTGAAGAAATTCAATTATATATATATATATATATATATATATATATATATATATATATATATATATATATATATATATATATATATATGTATGTATGTATGTTGACCCTTTCACATGCAGGAGAATTTCACTTTTACAATTGATTTTCCCAGTACTCTAACAACACCGCCAGAGATTACTGCTCTTCAATTCTTTTAAACACTATTGCTAATCTCTTTTAGTGCTTGTCGCAGCAGTTTCCTATTTTCTTACTGTAAATAACGCCAGTTGGCTTATCTTGAATTGGCGTAAGAACGTTTTTATGAAAAATCAGAATACTATTCTTCGTCCCCGTTCCCTTTATCTGACTTGAATCTTCACAAACATTTTAATTGGCTCCATCGATGTCGCTGCCGCTAAATGGGCCTATTTAATTTTTTAAAAAGTTTATGCGATTCTCCATCTATCTATATTCTAATAGATTCAATTTCCTTTTGTTTTTTCTAATGTTCTTTCTGTTTGCCATTGATTAATTTATTTATTTCTTATAATGTCTCTATTGTTCTAACTTGATTTCCATTATCTCTGTAATGTTCCATCAATTTCTCAGTTTGGATTTTTTTCTGAAATGCTACTTTTATATTTCAGTTTCTTTTGTTTATTGCATTGTCTCTATTATTTTTTTGGGTCTCATCTTTTCTTGTAATGTACTTCTCATGTTTTTGAGTTTTACTTGCTCCTTTAGTCTTTCTCAGTTCACATGTAATCATCTGTCTTGCGTCGTTGTTCAAAAATAACTATTTAAAATACCATATCGTTCACAATCACACGATATTATTTCACTAATTAAAGCCCCGTATATCCTAACTTCTTTATTTTTCTAACATTAAATCGGATATATTGTTTACATAAAAATTTATAATACCTATTCTATTTTTACGTTTCATTCTAATTGTTAGACCAGTCCTTACCACATTTTTCTCACATCACGCTTCCCTTATATTGCAAGGTTCATCGGATTTTCTTTTTTTGCTACTTATTTATATTATTTGTTACTATTCGTTCCTTTTTCTTCCTACTAAAAATATAGGAAGCAAAATTTGTGATTAACATATTTAAAACTATGTATATATTAATAAAGGACATGATTCGGTGTATGTGAGTGACGTGGGAGGACGTAATTGTGGGAGAGTAAGCTTTTTCTACATTCTTGCTGGGATTTCGTATTTGACAAAATCAGTTTAGTTGGAATAAATTTCATAATTTGTAAACGGGATGTGAGCATATTTTCGTGAAACAAGATTAAAAATATTCTGTAATTGTTAAAGATATGCATGGGAAGCAGTTGGTTATTTTATGTAACTCCAGTTGATGACGAAGATTCGAGATTGATAGATAGATAGATTGATATATATATATATATATATATATATATACATATATATATATATAGAGAGAGAGAGAGAGAGAGAAAGAAAATGAGAGAGAGAGAGGGAGAGAGAGAGAAAGCGAAAGAGACATGGGGAGAGCGCGAAAACGTGGAAATTTACAAATGTATCAATACAATAATTTAAAGAAAACAAAATCCTCATTTTTCAATTATAACAAATTAGAGATATGTTTAACAATGTTCCCTTTAAAGGAGATAAGGTATAATATATTCATAACAATGTCTACTTACCTTAGATATAATAACAATATGCGTCAGGCATTTAAGCGCCGAAGAGACAATGTAAACGTTATGTTCCCTTTTTAGCGTGACATAAAACGAAATTATCGTCCCTTCTTTTAAATCAGTCAAAAAGTCAGAAGAAACAGACCATGAGAAGAATAAAAAATAAAGAAAAAGACAAAGAACAAAAAAAAAAACAAACACCCACATTAAAATATACAGAGTGGTCGTTAGAAAAGCAGGGAATTTGAAGGTCAGCTTAGATCATCTATAAAATGCGTGATTGCTATTTTTTTATTGTTTATTTTTTGTTGGTTTTCTAGGTTAAGACGCTGCAGTGAAGTGCACGGACGACATTTTGAGTATTTATGAGTATAATATAACATTTGTCTTTGAAAAACTTTGTAAAAATTATTCTTTGTAAAAATAAATCGTTGTTTGACAAATTTCCCGCTTTTTTAGCGACCACCCTGTTTATAAAATTTATACAACAGGAATAAAAGTTCTGACTGAATTCCGAAGCGAGTAGAGTTAACGTAATAATTGTTAAGAGATACAAAACTAACGAAATATAACCAGAAGACAGCATACAGCGAGAGTCTTTATATCAACAATGATTAAAGGTTTGGAAATGACTAGTAAATAAATGTTCCAAGTCTTGAGAGACACACGTTTTATCTCATTGCTTTTAATTCTTTCTTCTTATTAGTTGGAAGAAAAATATGTGTGTGTGTGTGTGTGCGAGTTAAAGTAAGAAAAGTTATGTTAAAGAATTTCTTCCAGCAGTGTAATAATACCTAGATTTTCATAGGCGATAATATGCTGTGCATTCAAGTCTTTCCTTTTAAATCTCCCTGTCGTCACTCGGTGCATTTAATTCTCCTTCACAGTTAATGCATGTCCGGTCAGTGCCGAAATAAAGGTTCCGACCGTTGCTCGCACCTGTTCTGCGCGGTAAAGCTCATAGCTGAATTTTAATGGTCACTCGTTTGCACGCTTTTATCTGTCCTTTTCATGTTTGCAACCATTTCTTTCCTATCTCTATATTGTACTTCACTCTCGATTACTTTTTACCTCTTTCGCACATACTCACTTCTCTTGCAAAACCCTCCTCCTCCTCTTCTTCTTCTTCTTCTTCTTCTTCTTCTTCTTTTCTAATGCTTCTACTCGCTCACTTCTGTACTCAGCCGAGCTGCTCCTGATTCTTATCTATCCTATATTTTTATTCTTTTTCTCATTTAAAATTCTTTGTTGTTTCAATGTTTTTCACTCTTGCTAAATGGCCCTTTTCTACAAGGAAGCGTCATATGTATTCGCTCTCTTTTCTTTCGGGCAACCTGCAAATTTCTTCTCTTATACAAGCATAATGCGAAATATAGAAGTAAGTCTTGATTAAGTCTCTAAAAACAATATACATTACTTTCTGGCAATCGTCTCTTTGTAAGCAAAGAGAATTAACTCTAGTACTTAATGTAGATTATCTTGAATTTATTATTATTTCGCCTTTCTTCGCTATAATTTGCATAAATATATCTTTTCCTTTAATATATATATATATATATATATATATATATATATATATATATAATAAAAGAAACAAACTTTTTATTTATTTATTCATCTATTTACTTATATGTATGTATGTATGTATGTATGCATGTGTGTTTGTTGTATATATGTATATATATATGTATATGTGCAATTGTATGTATTCATATATATGTAGGTATGTTTGTATTTACATGTGTATGTATATATTATATATTTCTTCTTATTTCATTTGGTTTCCTTCAAATACTCCTGCTGATAATTTTATTCTTAAATAATAACTTGTACATTTCAGTTGACTTTTTTTTGCTTAATATTTTGGCGCCTTTAACGTCATCTTGTCTGGTTGATTTTGAGATTGTTTTTATTTTATTTTAAATTTATTTCAATCACCATTCAACTTTTTTTCTTCCTCCCTTCTTCTTCTTCTTCTTCTTTTTCATATTCTTCATGCATTTTCCTTAATTCAGCCTTCCCTCGACAGTCGAGCTGTATATTTCTTGCATTCCTTTTTTACGCACATTTCATCTTCCTTTTAATAATATATTGGAATTCTTTCCCTTTTTCTTGTACCTTTTTGTTAATTATTCCACGGATTTCTGCCTTTTGGATTACTTTGGATCATCTTCCAATTACGCGATTCCCTTGGATTTTAATTGTGCGAATGGAAATTTAACTAACTTTCTTGGATTCTACATCTTCGGATTTTACCGTCATTGGATATTTTACCCTTCGCCAGACTGTCCATTCACGTGAAATTACTTTTTTATTCACCGTATTCCCTCTGCTTCACTTTTTGTTATCAAGTAAGATCTAGGACTTACTTGTAGTTTCATTTAATTCTTTTGCAAGCAAAATCCGATCCCGCATTTTGCTAAATCCTACCCTCTGATGAGAAGGAAAGTATTTCTTCGAAACTCCGCGGATTAAAGACTATCCACTTATTTAGTGTTTCCTTTTTAAACTTAAATATGTTTTAAACTCTTTGTGAAAGTGTTTTTAACATGTTTTATTAACTACGTGGTCTTATATATATACTGTCTGAGTAATTTGGAAGAGACCGCAGAGGTCAATTTCTTTTTAACTATGACCCCTATGATGACCCCCTTAAAATTTATTGTTTTGGGCTCAAATCAAGTTATTAAGTTAGATCCATGTCCAAGGAACCCATATCTAAAATTTCAAGTGCGTAGACCCAAAATTGTCGGAGGAGTTTGGTAGAGTTCTCAAAGGTCAACTCGTTGAACTTTAACCCCTTAATCGCCAAATTTCTGGCCAAAAACCGATCACATCGATTTTTCCAAATCTCAGTACCCTGTATATCAAATTTCGAGTCTGTAGACTAAAAATTGACATATTTATTGCGAAGGGAAATGTACACAGACACACACAGAGGCACACAGATACACACACAGACACATTCACTTTTATATATATACTAGCATTTCGGCCCGGCGTTACCCGGGTGTTTGGAGGTGTATGCTGAGCAAAAAAACAAACACAATAAAATGGTCAATTTTTAAATTCGACCCCTATTATGACGCCCTTAAAATTTATTGTTTTGCGCTCAAATCGGGTTATTAAGTTAGATCCATGTCCAAGGAACCTATATCTAAAATTTCAAGTGTTTAGACCGAAAATTGTCGGAGGAGTTTGATAGAGATCTCCAAGGTCAAATCGTTGAACTTTGACCCCTTAACAGCGAAATTTCTTACCGAAAACCGATCGAATTGAATTTCCCAAATGTCAGTCCCCTGTATATCAAATTTTGAGTCTGCAGACTTAAAATTGACAGAGTTATTGCGTAGGGAAATGTACACAGACACACAGACAGACACACACACAGACACATAGACACGTTCACTTTTATAGATATGTAGATAGATTTATATGCAGACATGTATATATATGTATATGTGTATGTATATATATATGTATATATATGTGTACGGCATAACTTTAATCATATTATATATATATATATATATATATATATATATATATATATATACACTAGCCTTTCAGCCTGGCGTTGCCCGGGTGTTTGCATGTGTATGTTGAGCAAAAAAAAAAGTGGTAGTAGGAAGACAGGCTCGAATCCGTACCGCAAAGGAGGAAAAGAACGGGGCAAAACCTAACGTTTATGCTGTTACAACCACCGGCAAACCGGAAGCGACACTTTTTAAAAGTAAGGCTAGACAATCTAAAGGAGAGGATAACTTTCAAAAATATCGGCGAAAGAAAGTGACCCCCCCCCCTGTAGAAAAGTGCCGAGTTGAAGGGGAAGATATTAATGTTTTTAGCCAATTTTTCGATATTTGTCGTATGAAAGGCCGAACTTTAAAACGATACTAATCTTGGAAAAATCCGTCGCCTTTATTGAAAGTTTAAGGCAGACATGCAAACAGACATACATACATACATTTATATATTGGTAACTAAAGATTTTCCATCCAAACTGATGAAAAAACTTGGCCTATCCCTGAATACCTTTTATGTAAAATTTCAAATATTTAGACCAGAAATTGTCTGAGTAATCTGGAAAAGACCGCAGAGGTCAATTTTTTAAAACTTTGACCCCTATTATGACCCCTTAAAATTTATTGTTTTGGGCTCAAATCAAGTAATTAAGTTAGATCCATGTCCAAGGAACCTATATCTAAAATTTCAAGTACGTAGACCCAAATTGTCGGAGGAGTTTGGCAGAGTTCTCAAAGGTCAAATCGTTGAACTTTAACCCCTTAATCGCCAAATTTCTGGCCAAAAGCCGATCACATCGATATATATATATATATATATATATATATATATATATATATATATATATATATGAGATTTTATATGATATTTATATATATATATATATATATATATATATGAGATTTTATATGAGATTATATATATATATATATATATATATATATATATATTGAACAATGAAAATGGTTAAATAAACGCAAGGCCACGAATCAGCATTACATAATATTCTTAGTCATTAACTAACATCAGCAAGGCAGTATCTTGTACACAATTAATCAGAAATATTACATGCTACAGCTTACAGAGTTCGAACTTTGTTCGCCCGCATCATTTATAACTAAGTCATGTTAAAGTAAGTGTTTGATCTCCACAGCGTCAACTGGACTGCTAAATACCACTGTAAGATCCATTGTTGACAATCAATCCGACAAGAATTGGGTCATTTCAATTGCGGTTTATTTATTTAGCTTTTCGTCCTAGATAGTCCTAGGAAGTCCCCCCCCCTCCCAGGTCTCACTTCCCTATTTGGAGAGTAGATAGGTAATTTATAACTGCCTGATGCACTTTGACTAAGTCATGCAGACAGGGCTGCCCAGGCATTTTTAATAGGCTAGAGTTTTACTCCTTTACAGGCCCTGGCTTGATCCTTTTTACTTTTTTTTTGTCACAATTTCATGCAGTAAGAAGCAAGTAAATACAAGCAATTTGAAAGTGAAACAAAATACACATTGAAATAAATAATTATATACAATTACTTGAAGACAAGTAAATATTTACCCACAAAAGGGTTGAAATGTCAGCATATAACACCGTAAATGAACTATAGTTATTTCAATAAAAGATGGAGGACTAATCTTCGATCTATTGTTCTTTCCTGTAAAATATGCACAACAAAAACTCGTCTCTTTACCATCACTGCGAAGAATTAATCTTTTCATTTTGTCTATCTAAACATAACCAAATTTCCACAAACATACTTTATTCGGGAAATTTTGATTTTTAAAATATCTTGCTACTAGAGTGTTTGCACATACGGCGCAATCACGTTGACACACCAGTTCTCGCCACGTCACCGAAGTTAAGCAAATGTTGAGTCTGACCAGTACCAGATGGGTGACCGCTTGGGCAGGCGATGCGCTGTATGTGCCGCGAAGTAAAATGCCAGGTTGAGAAATTGGCGCGGTCTATCCTTCTCTCGAGGGTAGATAGGACTATCTTAAGCCGTGGTAGTCACCCCATATAGTGATGACGTAACGATAAAAATACCCTTGATAGCCCTTGCGAAGCATCAAGTATTCAACTACCTACATGATTTGAATTACGCTATAAACTCGTGTAGTGAGTTCAATCTCGGTTACGGCCGCGCTGGATGGACTAGAGTGTTTCTTCTCGAACTACAGCATGGTGGTTTGTAAGTGCAATGTCCAGAAATACTTGTCGAATTTTGTCCATTCGATTCGTCGTTTTCAAGCGTCTAATTGTAATGTTCATTATCTATCTGACAATCGCATTAATCCGTATCGTCGGGTGGTTTAAGATGCAATAAAATTGCATAAGCCATAAGTCTCTCTATTAGAGGGATAAGATATAACCTTACCGGCTTATTGGAAAATCGATACTGTTTTTTTGGGGGATGGGGGAGCTTTTTATTTAATTTAAACAAGTCTTGATATAGAATAATTAAAGAATTGTCATTTTACTCATATATGAATGGAAATAGCGTGGTTCATGTCTTCCCAACAGTACAATAATTAATGTAAAGGATCCTTAATTTGACATTTCTATATTTTGTACCTTTGCGTATTTAGCATATTTAACTATGCGACGTTTTATGTGAAGTAAACGTAGATTGATATGCTTCGGATTTTTTAAACATGAGGATTAGTAATTTGGATTATTTGGACAACTATTCTTATCTTAGATGTTATTCACACTACGTTTCGGCCGATGTAATTCTTCACATGCATCGAGTGAATCTTGGATAACTTGGTAACTTTTATGAATTTACGCGGAATTTAGAACTCGGATTTATTTAATCCATTGAGGTAGGTTATTTTCGTCTGTCATTCATGATCTGTTAGATTTCTTAACTTATTTTAATTTTAATCTTTGTTAATATCGACTGTACTTTTGTCTTTCGGAATACTGTCAGGAATTACTACTTAACAACCTTATACTTGGCGTCATGAAAATCCATGGTATTAATATAATAATGACAATAGTCTGAATACTGTAATTATGTCAAAGTCGACGGCATGTTTTATATTTATGATTTTATCAGTATTAGCGCTATAAATATATCCGCACGTGCGGAGCTTATTTAAATGTGGATCGTTAGATAATATATAAATGGCTCAGAGATAAGAGCATCTGATTGGCCGAATGAGATTTTATGCTGATTTAGAAATGTCAAGATTTTTTAAGTAGTCAATCATAAATAATCGCAGAAGGTAGTTTTACACGGCCACGAAGACAATAAAATGATTATGTTAAGGTCCTAGTAAATTATGAAGCAACTTGCCTGGCGGGATACTAGTCATCACTTGATGTAGCTCTTGACAATAGAATCATCACGTAGGAATCAACATAAAACTACTAAAAAATATTACAAAAGGGATTCAATAAATAGTAAAGAATGTACCTGCATATCAGTGTCAAATTATCTAACCGCTTGTTGAGAACCGGGGCTTTTGTTTTCCCGGAAAACGTTGTAATCGATTCCCCACCACAATGTTATTGAACGTTGCTGCTTAATTTCCTTTTCAAAAGAAAGCAATAAAGAGTCTGGCTTGCTCTAAGTGTTCACTGTTTTATGATTGTGTTATCGCATTGCGTTGCCATGTTTTAATATCTTCTATTTTAAACCATTATTGCATTATTATATATCTTTGCAACTTCTGAATATAATAGCTTTTTGATATCACTGCAAAACATTCGATATTATGTAATATTGTACTAAT
Organism: Euprymna scolopes; assembly: GCF_053919585.1. Taxonomy (NCBI): domain Eukaryota; kingdom Metazoa; phylum Mollusca; class Cephalopoda; order Sepiida; family Sepiolidae; genus Euprymna; species Euprymna scolopes. The sequence goes on from NC_136501.1 coordinate 39,967,585, forward strand.
AATTGCTGACATTAGTTGGCCGATGGGATTTGCTTTTGTAGATAAAATACTAACTTTATTGTGACTGCATTGCGTTTGATGCATTTCAGTACAAAATCAAGAGGTGACAGCGGTCTAAATACGGGCTGACGACCCGGGTATCCTAAGTTCGAATCCAATTTGTTCCACAAAAGTAATTTTCATTTAATATGTTGGCAACCTTCAGGTGCTCACTCCCATAATCCATGATATCTTTTTGAAAAGAACACAGAAACCAATGCAAATAATAGAAATTTCGTATTATAACGATATAATGATGATGATGAGGACAAAATCAGTGCAATGTAACTCTTAAACCAACTCAACTTAGGCCAGCACGTGCATACATTTAATATCCGAATTTTAGGCAGTAAAAATACTGTTATATTTTACTTGACGACGTATGAATCGTTGGTTCAAAGTGAATGCACGATACATACATTGAACAGTATATTTTTTCAGTTTTCTTCTTTATTTACATCAATATCTATTGACGCCATCGTTTTACTCCCTCCTTTTTACGCTGCTACGAATAACTCAATCTACATTTACTTAATTCTCCTTACTCTTATTCTCAATATCTCAAGTATTTTTTTCATTAGACTTTCTGCTAACTTTTAAAAATGCAATAGGCAAAAAAAAACTAGACGATAAAGTTTGCGACACTTGTATATGCAGGGTGACCCCCAAAAAAACAAAAGCTAAAATGGAGGCCATCTAGAACATATGCTGTAGAACGGAGAAAAAAAGGCTAAAGACCCTAGTGTTTTGATGTGATGTTTTGAATATAATAAACTAGTTGTGGCCAAAGTTTCATTTCATTTGGACAAAACACTAAAAAACAGGCCCTAATTACAGTTGGGGCCCGTTTTTTTTTTTTGGGGGGGGTTACCCCTGTATATATATATATATATATATATATATATATATATATATATATATATATATAGTTATTTGCAAGTAGATTGCTTTCTTGTACTTGTATCACATCTATTCAGTGCACCTTGACAAGGTGTTTCAAGACGGGTTCAAAACTCGACTGTCGATCTGATATTCGTCGAATTTAACTACTACGTTACTATCTGGTATCTACTGAATATAAGCGAAAATTCGATGTAAACTCAATAAAGATGGAGAGCCAAAATTTTTTATTTGCCCAAGGAGCAATAACATTTACAAATCTTATGGACTTTTGGGTTCTTTATCAGTCCTTTATTTAAATGAAAAAAAGAAGGGGGGAAACGTGCAAATCATAAATAATCATTGTGGAAGGAAATGATTATGTTAAGGTCCTAGCAAATTATGAAGAAACCAGCTTACCGGGAATAATCTTTTGAGAGAGTTAATGTGAGAAGAGGTATGCGAAGGAAGGGAAAATGATAGGAGGAAAGGAAAGTCGTAAATAATGGGTTAATGAGGCTTAAAATAGTATCATAAAGAGAATGACGTAAATAATTACAGAACGGACATGCAGAAGATTGTTGTTTTATATAGATTATAATCTTCTATCAAATTGGTCTATAAGATTGCTGGAAAATGGTGGGACTATTCTACGGTTTAGAAAGTGTCTGGACCGAAGCGCACTCTACTTGTATAAGAGTTAGGTACGTCTTAAGATGGGGTACTGCTGCCACATCTATTTTGTCTTACCAGAGTACAACACCTATTTTTCAACATTGTGAGGCATGAGCTTTTCTTTCTTCTTCCAGTTATTTCTCCTAGAAGAGGCATTGCTAGCCATTCTCTACTCTATCTTTATTCTATTAATAGGTAATTGCCAGAACTTCAATATCCTCGCTGTAGGAGCTTTACAGAAAGAATTCGCCGCTGCAAATAGTGTTCTATCCTTATGGACTTTTGTGTTCTTTACGCTACAAACTCGTGTAGTGTTCAATCTCGGCAACAGCCGCGCTGGATGGACTAGAGTGCTTCTTCTCGAACTACGACATAGTGATTTGTAAGTACAATGTTTAGAAATACTTGTCGAATATGTACCTAAAACAAAATTGAACTTATATGAAAAAATGATTTTTCGGAGAAGATTCTATCCATGTAATAAAATATCATGGAGCGATTGTTTTATTAGTTACAAAATAGTCGTCTACAAGTCCAATGTCAACAAGTACTTGTTGAAATGCTCCATTAAATAATATAATCCTGCCTTTTATGCCCATCGTTTCCAACTTTCTCATTAAATTATAAAACCAATTAGCAATCTAATTAACATTCATTATAGAGTGACATTTGAGTCTTGATAAGTGTTCACTCATTTGAATAAAAAAGGTATATTATTGAACGTATCGCAACTTTACTTGGCCAAGCTTTCATTTTCTTATCTGTCTATTTATTCATACTCTGCTTATCTATCTCACGTGCCATCATTGAATCAACAGCGACAATGTGTCTAGTATTCTTTCAACGAGACTTGTTCTTATCAGGTTTCCCTTCTTTCGATCTAAAAGATTTGCAACAGAGACAGGAACACACATACATGTTTTCGAGATTAGCGAATATTAATATAATTAAAGTATGAGTTTAGTCCCTGTTTACTTGCATAGATGGCAGAGATCGACTTTAATGATAGCCAGGTACAGACACATTAATTGATATCTCAGAGCCCATTCTAAAAATCTTATTAATAAAAAAATTGTCATTCTGTTATCACAGATAAAAAGTACCGAGTTTACTAATTAGGAATCGTCAACGAAAATATAAATTAATTATTCGAAACTTAAAATAAATAACAATAATAATGATCAACGCTGTAATTAAATGCAAGCACATTTAAAATCAGAAGAAAAATCTATAAAAAGCATTATACACACATATTTCCGATTGACAGTAATAATAAATTAGACCAATTATTTTCTATAAGAAGTTTAAAATCCAAAATTTCATAGTAAAGACAACTCATACGCGACCCTTACAACATTACAAAATAACATTGTACTTATAAGTCATAATGCTCTTTGTGAGAATGAAATTCCCATAATGATGCTAAACCTAACAGCTACGTTTGTGTAACACAACTACCTTATCCCACCGACTCACCATGCATCTTGTAAACTATTGCTCAATTTACCAACATCTACAAAACACCACTTTTATCTCCTCCGATGTAAGGCAAAATTTAGTTAATTACACTAAAATAATACATTTTTAAGAGAAATATTGTCGATACCATTTTGATGAAGGCTTTGGTATAAGCCGAAGTTAGAAAATTTAAATAATAAAAAAAACTTTATTTAAAAATCAAAACATTGAACGATTTTGATCTTTTAACCGTCATGTATTCAATGTCATTTTGACATTGAAAGCATGCGTATAAACATATGCGTATAAACGTATGACATTGCCATGCGTATAAAGAGTGGATTTCTATTAATTTTAAAACATGTGCGCACAATCGAACGCAGACACTGAACTGGACGATAAAACCTCTATCTTCGCGAACTAGAGACTGCGCCGAAACGCCATTACGGCTAGTAAGAAAAAAGTATTGTTTAAACTATTCTGATATATTATTTCATATTTATTGAGAAAGACTAATGGTTTTGGTTTGATTTTGGTTGTTTTACGGCATATCAACCTTTTTCAGGTTATTTAATGACGAATCCAGTTATTTTTGAAAAAGCATCTATGTTGTATCCAGTTATTTTGTAGAAGGTTTTTATTCTTCAATCTGTCTGTATCCTTAATCAGTAGTTTGTAGTGTTTAGTTTGGTTGTTTTATAATGGATTGTATTATTTTTGTTCACTGTCCTGCAGAACATGAGTTTTGCAATTGGAGAGGGGAAAAGGTTACAGTATTAATTTTTGGTACATTTTAAGTTAGGAAACCAATCCGGGAGTGGGGGGGATAGAAAGAGAAAGGGGAAATGGGAAGAAGGAAAAAGGGGAAAGATGGGTTTTTGTTTCTGTTTTTGGTTTTGCAGAAGATAATTAAGTTTTGCAAAAGGAAATAGAAAAACGAAAATCATCAATGTTAGGTGTATTTCGTCTCAAGAAGCCAATATCTTCAGACAGCCTGATCTGGTAGCACCGGAAGACTAATTGTAAATGCTCTCTCGGATATAAACGTCTGAGACTTGAGAAAATGCTGTTTCAAACTGAAATGTAACCGAACATTTGACAACACCTTTTCTATAGATACACTGTGCTTTTAATACATGCGTGATAAATAAAAAGTACTAAGAAGCACAGATGCACGGACAGAGCCTCTAATGCAGATGATTGAACACGTTTAAAATAAGACGATCATTTCATTTGTGCAGCTAAACTTGTTAATACTATTTCAAGAATTTAAGAATTACAAAGATTCTATTTATTTTTTTACACAGGAATCACCACCTATCAGCGCCCGTTAGCCACTCGATAGATAAGGGTTAGTCAATGCGATTATAGCGTAGTAAACATAGTTGGGATTTTGCAATTCATGGTCAGTTACTCGGCACGTACGGCTTACAGGATTTATGTTTCGACCTACTGTGCAAGACTTCCATTTTATATGTATAAGGGAAATAAAACAATAATTCTAAGAGATTGGACCAGCCTTTTTTTTTTTGAATATTTTAGATACATTTGCATTTTTAGTACTAACTGAAATAAACTCATATTAAACAAAATTAAATAAAATAAGGAAATATAATAAAATAATTTAGCACGAAAACAGGTGGGAAAATTTCTCGTGTTAAAATATTATCCCCAAACATGTGGACTGGAAAAAGAAAACTTTAAACTTTAATGTGTTTATTTACTTGCCTCCCAAAGAGGACAGAATTTGAGATAATGTCGGGTTTTAATGCGAGGAAAATCCAGCTCTCCAAAAAGGGGCACCCCTGGGTAGAAACAAAAATCAAAATTGTCTCAGTCATTAAGGATTTCTCCTCAACTGACAGAGGATAGAGAAGGTGAAGTGTAGCAACGGACGTTGGTACTATTTCAAAATTAAGCATAAACGACAAAGATGATACTTTATGCATTAGCGTTACAAAAATGCTATTTAAAAAAATCAGCGTTAAAGACGAAGATAGTATTCAAACAAAAAGTGTAACGGAAGGTCTTAGTTCAATGATAGGAGTGAGATAAGAAAATGCTATTTCAAAGTTAAGCACGATAAAGATAATATTTCAATTATAAGTGTAACAGTCACATGCTATTCAAACGATAAGCATGAAAAGATGAGTCAATTTTAACAGAAAGCGTGCAAACTAATATTCTATTTAAAAAATAAGCATGACAGATAAATATTCTATTTCCGAAAAAAGGCTTGACGTTCAAATATTTTATTTCATGACTAAGCATGAGAAACGACCATTCTATTTTAAAAAATAAGCGTGACAAACAAATATTCTATTTGAAAAATAAGCGTGACAAATAAATATTCTATTTCAGAAATAAACGTGACAAACAAATATTCTATTCATAAAATAAGTGTGACAAAAGAATATTCTATTCTAAAAGTAAGCGTGACGGAAAAATATTCTATTTTAGAAAATAGGCATTACATACAAATATTATTGTTATAAAATAAGCGTGACAAGCGAATATTCTATTTAAAAAATAAGCGAGATAAACGAATATTCTATTTCAAAAATAAGCGTGACAGACAAATATTCTATTTTCAAAAATAGGCTTTACAAACAAATATTCTATTCATAAAATAAGCGTGACAGGCGTATATTCTATTTAAAAAGATAAACGAGATAAACAAGTATTCTATTTAAAAAATAAGCGTGACAGACAAAATTCTATTTCCGAAAATAGGCTTACCAACGAATATTCTATTTCAAAAATAAGCGTGACAGACAAATATTTTTTTCCGAAAATAGGCTTACAGACGGATATTTTATTTCAAAAATAAGCGTGACAAACGAATATTCTATTTCAAAAATAAGCGTGACATGCAAATATCTTATTTCAAAAGTAAGTGTGGCAGACTAATATTCTATCTCAATGGCGATAAGCGTGACAGACAAATATTTTATGCCAAAAATAAACGTAACAGACAAAGATTCTATTTAAAAGCTATTTCATGACGAAGCTGCTATTGTTAACGAGCATATCTCCCCCCTCTCTGGCTTTCTTACTCTTTCTATTGTCTCACTCTGTGTCTCTATAAGAGAATAGAGAAAGAGAGAGGGAGAGGGAGGGAAAGAGAGAGAGGTGAGTAAACGTGGAGGTAGACACGTTTACCAGAACCAAAGGTCAGCTGACCAAATTACGTATGTGTGACGTGGTTGGCTAGATCTGGGAGATTTGATTTGAGCTTTGAAGAAGACGGACGTTTTTCCGTGGTCTCCCCCTCTTAACTGGGGAGGGGGGAGACTAACGCTGACGTGTGTGAAGAAGAGCCCACACAAGCGATTTCACTTCCACTTCTGCAGAACCTCTGGGGAAAGTGAAATAAAAATTTATAAAACCATTTCATCGTCTTGGAGTGATAAATCTTCGTCAAACAGGTATCAAGTCTCCCTCCAGGATGAGAAATTTCCAGATTGTTCGTTTTGAAGAAGCAGAGGTAGGTTCAGAAATTACATGTCACACACACGATTCCCATTTATGATAATCAAACACACAACCATTTATATTAGAGACAATCACACGGAATCTTTCTTATGTTATATAGAAAACGTAAAATGTGCCCCTAAATGAAGAACTCTATATAACATATTCAAATGTAACGAAAGCTCAATTTGGTACCCCTCAAGGATAACCTAGATGAAATTGAATATATAACACTATTTCAACGATAACTGTGACGGACGATTATGCTATCTCAAAAATAAACGTGATAGATAAACCTGCTATTTCAATAATAAGCGTGACAGACGAAGATAATATTTTAAAATTAAACGTTACCGACAAAAAATGCTATTTCAAACAAAGCATGAAATGATAGGCTGAGCAATGGACGAAAAGAAATCCCGATATGGTTTTTATGGACATCTGTAAAAAAATGTTGCTTAAAGTAATCAGAATGAAATTATGCTGTTCAACTCTATCATATCTGATGTTGTTTGAAGATGTGTATGATTGATGGATTCTTCACGAAACCAGAAACCCTAATGGAAAAAAAATCATTCAATGTTTTCTTCTTCACAGATTTCTGAACACATCAAACAAGACCATTATACATTGATTATAGATAGTTATTCGAATCTCAAAGGAATCCTACAATTTTTACATTAAATTAACCGAAATGCATATCGGAAAGTATGCATATCTCCACATTAGTGGAGGCCGTTTTTTTTAAGACTATAGCAAACATTGCGTTGGAAAAGTTGTAAGTTAATATGAAAGGTTAAAACAAACCACTTTAATGTACTTTTAGGAAATAGAATTTAAAAATTAAAATAATCATGAATTGTTGCAATTATTCTGATGTTACATTCGAATGCTTTGGTCAAATTAAAACTCGGCATTGAAAAAACGTAAACTTAGAATACATGTATAATAATATTTTTTGATTTTAAATTTGTATATTATTCATGGTAGATAAAATAAAAGTTAATAAAAGTTTCATGCAATGTAACATATTTCATCTAAAACACAATCAAAAATGTATTTTTACAAAGGGGTCACCACATATCAAGGCGAGGAAGCGACTTGAGGATACGAGTTAATATACACAAAGGCGGCAAAAAGAAAGTCCGCACGTGTAATGTTTTCAAAAACTGCAAATTTAAGCTAAATTTAATGTAAATGTTTAAACAAACTATTCCTCATTTGATTGACCTTTTATTCTTCTATAATTTCACCTGTTCATATTTGACTTTTGATTGAAATATTCTAGTGTTCACGTCAATTAAAAAAAAAACAACTCAAATTGAGGAGGCAAAAAGAAACTCCGCACAATGGAAAATTATTATTTAAATGTAAATTTAGGACATTAATGCAACACAAATACATCAGGAGCACAATGAACTAGTTAATATTTAGTAGCATAGCCATTCTGCAATTTGACAGCCTGCACTCTTTTGGGAATTCCTTGAATTAGACTGCAGCAATACTCCGAGGAAAGAGCATCCCACTTTTCTTTAATTTTTGTCCAAAATGCATTCAAATTTGAAATTTTATCATTGCATTGCTGTTGCTTGATGTAATGCCATACGTTTTCGATAGGATTGCGGTCTGAAGATTATGCAGGCCAATCCCACCACAGAATATCATGCTCTTCCAGGAACCTCTTGACATTGCCAGCTGTGTGAATGGGAGCATTATCCTGCATGAAGATGGCGTTATCATCCAAATTCCGACCAAAGTAGAAAATCTTCAGTCAACATATTAATGTACCTGGTTGAATTAATTCGACCTTGCAAGCGAACTATTGGCCCTGGACCATTGGCACTAATAACGCCCCACACCCAAACTTTACCTCCACCATCTTGCACCGTTGAAAATGAGCACCTAGGATTAAATTCTTCGTCTTTCCTCCGACAAACGTACTTCCTACCATCACTGCCTAGTCTATTGAACTTGCTTTCGTCGCTAAAAAACACTTTTGCCCAATATGAAGAGTCATGATCTTCATTGCATCTGCAGATCTTGATAGCATTGTCTTCCCTCTTAGGAATAACTCTAGTATTTTTATTATCTTTTTTATTTTTAACATTTTTACCTCAAACAAGGCACATCGCCACTTTGATGTAGGGGGCTATTATCAGGGACATAAGTTACAGGGGTGCTATGTAGGGAGTTGGGCAGCAAGATGTCGGTTCGCGTTACACTTGAACTTCTGCATGTCAGTACAGTTGGGGAAGCAGGGTCCCGGAGTGGAAATTTCAAAGTCTAGCGGTTCTGGAGAAAAAACTACTGGGGTAGAGTGGACTTATACTTTAAGACGTTATTAGTTTCTAGCACGGTAGTGAGAACCTACATTCTTCGCAGCGGTCCTGGCAATGTTCTTAATGTAATTGTTCCAACTCATGTTTCCTGTGTACGTTAGGCCGAGGAGCCTAAATATGTACTTTCAGATAAACAGTCATTGGTCATTGCTATTGGTGGTAGAGAAGGTTTCTTGTAATTATTGGAAGAAACAAGTTTAGCCTTGACAGCATTGAATGTGACCATCCATTTTTGTCCCCACTCCACAACAGATCGGAGGTCATCCTCTAGTGTTTCTGTCATTTATGTAGATATGTGTTCATTTGTTTTCCTGTCGTGTCTTTTATAGAGTGTGGTGTCATCAGCATATATACCCATCTCACAGACAATTTTGTCAGGAAGGTCAATTATGAATATTAGAAATAATAGAGGTCCAAGGATAGACCCGTGAGGCACCCCCGCATTTATATTATATTGTTTAGATGTACGACCACGACCGTCGAGGACAACCTGGATTTTTCTCTTATCTAAGAAGGATTTAATTATGTTAAGTATTTTTCCAGTGATACCGTATAATCTGATTTTCCGGAGAAGACATTCATGCCATAGTCTGTTAAAAGCCTTAGATATATCTAAAGCTACCGCTCTACTCTCTCCTGCTTTGTCCAGTGAATGGTATATACGTTCTGAGATTACAGTTAGGATGTCTGCTGTGGAACGGGCCTGTCTAAATCCATATTGTTAGTCAGTCAGAAGTTTAGCATCTGTAAGGTGATGGACCAGAGCCTGGTTAATTATGGACTGAAATATTTTGGCAAAAATGGGAGGAGGCTAATGGGGCAGTAATTTACTTGGTCGGTTCTTTCGCCAAAATTCTTGAAAACTGGTACCACAGAAGCAGTTTTCCAGCAGGCAGAAAAACAAGATACATTAAGGCATTTGTTGTAAAGTTTGGAGAGAACTGAAGCTACTTCGGCGGAGCATTTTTTAATAGCACAGCCGGGATGAGATCAGGTCCACATGCTTTTGAAGTGTCAAGATTTTTTATGATAGCATGTACCTGAGAAGGGGTGATTTTCAAATCGTCTAGTGTGGCGTCTGTCCGCAGAGGAAAGTCAGGGAGGGGATGGTTAGCAGGGTCCAGTGTGGAGTTGGAGGCAAACCGACTGGAAAGCATATTAGCCTTTTCGGTTGCTGAGCAAACAAGCTCATGATTGTTGGATAGTGGGGGAATAGTTGATTGCCCATTATTTACTACACTGTTGCAGATTTTCCAGAAGTACGGGTTCCTAATTTCTATGCTTCGATGCGTTTTTTGGTGGTTTCCGTAAATTCTCTCTTAGCTGTCGCTATTTCTTTCTTACAGTTACTTCTAGCTTCTATGTACTTCTGCCTGTTTGAACTGAATTTATGTCGGTTTAATCTGTGGTATGCATGCTGCCTTTGCGCAATGGAAGCTGAATAAGTAGAAGTAAACCATTGGGGAGAGTGGGGCTTGCTATAAAATTTTCACGCGGGAACATGTGCTTCAATTGCCGTTTTGAACCATCCAGTGGTCTCATTTGCGCACTGATCAGCAGGAAATGAAAAAATATTTCGCCATGAGGCATCTCTGAGGAGATCCCTGATAGCTTCCCAGTCAGCCTTTTTATAATATCTCGTTGTTTTGAGCAGTGGCTCTTCGGTTTTGGCTCGAGAGTTTAGGGCGATTTCAACCATTATAACTGCATGATTCGCGTTCCCGAGTGGGATGTGGGCATTCGTTACACAATCATCGAGAGCTGGTTTCAGAAACTGATCTAGAAGTGAAGCGTGTTGTTCTTGCTGGTCTGGGAAACGGGTTGGAAACGTAATCATTTGTGATAGGGAATGAGATATAGAGAAGCTATGTGTTGTGGTACCAGCTGCGTCTGTGTAAGTAGAAAATCCAAGCCAGTTGCTGTGGAGGACATTGAAGTCACCAAATACATGCACTTGTGTGCTAGTGTCGAGGGAAAGTGCTGTATCTATACTGTCAGAGATTTTGTTTATAAGGGTACAGTCCTGGGTCGATGGAGAGCGGTAGAGGAAATAAAAGTAACTAATGTTATGTTGCATGTTAAGTCTAAAGCACATAAAGGCTTGATCGCCTGATTCTAGTTTTGTTTCTCTAGTCAAGGGGAGGGTGTTACGAATATAGACTCCAAGCCCGTGCGTATGTCTGTCAGAGTCCTTACGGCAGAGTGGGAGATATCCGGGCATGTTAAAGTAGTTAGAGGTAAAATAATACTCCTAAAAGTGATTAAGGGACATTGCTATTTCATTGTTCGTGGGGAGCGGGTGAGTAAGAGTTCATGTAGTGGAAGCAGCTATATTTATGGCTTAAGAATAGCATAACGCGTTACAGAATGCTTGATATTAAGAATTAACTAAAAATTTTGTTTGCCAAGCTCTGGAAATTTCAGATGTCAGAAGGGTTAAGATGTATCGTCAATGTAGATACAAGTCACGTCAGTTTTGATATGAAGTACAATACATTATAGGGATAATTGGGCGTAAATTATGAGCTATGACGTATTCAGTATGTATAATAAAGTAAATAGATATATGGACAGATTTCAAGGTTGCGAATATATGGAGGTTGTAGGTATTAAGTATGTTTCCTCTTCTAATGAAGATATCTTCAGCTTTCGTTTAAAAATCAGGGCGTTGTATTTGTCATTACAAAGAATCGGTTCAGTTTTTGTATTTAATATTGCAAAACAAAGGAATGACAGCTATTGCTATGTAATGTAGATATCCCTAAATCTAAGTACAGACTGTAGCTAGTAAGTATCTATCTACCTAGATAAGAATAAGCTAATGTATACCATAGAAGCAGAAATGTATAGATGTTTAGTGATAATGACTTCCAATCAGTCAACATGCGAAGGTTAAGGGCTGAAAGCTAAGGACGCCCCAAGGCGTGTGTAATGTAAGAGTGTTAGTGGCAGCTTGGGGAGTAGAGCTGAGTGTTAGTTTTCTGGAGAGGATTAACCTGAATGAATACAGTAAAAATTAATTGTTACAACTTTAGAGTGTCAAGTAAAGTTTTGTTAGAGAGAGAGAGAGAGAGAGAGAGAGAGAGAGAGAGAGAGAGAGGGGGGATTTTTTTTTAACATTCAGATCAGACATAGTCAGTCTTCTTGGAAGAAAATTGTACATTGGATATACATAGCAAGCAAGCAGGGGTGTTTGTACCGTAATGAGAGAAACTTAGTAAATGGCGCGTCGGATTTCATACTTAAAGACAGTCAATTAGGTCAACCTCTAATCATTGTGTATCTATTCAGAAAATAGTCCTAGTGACATAGCTAAGGACGCTGAATTTCAGTTACACATATAATTTAAAATAAGAAAAAATTATATTCAGCTAGCAGGAACGCCACATTTTCAATACAAACGCGCGCATAGTAATTGTAGATATTAAGTATATTACTTAAATAAAGTCCTATCTTCTTCTAATGTAGGAAAAAAATCCCGGTTTGTGGAAGATCCTGAAATACATTTTGCCAGGCTTTTCTTTTATCGCTAATTGACTTGTAGTATAGCAGGAGTGAAGCTGTTTAACTCATACGATGGGGAGGGGGGGCTTAACGAATTTCATCTTACGACTAGAGAAAGTTTGCAAAACAAGAGAAATAATACATAATAAATAAATATAAATGAATAAAACAAAGATAAAAACAAGAGAAACAAAATTTAGCGAGGTAGCATGTATACATTTCAGGAATTAAGATGAATTTTAAAAATTAGTATTTATCATTCGTTTTAGACACCGTTTCTGCGTCCGTCTTGCTTGGCCGAATGACATGGCACTCGAAAAATGTTACAACAAACCTGCCAAGGTGGCAGGGGGTATCATTGAAATAACAAGACAAAAGGAAGCAGTAGGTTTATGGAATCTCTTAAAGCATGAGAAAGATCTTTATGCAGCACAACTGCTTGAATGGTGTAATTTGGACAAAGATGATAGTGAACTCAGTCTACACCACGAGTTCAATCCAGCCTCTACGAAAATAGGCTATGAACGTGCTAGGACACTGTTGGATTACATAAAATCTATTAATTATCCATTCAATAATGGCACCAGATTACACAACATCTCAACTGGGGCTAATAGACCTCAAGACGTTGTTGATGGATTGCAAGATTACCTGACAACTGGTGAGAAAAGTTATCAAGAGTTTGTTACAATGAAACTTCAGAATAAGGAGAAGCATCTACATGATGCAATACCTACTGACCGTAAGATTGTTTTCGTGCAGCATACTTCTGCTTCATCCATTGGGCAGAAATCCGTGACAAAATGATGCGGCAGAAACGATAAGGTACATTGACTATGCAAGAGAAAGAGAATACAGCATGCTGGAGCTTCTGAAGTATGAATTGACAAGCACATCTCATTTCCTGATTAATGAAGGTATGGATGGCATACGATTAAAAAATCAAATCCAGAGAATTGGTCAACCAACTTCCCCAGGACAAAAGAAATGTAAAATGTGATGCTCAAATAACAACAGTTGATTTCCTGGCACTCGTACGTAGACTACCAACAAAAAAGATGGGCATTGAAATATTTGGCCAATCGGCTGAAACTTTATCCAAAAGTATTCTTGCTACCACAGAAGAGTCAACAAGAATAGATATTATTTTTTATGTTTATCAAAAATCATCGATCAAGCAAATAGAATGTGCAGTGAGAAATTCTGAACAAATTACCATCACTATTAAGTCTGACAATCAGAAAGTACCTGTCGATCTAGATATGTTCTGGAGCTCAATATTGAACAGAAAGAGGTTCCAAGAAAACTTCTTCAATTGGATGCTACAAAATATTGTATCAAATAAAGAAATCTTCTTTGGTGGGGTATATGGTGGTGAATATAGAAAACTGTTTGTGGGCAAAGAAAGAACGATCACAGAGCTCTCAAGCAATCAAGAAGAGGCTGATGACAGAATCATGTTCCATATTAATGATGGTGTAAAACATGGTTTCAATCGATCCTAGTTGACTCACCTGACACGGATGTTCTAATGAACCTCATCTACCATTTCAAGAAAACATGGGAACTACAAAAACTCTATGTAAAGCCTGGCAACAAGAAGAACAAGAATACGGTGCCTGTTCACCTGTTGGCTGATCAACTGAATAGCAATTTGGTGTCGTGTCTACCAGCAATTCATGCATTAAGTGGGTGCGACAGTACCAGTAAGGTGGGTTCAGATCTGGCTGGTCTGAAGGATTCAATTGATCTACTCTATTGGAAGGGTTTTGTGCAGAGGAATTGTCGCCGAAGATGATAACTAATGCTGAAAAATTAATTGTAACTATGTTAAAGAAAACCGACTGTTCAACATTTGATGAGTATCGATGAGAGCAGTACCATAATTCTAGGAAAGAACTTGACTTTAACCAGCTTGTGTATTGTTCTTCCACACTACAAGAACACATAAAACGATCATATCTACAGTGCAGATTGTGCTTAAAAACCCCAAATGCTGTAATAATTAAACTAGATCCGCTCAAGTTTGGATAGTATGACCAGATTTAGGGACAACACGAACACTGCCGGTGTTTTGGTGCTTTTTCAGTCTTCCGTACTGTTTTCTCATCACATTTCAATCTGCATCCGATTTCTGGATTGGATAAACCAGAAAAGTGGAGATTAATGAGCTCCTGACGACCACTAAGAGAAGTCGTGGCATATGGACTTAATATTACATTGTATAACCTGGAACAACAACAATTACGATTAGAGATGCTTTGTTGTCTGTTGGTGGATATTTTAAACTGATTTAAGGGCGATAATTTAAGCTGGATTCAAGCGAATTTGTTGCTGCGGACTTTCTTTTTGCCTCCTCAATTTGAAGTTATGTTTTTAAATTGACGTGAACACTAGAATATTTTAATTAAAAGTCAAATATGAACAGGTAAAATTATGGAGGAATAAAATGCTAATCAAATGAGGTATAGTTTGTTTAAACAGTTACATTAAATTAAGCTTAAATTTGCAGTTTTTGAAACAATTACAAGTGCGGGGTTTCTTTTTACCGGCACTGTATATTGTAGTCATTCGTTGCGTAATAATCGTTTTTAAAAAGAATTTGGAATACTTAGATCATTTACGAGGATCGCTGAGCAAGAACTTGTTTACGTTGGACTTGAAGATAATGATATTGTAGTCAGCTGGAAAGCAGACCAGCGGAACAGAGTTTCGCAGGCGTGCAGTTCTAGGGAAGAAGCTTTGTTCATGGAATCTATGTTTAGGTTTAGACAACGATAGAGGGTGGGAGAATTTATTTAGCTATTTTTGCTAGAAGAGTGTTTTTTGTGAAAGAATGGCGAGGGGGGACCATAGATCGCAGCTCAGTCGGACACTTGCCATGAAAATAGCGATAGAGCAGGAACATGCTTGCAACACCTCATAAAAGAAAAAGGGCATCACCTACTAGATTACGAAGTCTGTTTTGAACTTTATAAAGGCAGGATAGGTTCTTCGAGCAGCTCCTGGCCAGATCTGGCAACGGTATTCAATCCTAGGACGAACTTGGCTTTTATACAGGTAGAGAATGGCTCCAGCGCTGAGATATATACTATAGTAAAAGAATGTTCCAACCATTTTTCTAGCTACCATACCTATGAATTTTATGTATGTGTTCCATTTCAAATCTGGAGTGAACATCAGATCAAGAAGTTTGTCTAAACATGGAGTGTCATCAGGGTGAGAGCCGTTCATTTCAGTAGGAACCATATGTGGGTCAAAGCGTTGATGATGGAAAAATAGAAGTTTGATTTTAGATGTATTTTGGCACAAGCCATCGAAGTATTATTATTTAAACTGGACAGAAGTCAGAACATAAGGATATGGATACTTCTTCTTAATGGTGACCAAATATAAAAATAACAGTAATTCAACTAAAATAACATTCGTACGGCGTGACTACAGTGTGACTCATACGAAAAAAATAATTGCGTATTTTTACCTTGTAAAAATACCCCATGAAACAACATTAAGCGGTATACTCAAAATGACCAGATCATTTCTGGTTTCTAAATCCGACAAAGACAACATAAAAACGTAAATTAACAACATAGTTAATTGGTCCAATAATACGAACGGTTTTCCTCTTAATTGGTTTATCTAATTAAGGTTTTAAAAGAAGAGCAACTACTTTTTTTTCTTTTTTTTTACACGGTGGTCACCACTTATCAAGGCCCGGAAGCCACTCAGGGATAAATGATTATTGCAAGTACAGTACGTTAGTGTGGAGATTTGATGAAGTGTTTACTTAAAGGGGCGGTTCATTGGGAATTTGTTAACGTTGGACTTGAAGACATCCAAGTTGTAGTTAGGTGAGAAGCAGGCAGACGGAACAGAGTTCCATAGGCGTGCAGTTCTAAGAAAGAAGCTTTGTTCATGGAATCCACGCTTTGATTTAGGCACAGATAAAGAGTGTAAGAAAATTTTCACAGCTAGATGGGTGTTTTTCGTGAAAGATTGGCGAGGGGGGACCAGAGATTGGACGAGCACCTGCCATGGAAATAACGATAAAACAAGGATAGGCTCGCAACGTCTCTTCTGTGGGAGAGAGGTTGCAGAGTAGAGAAAAGGGCATCCCCCACTAAGCCACGAAGTCTATTTTGTACACTGTCAAGGCATGATAGGCAGTTTATAGCAGCTCCTGCCCAGATATGGTAGCAGTATTTCATCCTTAGACGTAGTTGGCTTTTATATAGATAGAGAATTGCATCAGTAGTGAGATATCTTCTAGAACGGTAGAAGGATTCCACCATATTTCCAGCGACCTTGGCAACAGACTTGATGTACGTGTTCCATTTCAGATCAGGAGTAAAGGACAAACCCAGAAGCGTGTCAAAACACGGGGCTTCTCCCAGACGAGAGCCATCCATTTCAATTGATGCCACATGGGGATCAGAGCATTGATGGTGTAAAGATAGGAGTTTGGTTTTAGATGCATTAAAGGTAACCAGCTACGACTTCCCCCACTGAACTACGCGCTCGAGATCAGAGGAGAGAGAATCAGGGAGAACTTTGTCATTTACAGCCTTTGATGTGTTGCCGTAGATGGTCGTGTCATCAGCATAGATGTCAACGAATGATTTAAGTATGTGTTTAGGGAGGTCATTGATGTAGATCAGGAAGAGAGTTGGGCCCAGGACTGACCCTTGAGGGACTTCAGCATTAATACTGCAGGCCTCTGATTTTTGTCCATCGACCACTACTCTTATGAGCCTATCGGAGAGAAATGATTTAATGTTTGAGAAAACATTTCCAGTTATATCGTAGCTGGAAATCTTGTGAAGTACGCCCTTATGCCATACCTTGTCGAAGGCCTTTGATATGTCAAGAGCAATTGCCCTAGAAAGGAAGCCTTTGTCAAGAGATTTACTAATCCTGTGAGATATAACCGTTAGTACATCTGCGGTGGATCTTGCAGAACGGAAACCATATTGTGTGTCACTAAGAAGATTGTTTCTGCCGAGGTTGTTTACTATTTTTCTATTTAATATGGATTCCAGCAACTTACTCATAACACACAGGAGGCTTATTGGCCTGTACTGAGAGGGAGATGACTTATCACCTGAATTCTTAAATACAGGGCATACTGATGAGGTTTTCCAGGGAGTCGGAAAGCACTTCTCCTTAAGGCAACGCTTAAACAGTTTCATAAGTATGGGAGAAAGTTCTGGTTGAAGCTTTTTGAACACTGGGGAACAATTGGGGTGCCGTTAGGGCCAGTTGCTTTACTGGAATCAAGGTTCTTGATTAGCTTGGCGACCTCATGCACATATATTTGTATGTTACCCAGCGTGTTCTGTGTTATAGGAGGAAATATGGGGAGTTGATGGCCTTCGTCGCATAGGGAAGAATTTGCTGCACAATTCTTTGCAAATAGTTAGGCCTTGTCTGATGCTGACGAGATGACCTCTGGTACATTGATAATGGCTGGGATAAAACGCACATTGATAATGGTTGGGATAGAACGCACACTTCTGTTCAATTACTTTAATAAACATTTGGTTATCTATGTAACTCATAGAGAAATCTAATGTTAACTTTGAATCATCATACAAACATTTATAACTACTTATTATTATGATTAATAGCATCCTATTATAAATTTCAGCATTCAACATTCAAGCTTCTAACCTAACATTCAAAAGTAACAAGAATATGAACAAATTCATAGAAGATACTGCCAAGTCCTTCGAAAAGAAGGATGTATCCCTATACCATTCTAGAAAACCTCTCGCGCCTAGCAGTCTCCTATATGTTTACAATGCGACCATTGATCACATTTTTACTAATCACTAGTCTCTCCTTTATAGAGTCCAAATATCTAATAGGCTATTTACTGTCTACCAAGATCTAGCCTCTGTCCCATCGCTGTAGTTTTGCATTTCTGTGATTGTATTACACGTAATTCAAAAGAACGAGCTCCGACAAAATTACTGCATTTGTTACGGCTCTACCTTAATAACCCGATCAACCAATAATTCGTAAAATTCATTCTCCTTCATTGTAGACATCCTTCGATACCGGAAACATTATAAATAGATAGCTTCTATTTTCGAACCGCTTGTACTTGGTATCACCTCCATGCTCCTGTTTTCGCAATCATACTGACATGCAGGAATTTAAATATAATGTGAAAAACATCTCGCTGCACAACTCCCTACTTAGGATTCTATTTGGAGTTTGGTCCCTAATTGAGAATAGCCACTTATATTTTAATGGCAAATCACCCATTTGTAGAGGGAATAATAGTAAAAAAAAACCCAAAAAACAAAACAAAGTAAGGTGTTGCTTGACGTCTTACAGCTGAACTAGATTGAAAATAAAACAATCGAATTCTGTCTTGTTCTTACGCGTTTTGTTGACACCTTATTTAAGTATAGTGTATTAATTTTATGACATCCACTATATCTTGTTATGTGTATGGTATATACTTTTTATGAAAATCTCAATTCATTCGTAGACTATGTGTGTTTATAACTAGTATTAATTCGTAATAGGAAAGCATTAATACTCACACTAATACTCTGACTCAGAACTCAACATTTAAAATTTAATTCAGTTTCGTTCAATATCATTAGATTGTCTAAGTTTTTAATACTTCTAGCACAATTATATCAACGTATTAGTGCTCTCATTTTATGAGCAATACAAAACTAAGGTCCTCATGCCAGATTCAATAATATTCTGACTAATATTATTAATGTAAATAATATTGTCAGTAATATAAACGGTAATAGTAATAGTAACACCGGTAGCAGCAGTAATTTTATTAACATGTCGTACGTTCACTTGAAAAATTGTTTAGCTCAAAGGTGATTCATGCCAAATTCGGTTCAACTATGCTGAGTACTTCTGGACATAACAAGAGTCTAACAGAGAGACAACTAAATCATTTTCTAATGAAATGTAATTCTCAATATTTTTTTTTCCTTTTAATTTAAGAGGTTTGTTTAGTCCGAACGTGTGTTGGTGTGCATCGAAAACGAAATAGACAAACGCTTCCAAAATCATAACTGTAGTCACGGATTTATTTCTGCTAGATCGAGAAAGACACAGGACTTAATTGCTTCAAAGTCAAATAGCCTAAGGAAAATGTCGTTTCAGTATATTTTATTTTTCCTGCTGGTTATTTTCACTCGATCGGTTTTCACCAAGATGTTTATTGCTTCATGTCCTCCGGTCATGCTTTCTAATGTGTCGACTCTTGATTCTTATAAAATGTGCAAGGTAAGAATAAGAGAAAGATCGAGAAAACTTTTATAAGTTTTTGTTATTTTTTCATTTCAGAATCAGTGGAAGTACTCATTCATTTCGCATGAATCAGGTAATTCTGTTGATGGCAATGACTTTCTTAATATCTTTCTTTAGAATTGTTATATAATGGGAGTACCAACGTGACACATGTTGTATATACAGTGAATGGACATTCTATGTATGTATGTATGTATGTATGTATGTATGTGTTGAAGGGTTCATCTGAATGTGTGTACGTGTCACTAAATATCTATGGTGGTTCTTCACTATCTGAACCCCAAGTTATTTTTTTGCAGTCTATGTATGTGTTCTTAACATTTTCCTAGGGTATAATTAACTATTTTCTTTAACTCTTTTTACCCTGCCATGATCGTTAATAATGTCTCCTTTAGTGTGTGTGTGGGAGGGGGAGGTAACATATAACACGAATACATAAACGTGGCATACCTGGTTCTGTTGATCAGCCTTTTTTCCGGGAGGTTCTTCTCTCATCTTAAGGGTGTTGATTTTGTTGACAAGAAGACGCATGCGATTAACTCAAGACGATGGGTTGTTTTTTTTTATAGTTGTTTTCACTTCCAGACTTTACGTCTAGCAGAGGAGCGGCCCATGATCTTTACTTGGGTGCATAGTTCTTATACTTCTGACGTCTTAGACGCCCCCTACCTTTGAGAGGAGACCATTTTCAGATCATCTTTTTCTGTTGACGTCCTAAATCAAACTCCGACTATTTTCCCAGCTACCTAGAACACGTGATCACATACACGTATTTCCGGGTCAGCTATCAGACTCCTCCGGTGCAATTAATCGGTCACCGAGTTTGATGTGACTTTGACATATTTTAGCAATATAATAAAACACAACTCACACCTCCCCGTTCACCACGCCAGTAAGATAGATAGATCGATAGATAAATAGGTAGAAAATAGATAGACAACCAGATCGATAGACACATCAATAATACACATAGCTATATAGATAGATCGATAGAAAGATAAATAAGAAATAATTTCTTGTGATTCCAACTACATAACAGGATTATTTCTAGAAAGACATTAGATGCTTACAAGAGTAATTACGTGAAAATTGCCAGACCTCTAAGCGAAAGTATTTGTGGAACGAATTGAATTCAACCCGCACATTGAGGGTTATCACTCTTTAATAACTTAGCCATCGTTACCTTTCATTTTAGGCCCTGTCGGTGGGGCATTAGAATACGCCGACTGCCCCTCCCCCTGCAGAGGGTAAAAGTCCCTCAATGGGGGCTCTGGATATGACCTTAAACTATATCCAGTGGTGAGGCCCAGCTTGTGGACTTTGGGGAGTGTGGAGCCACCCTTTAATTATCATTGCTTCCAGGTCCACTCTGACCCGGAGTGGTAGTACCTGTTAGGGTCCCAACTATGGGTTAAATAGAAACCGACGTGAAAACAACAAATATACTCTATTAAAAAATGTTTCTTCAAAATCTTTGAATTCGGCATTAAATAACCCGAAAAGGGTTGATATGCCGTAAAACAAAAACAACCAACCAACCTTTCATTTGAAGTATTCAGTAGAGAAAAGGTTGAACGGATGTGCGTTTCTGTGTACTATATGCGAATGTAAACACTAAAGACTATGGACGACTGACGAACACCGAAATATTGGAAGGCGGTATCCTACATTATTCTCGTTATCATCGCATCAGATTACAAAAAGTAGGAAAACGTTTAATGCACTGCTCTTTGAATTCTTTGAACTCCATAAGATGTGAGATGAAGAATTCTGACATAGATTTTAAAGCATTGAAAAGCAGGGTCATAGTAGACACTCTGAATCTGTCAGTACTCAAGTCAATACGCCGAAATTTCCCAAGTCAGACGAGGCAATGCAGTTTGAATTTTAAATGCGCGAGTGCTATAATTTGGAGATTAAACTATTGTCTTGTAAAATTACTAAAATAAACATGAAGACTGGCAATCCCGCCAAAGTGTTATCGATTTATCTATTGTTCAAATTTTATGTAAATCTGAAATATTTTTATTAAGATGAAAAGGTTATGGATACATTTTCCAGCTAGACTAACCTTTAATATAGTCGAAAGAGAATGGAACTTTGGGCAAAATTATTAATTTATCCAATAATCATGGTAAAATTTAATGAAAATCATAAGATATTTGAATCTTACAAACAGGGCGTGTAAACCACCACAATGATGTATCCATAATACAAACATTTAAATACTTAAATAAAATTGACATTTTGAAAATATTTCTTCATCATAATGTAGGCTAACGCCTTCCTATATTACAAGTAGAGGGTTTTCCTCACTTGCACGATAATATCAGCATTGGATCGCCTCTTTGACGGGATGCACTAAGCTAAAGGCTTAGTAAATGAAGCAAAACGTGGCTTTGTGAATCTCATAATCGCCAGGAATTTCACCAGCTACACTGGTGATTGCGTAAGCATGAAACTCTAGTGTCTGTAGGTATAAAACTGATTATTGTTTGATTATAATTATTTGGGCTCTTTGGACAGTGTTTGTCGAATAACCAAAAGGCAGTAAACTAGCGTTTATGAAATGTTCACGACTTCCGCTCGTTCCAACACTCTAGATCAATGGTTCTCAGCCTTTTTTAGTCATGACTCTCTTTTCTTTTTAATGTATTTTGGTGAACCCTTGAAAACCAAAGATTTTCGAAAGTATACTCTGGACGTGAGGACAATTTAGAAGAACGATGTGCAATAAAATTCTGTTTCAAACTTGAAAAAATGTCACAGAAACTACTGAATACTTCAAACTGCCTTTGGACCATCTCGCATTCATCGAGCATCAGTTTTTGAGCAGCATAAGCGATTCAAGGAAAGCAGGGAGTCTGTGAGGCATGACGAGAGGCGTGGGAGGAGCAAGGAAGTCAAAACACTAGAGTTGATTTGCTAAATAAAGAATTTCATGGATAAGGACTGTCGGAACGAGAACATGTTACTTCTATGAATTAAATAAATTCCGCGCAGATTCGAGAGTTCCTTAGAAAGATTCACAAGTTTTACAAGATACCGCCGAAGAAGTTCAAAGATTACTTAGACCGATTTGTTGTGAACCTGACAGTCAAGATGAGAACAGTAGTCCGAAAAATCCAAATAATGACCCCCCCTCAAAACGTTTTTGTATGTGAGGATGAAACATTCTAAATCATCTTTAAACGTATACAGAATTAAATTGCTTAGCTTCCCCATCGATACCTGTTTGATATTACACTTCATTTTATTTATATCCGCAATCAGTGAAGGAGAAACCCTTATTGGCTAAACAAATCTTAATTTATGTTTAAATAAAGCGTGATCGTTTTGAAGAGCAGTATATTTCGAACATTAAAAATCACCAGAGTATCTGTTGGGATGCACATTCCTTCATCCAGTGAAGTATATAGAAGTTAATTTTTCCCGAATAACCGTCAGAATATTGTAAGTGCATATTTGAACGTTACTATTTGCAGACTCACCATCTGGTTCAAGTAAAGAGCAGATATTGATTTTCCCATGAAGTGAGTGTAATTCTTCTCATACGATTGATATGTGAGTCGAGTAATTATATTTACCAGGACTCGAGTCAATGACTAGCATGATGAACATCAAACGTTGACAATAGTTCTTAATGTAGTTATTCCTTAAAACTTTAACACGGTCATGGCTGACGAAACATGACAGATATACTTGTGGATTAAAACTAACGTTCTGTTTAAATTTACTTACAGATTTCAAAGGTTGGAATAAAGGGATAATAACTTCCAAAATGAAAACAGTATAATTCAAATATTAAAAAATGTTTTGTCTTTTCTTTTTCAAGTAAACAAAATCAATTTCACTAAATTTGGGAGAAGCCTTGGCTCTCTCCCCTATAAGTTTATATAGGGGTAAAGCTCCTCAATACCTAAGAATAAATGTGTAAAAATAATATGTTGTTACCAAGCCAAATATCAACCTTTCTAAGAGGTTTTGTTATCTTTAATACAGTTGTAAATAGAAGCACACCCCATCAATAAAGAATAAAATATATAAAATAAGTACATAAATAAATATGAATATAAAAGTAAGTATTGTTATTTACGGAAATAAAACCGATTTGTGTAAGTTTGGACGCTGGGTTTACTCCTGTTGTATTAAATAGCGATAAGGACTTTACAGCTGCGTTTCTGAAATTTTCAGATGAGGATTTTTTTTTATCTGTATTGTTTGCATTCTTAGGGCTACTATTATAATACGCAGAAAGATTGAAAATTCGGTTATGGCTGATCATATCCGGAGTGAAAATACAAACCATTTACCCTGACGAGACGAAGTAAAAATTATAGATAGTGAAGAACGCTGGAGATTAAGAGGACTAAAAAAAAGCAGCACATATGCAGGGCGACAATCAATTACTAAGTAGACCTAGCACAGAATGTAACACAATATGGGAATCGTTAATTATAAATCGTAGACAATATATACAGTAATAAGTAAACAATAATGGATATATAAATGTACAGTAAAATATATAGATGTAATTTATTTGGTTATTTTTTGCGATACGTTTTGAATAAATTCAATTATTTATACAAAAGTGCATTTTTACCTAAATGCGAGTTGGAAATAATTTTCTCTTGAATCAATTTCGTACCCCCAAATGTGGAGCGGCATATATATTGCTTTAAAATATAATTATATATATATATATATTTTTTTTTTAAAACATTAATATATATATATATATATATATATATATATATATATATATATATATATATACAGTAATAATACTTAGTAATAAATTTAGAAATAGAAATAAAATAGGTTTAAGGCTTCCAAAAATCCCACTAGAATTGTCCGCGCGGTAGTTAAAGAATTTGGAAAAATCAATTATAAAAGTGATATTTTACTTTATCCAGTCATGGCTGACGGAATGAGAACAGGCTACTTCCGTGAATTAAATGAAAGCTTCCGTCCGAAAGTTCGTGCAGATTCTTGAGTTCGACCGAAACAAGCTCGATGTTTCATGCATACATAGCATACACCTGAAGAAGGTCGGAAGTTACATTGACCAAAACGTTGTGAAAATTACACTCAAGATAAGAACAGTAGCCAGAAGAATCCAAATAATACCGACTCCACAGCCAATATTGAGCTAAAAAGCACTAAACATATTTTTGCTATTTTATAAGATGTTGTATGTAACAATATTTTATAAGATGTTGTATGTAACAATATTTTGTAAGATGTTGTATGTAACAATATTTTGTAAGATGTTGTATGTAACAATATTTTGTAAGATGTTGTATGTAACAATATTTTATAAGATGTTGTATGTAACAATATTTTATAAGATGTTGTATGTAACAATATTTTATAAGATGTTGTATGTAACAATATTTTGTAAGATGTTGTATGTAACAATATTTTGTAAGATGTTGTATGTAACAATATTTCTGCTCTTTGTAGAAAGGGGGAACAGATTCTGTTACTCATGGAATTACGATTAATGGTAATGTACGGACAGGACTGCTTTTTAAAAATAAATTTACAAAATTGACTCTTCATTCTAACTTTTAAAACATTTCCCCCATGTTCTTCAGTGTAATCGCTTACAAAACGTAGAATCTGAGTTTTATTTTAGGATCTTCATTTACTTGTACATGTAAGCATAATTTTGGGCTCATTGTTAGATTTTCATATATATTGTTCACGCGTGCCATTTTCTATTAATTATTCACTCGGTCCATTTTTACCTGCGTACTTTGCCGTTTCCCTTGTGCCATTTTTATCTAAATTTATTACTGGGATGTATGAATTTTAGTTTAATTGGTAGTTTAAAATAAATTAATGTTCATCATTACAACCAGTAAACTGATATTAAACGAATTTTGAATCGGAAATTAGGCTTGGATTTTATTTCTGATTCCCGATTCCGAATAATCATACCAACTGCAGTTAGTAGTGACGTAGTTTTGCGTGCAGGCAATATATACATTTATGGCCAGTATCTTTCGCTGAATATCATGCGTTGCATTATTTCGTTAGACTTGACTGAATAAAACACATTTATATTTCAGTATTTTTTCTTTCATCCATTCATTCAATTTTTGTGTTCGTCTCTGTGGAATCATCATTATTCCCTCAACAATGAGATGTTTCATATTTTTTTTTCTAAATCCCAAGTAGACTACTTTCTTCGTCGAATATTTTTTGCCTTACCGAAAACTATTTGCTACAGTTATTCACACACACACACACACACACACACACACACACACACACACACACACACACACACACACACACACACACACACACACACACACACACACAACGCACTCATAGACACACATACATATACATACACACAATCACATACACAAGCACACATTACTTATCTATCTATATTTATTTCTGACAATTATTCTGTAACAAATGCTCTCCACAACTTTATTGATTTTTACATGCACACATACAAGCACACATATAAACACGCAGGCAAACATATATATCTATATTTCTATCTTCATATTTCTCTCTCTCTCTATATATATATATAAATATATATATATAAATATATATATATATATTTATATATATATATATAAGTGAACGTGTGTGTGCGCGTGTGTGTTCCCTACGCAATAACTCTGTCAATTTTTTGTCTACAGACTCGAAATTTGATATACAGGGTACTGAGATTTGGGAAAATCGATGTGATCGGTTTTTGGCCAGAAATTTGGCGATTACGGGGTTAAAGTTTAACAATTTGGCCTTTGGTAACTCTACCAAACTCCTGCGATAATTATGGGTCTACGCACTTGAAATTTTAGATATAGGTTCCTTGGACATGGATCTAACATAATAACTTGATTTAAGGCCAAAACAATATATTTTAAGGTATCATAATAGTGGTCAAAGTTAAAAAGAAATTGACCTTTGCGGTCTCTTCCAAATTACTCAGACAATTTCTGGTCTAAATATTTGAAATTTTACATAAAGGGTATTCAGAGATAGGGCAAGCTTTTTCATCAGTTTGGGTCGAAAATTTTTTGTTACCAATATATAAATGTATGTATGCATGTATGTATGTCTGTTTGCATGTCTACCTTAAACTTTCAATAGTGGCGACGGATTTTACCAAGATTAGTATCGTTTTAAAGTTTGACCTTTCATACGACAAATATCGAAAAATTGGCTAAAAACATTAATATCTTCCCCTTCAACTAGGCACTTTCTACAGGGGGTGGTCACTTTTTTCGTGGATATTTTTGAAAGTCATCCTCTCCTTTAGATTGTCTTGTCTTAATTAAAAAAAATGTCACTTCCGGTTTGGCAGTGATCGTAATAGCATAAACGTTAGGTTTTACCCCGCTCTTTTCCTCCTTTGCGGTACGGGTTCGAGCCTGCCTTTCTATTACCACTTTTTATTTTTTTTGCTCAATATACACATCCAAACACTCAGCCCACGCCGGGCTGAAATACTAGTATATATATATATATATATATATATATATATATATATATATATATATATATATATATATATATATATATATATATATATACTAAACTGGTTCCCCCACCGGACTTGTTTGGTGAGGAGGGTGGCTAGTCTCCCTTAAGGATTGAAAACAAGACCTTCCAAAGGGCGAATGAACCCTTTTTTGGGGTCAACGGCCAATTAGCACCGTGTGTGCTTGTGTGTATGTATGTTTGTGTTGGGGTAGAGAGGGCTCCCGTAAGCCGTGGTGAAGGCAACCTTTCTAGGAGAAGCAAATCTCTGATTAAAAAAAAATAAAGCGGGAGGCCAGTACCCACATTAAGCTCGTCTGCAATTTAATTTGTTGCTGGCTATCTTGCTCTTTCTTGTTGCTGGATCTCAACATTCTATAGCGAGAGAGAGAGAGAGAGAGAGAGAGAGAGAGAGAGAGAGAGAGAGAGAGAGAGAGAGAGACTTAGCTGTCGTATAAAGATAAGACTCTGTAACATCATCTGTGTATAGATACTCCCTCAGGCATTTGTCTATTAAAATGGTCCTGTGGCGATGGAAGTTATATATATATATATATATATATATATATATATATATATATATATATATATATATATATATATATATACTTCAAAGTATCTAGACACGACCCTTGAGTGTGTACGATAACTCTGGTCAATAGTGTGTCAGGTCAACTATATATGAGAATATTTAACCCCACAAGTAAACCCAGAGCAAATCTTCAAAAATACATAATATTCGAATCTTAAATAAGATCCTCTCGACATAGCTATGCATCCGCTTATTCAAGAAATGGTGCACCTTCTAGTAGTGTTATCTCAAGTAACGAAATTTAGCTGGATTTGTTCTGAAATTAGTTCTGAAATTCGGTAAAACTACACGATCAAAAGCAAAATATTATATGACTTTGTTTACTGGTTAATTTGGGAGAGAAAATGAATGTTTTTCACGTCGTTTCAACCTCAACGTTTAAGAGTTGAAAAAGATCTTAAACGGAATATCTATGCAGAAATCAAATATTAGCCTCAGGAAAGGACCTCTTGCTTTCTAGTAACGTTCACTGATATATATATATATATATATATATATATATATAAATATATATATATATATATATATATATACTAGACATTATATATATAACTATATATATTTATATATATAAATATATATATATATATATATATATATATATATATATATATATATATATATAGGATTGATATGTAGTTTGCTTGAAGCATTGTGTGGGATAGGTATGTAATAGAGATTTAGAAGGCTGTCACAATGCGAGGAATGAATTATAGTCGCTGTTGGTAAGAGGAGACGAGAACAAGTGGCGATTTACACATCAATAAGTACATATATATATATATATGTTTTATTATTATTATTATTATTATTATTTTAATATATATATTTATTCAGTTGTATGGTAAAATGTCTTACTTGTTTTCATGCGACGTGTTCCATAATAATTTCGGAAAAATTTTCCCTTTTCAAATGGTGTGCGTAACAGGTCGATTCAAAGCATGCTGGATGAAGGGCCGGAAGTTGTGTAGCTATGTGAGGCCTCGGGCCAAATGTGAGTAGGGGATGTATGTATGGTATGATTAGGTGATTAACATGTTTATAAATTTGCTATTTTTATTTGTCTTTATTTTTATTTTATTTATTTATTTTTTTTGTTTGTTTGGTTTTAACTTGTTTTAGCGTGAGCTTTTTTCCTGTTCTCTGTTATGTTGTCTTTATCATTATTACTATTATTTATTTATTTATTTATTTATTTTTTCTGCTGATGTGTGGCTATCTCTGCTTTTCTGGGTCACTTAAGCTGCTGCTGGGCTGTGTCCGGTCGGCTACTGTAGGGGCAGGCTGTGGAAGCGGAGGGGGGTTGGGTCGGTAGCTGGGTGTTTAGGTTAGTGTTGCTGGGGGTGGGAAGATATGCGAGGGGGAGGGAAGGGGAATAGGTGTGACATTCTTTGGGAGTTGTTAATTTGTTTATATTCGTTAGTGGTAGTAGATTTTTATATTTATTTTTTTTTATTCTAATTGGTTTGTATTACTTCGGCTAACTTTTAATTTTGGTTGGTTTGTATTAACTTTTAATTTTAGTTGGTTTGTATAAACTTTTGATTTTAGTTGGTTTGTATTACTTCACTCACCTTTAATTTTAATTACATTTTTTTTTAATTAAGTATATACTGCTGTTTTATTTATTAAGTTTCCTTTGTTATATTATTGTTATTTTATTTAATTTATTTTTTGTATTATTTATATGGGAGGAGGTTGTGGTAATGTCCTGTTTGGAACGTGAGGCGGGCTGTGAGCTGTGTGCAGTGGTGTATCTGTTCTAATGGGTTATGGTTGTAGTGAAAAGTGTTAGGTGGGAGCCGTACGTAGAGTTATATATTTTAGTTTTAGCTGGTTTGTATTACTTCAGTAACTTTTAAAGTTAATTAATTATTATTATTACTTATTTTTATTTTGTTTTAATATATACTGCTGTTTTATTTATTAAGTTTCTTATAGTATGTTATTGCTATTTTATTTATTTATTTATTATTAATATTATTATTATTTTTCTTTTTTTTTCTTTTTATTTATATGGGAGGAGGTTGTGGTGATGTCCTGTTTGGAATGTGGGGTGCTGTGTGCAGTGGTGTATCTGTTCTAATGGGCTATGGCTGTAGTGGTAGCCGTGTGTAGAGTTATATGATGAATGAAAATCCGAGCTCCAGTCTGTTATTGAGTTCTGGCCGTAATTTGGATATTAGTAGCGATTCTTTTATGCGGAGATTCCCGATATTGCGTTCTGTGGCTAAAATATCGACTTTAATAGATTTGCTAGTGTTTCTGCAGGTGTTGAGGTGTTTTCGGAATGATGATGCTTGTGTTTGTATGTGTTCTTTGATTCTTATGTGTAGAGGTCTCGTGGTGCTGCCAACGTAGAATTTTCCGCAGGCAGAGCACTCTAGTCTATATACTACGTGTGTACGGTGGCAGATTGTTGCGGGGTATACGGGGCATACGGGGCAATTTGCTAATGTGCATGGTTGTGGGTCCTCGCTTTGCCTGCGTTTAGAGAGTTTCTGTCTAAGGGATGGCCCAGAGTGGGTTAGTTGTATATTGAGACCCTCTCTCCTGATAGCCCTGCGGATAGCCGTTGTGATTTTGTCGCTGAGGTGGGGCATTTCAAGGAAGCAAGTATTGTTGGGGAAGCCTCTTACATGTTTTCTCGAGTTCCAAAGGTGTTTAATGACAGTGCTGGGGTATCTGTTGGCCTCTAGGACTTGATGGAACCATTCCGTGCATTCTGTCTTGTCTTTTGGCTTGCTACATTTGCTTTGGATGCGGGTTATCTCATTCCTAGCGTATCCGATGATGGCCTTAGTAGGGAGGGCAGACTTGTAGTGTATAAATATACTTCGGCTGGCTGATTTCCGGTAGAATTTAGTGATGACTGTTCCTTTGTCTGATATTTTTAGGTTGAAGTCTAGGAGTGATAGGGATCCGTCATCGCTGGGGTGTTCGATGGTGAATTCTATGTGTGGGTCGGAGTCGGAGAAGGTCGCGTAGATGTTCTCAGCGTCGGTGCGTGCTGATGTGAGGATCAGGACGTCATCGACGTATCTCGAGAGGAATATGACCGAGTTGCACGTGTTGAGGGCTCGACGTTCGAGTCTGTCCATGTATGAGATGGCCAGTATTCCTGAGAGGCTGGAACCCATGGGTAGTCCTGTAATTTGCCTGTATGTTTGGCATTGGTAGGTGAAGTATGTGTTGTCTACTATTATAAGTAGAAGTTTGTGGATGCCTGAGGGAGTCAGGCCGAAGCAGTGTAAGTTGCAGGAGGAGACGTGGTCGGTGATTAAGTCTACTGCTGGATGTGCAGATATCGTGGTGTAGAGTGCAACTACATCGAGGCTGAAGGCGTATTTACCTCGTTTTAGTTGTTGTGGTCGGAGGGTGTTTAGACGGCGGAGTACTTCGTCGGAACTGCTGACGTGTCCGGGGAAGGAGGAGAGTAGAGGTTTAAGTAGCTGAGAGAGTAGCCAAGAGATCTTATATAAGGGCCCTTCAGTGTTTGCAACTATTGGTCTAATTTGCGGGGTTGTTGATTTTTTGTGTGTTTTAATGAGATGGTAAAAAGTGGGGAGTCTGCTGTTTTTAGTAGTGAAGTTCTGCTTGTATTTGTTGGGAAGTTTTCTGATTCTACATATGTCGGCCCATGCGATGTTGATGTTGTTTTCGATTTGCGTGGATGTAATGTCAGTAGCTGGCATGTATAATGTATCGTTGCTTAGGTGTGTGAGTGCAAGGTGGTCGTATATGTCTCGAGCTATGACGCAGAATTCCTTACCCTTATCGGAAGGTAGGTAAACAAAGTCTTTGCACTTGAGGCTCTTAAGTGTGCAGCGTTGTTTATACGAGATGTTTTGTATACCGCTTCCTTGTTCGTGTTTTATGATGTCGAATATCTTTTGTTTTAATCTTGCAAGCTTAGTATCTAGTTCCTGGTCTTTTGGTGGAGGATGTAATAGGTGGTCTAACTGATATACGGGGAAGTCATCGGTGGTGTGCTGTGTTTTAGTGTTGTTGTTGGTAATACATTTAATCCATTTTAGGTGGTAAGCCGCTCTGCAGAAGTGTGTTTCTATGTTGAACAGGGTGTCATTGTTTATTGTTTGAGTGATGATGAATTTGGGTCCAAGGCTAAGAAGGTCTTTCTCTTCGTGTGTGAGGGAGTTTGTGAGGTCTGTGACTTGGGTGTGCGTTTCTAGCGTTGTTTGGGCGCTGACCCCGGTGTCTTCTTGTCTGGGAGTGTGTGCGGGTTTGTGTTTACGTAGTAGCCACGTGAATTTATTTTTCAGTCTTTTTTTTTCGGTCTGTAGGGAGTAGTGGTAGCATTTATCTATGGCTGTCGTTATTTCGTGAATCGTAGGTTCGTCTGTTGTTGTCAGTTCAGGCCTAGTGGTGTTAATCACCTAATCATACCATACATACATCCCCTACTCACATTTGGCCCGAGGCCTCACATAGCTACACAACTTCCGGCCCTTCATCCAGCATGCTTTGAATCGACCTGTTACGCACACCATTTGAAAAGGGAAAATTTTTCCGAAATTATTATGGAACACGTCGCATGAAAACAAGTAAGACATTTTACCATACAACTGAATAAATATATATATTAAAATAATAATAATAATAATAATAATAATAATAATAATAATAAAACATATATATATATATGTACTTATTGATTTGTAAATCGCCACTTGTTCTCGTCTCCTCTTACCAACAGCGACTATAATTCATTCCTCGCATTGTGACAGCCTTCTAAATCTCTTTTTATATAAATATATATTTTACATATATATATACATATATAAACATATATATATATATATATATGTATATATATATATATATATACATCTATAATATAAAACTGAACGTGTGTGTGTGTGTGTGTGTGTCTGGTCACGAATAGGCTCCTTTATGGTTTACTATTTTAAAAAACTGATTACATATAATGATACAAGATTTATCGAGGATTAGGAATGGGTATATTTGATCTGGCAAAACGGTGGTTCATAAAAATTGTGGGGTCTGCGTTCGCGCCTGGCCCCCAAAGTATGGAAAAAATGAAAAAAAAACGTTTACAAGTTTTTGATATAGATGTACATCAGAATACTTTTAAAAAGTATGTTTTCAACTTAAATAGGGATGGTATAATAAAAATGTGGGGTCTTCGTTCGCGCCTTTACTCCGTGGAAATATGGCAAAAACTTTAACAAAGACTTTTTATATCTATTTGCGTAAGTATACTTTGGTAATTATATTTCAGTTTGAAGAAATATGGCATAATAAAATTATTGGGTGTTCGTTCGCGCCTAACTTCCATAGAATGTAAATATATCACAAAGTTTAACAAGGTTTTTAAAAGGGGTGAAGGTCCACAATAACACCTTAACTTTAATTTTAATTCACGTTAGCTTTTATTTTTTTTAGTTGAATCATATTGTATCGAATAAATTTACTTCATAAATTCACGTTCTTATTTAAGTGAACGCCAAAAAAAAAAAAAAAAACGTCGGCACTTTAGATAATTCTCGACACACATTTTGCATAACTGTTTTTTTCGATCTCCACTTGCACGTGGCACTCTTTCGAAAATAGATAAATAGATAAATAATAAAAAAAATAAGAAGAGATACTTGTTATCGTGTCAAAAGAAGGAACAATCTCGTTCACGTGATTACGTGTCTTTTTAAGAACATTTACATAACCTTTTTATTTTTATTTATATATCTGTTTAATCTTTTTTTTTGTCAGTGTACTAGAAGGAATTCAGTTGATTACAACCCTTTCTGCGTGTTCTTACATTACAATAGTACTACCCTGAATCAGACGGCGTAATACTACACCGTTCAATACTGTAAAGCTAAAACGAAGCTGTTCTGCTTGAAAAGGGCACAATTTTCTTCTTATTCATATTTATATCGATTCTTTGCTTTAAAAAACTATAGTAATTACGTGTTTACTTTTTTAATATCCCATTTTGCTGTTTCCGATTATTTTACTAAAGTAAGTAAAGCTTCATTATTTTTCAAAACTGTTTTTGTTTCTCTGTTTTTCGATATTTCGTCGATATTATTTAGTAAGAGTGTTAAGCAGAAAAGGCCAACAAACGACTACCCGAAAAAATAAATATACAAGAAAAAAACGTTACCATAGTCAATAAAAGTGCAGTTCATGCTTTTTTTGTTTTGAAATAGTTTTTAATGCTCTTTACTTGAAATAATTTCAGCGAACCGAAATTAAAACGAAATTCGAGGCGATAACTACTTCAAAGAATTTTTATATAAACTACACATGCTATAATCAAATATTCCCCAAGCACAAATTAACGGAAAACATAAAAATATGTTTATAAATATTCCTTACGTTGACGGAACTCTCTAAAATTGTTAACACAGGATGCTCAGGTGCCTCTCCTTCAAATTGAAAACGGGGCTCTCCATTTCAAAGTTGCTGCCATCTTGATATTTTTTAAACCGGGTTCGTGAATTAAAAAAAAATTACAAACTACGAAAAAATACAAACCAATGAACTTTTCTACCACAAAAGTAACTTTTATTGACTATGGTAACATTTATTTCTTGTATATTTATATTATCTATGATATAAATCTGAACGTCTGTATGTGTGTGTGTATGTGTCTGATCACGAATAGGCTGGTTGATTATTTAAAAAAATCTGATTACATATAATGATAGAAGATGTATCGAGGATCAGGAATGGGTATGTTTGATCTGGCAGAACGGTGGTTAATAACAATTCTGGGGTCTACGTTCGCGCCTGGCCCATAAAGTATGGAAAAAAAAAAAAAACGTTTACAAGTTTTTGATATAGATGTACATCAGAATACTTTGATAAGAATGTTTCAATTTAAATAGCGATGGTGTAATAAAATTGTGGGGTCTGCGTTCGCGCCTGTACTCCATGGAAATATGGCACAAACTTTAACAAAGACTTTTCATATCTATTTGCGTAAGTATACTTTGATAATATGTTTCTGTTTGAAGAAATATGGTATAATAAAATTATTAGGTGTTTGTTCGCGCCTAACCTCCATAGAATGTAAATATGTCACAAAGTTTAACACGGATTTTTAAAAGGGGTGAGGGTCCACAATAACACCTTTACTTTAATCTTAATTCACGTTAGCTTTTATTTATTTTTTTTTAGTTGAATCATATTGTGTCAAATACACTCACCTCATAAATTCACGTTCTTATTAAAGTGAAAGCCCCCGCCCCCAAAGTCGGAACTTTAGATAATTTTCGACACAAATGTTGCAGAACTCTGTTTCTTTCCTTCTCCACTTGCACGTGGCACTCTTCCGAAAATAGATAAATAGATAAATAATAAAAAATAAGAACGTTACTTGTTATCATGTCAAAAGAAAGAAAAAATCTCGCTCACGTGATTACATGTCTTTTTAAGAACATTGGCATAACATTTTATTTTATTTATATATATGTTTAAACTTTTTTCTCAGTGTACTAGAAGGAATTCAGTTGATTACAACCATTTCTGCGTGTTCTTTACATTACAATAGTACAACCCTGAATTTTTGTATATATATATATATATATATATATATATATATATATATATATATATATATATATATATATATATATATAACATTTTCTCTTGTAAGGAAACATCAGTTTGTTGGTCACTCTTGGCTACGAATGGAAACAAAGTTGATATAAAAAATATATTTTCGCGAAAATTATCTTTATTTTCATCATATTTTGATTAGGGTAAAAATTTTGAGTATCAAAACCTATCTGTTTACAACCCCCTCCTTTTCATTAGCTATCATACTTTCATCAATAATAGTCCATTTTCTGTAGGCTGTTTTTGAACCCAGTCAACGACGGGTATTTCTGCTAGTATATATATATATATATATATATATATATTTATATATATACCTTTTCTTATATATTTTACCGCGTATTTTATCCACACCTTCCTTTACTTCTATTTCCTGATGATGTACTTTTTCTTCTTCTTTAATAATCCTCATTATTTTATTATCTACCTATTCCTTTTCATTTCTAATCTTAATGTTCTTAAGTCGGTTATCATTATGTATATCCTTATTTCTGTAAAAATACTACCTTTCTTTTCTTCTGATGAGAGGCATTTATATTCGAAATGCCAAAGAGGTTTTTCTCTACTTTTTTTTCTCATTTTTCTCCTTGTTGATCTAAGGATACAATACAATCTATGTAACTTTTATCCCTAATCTTTTTAATTTCATAGCAAGATGCCCGGCGTAACCTGGTCTCGTGGAATACGCTTAAATATCATATTTCAGTTCATGGAGATTTCATAGTTATTATTAGAGAGCTAATATCCTATTGATTATTATAATGAATATAATATAAAATGGTAATTTCAAAACTACACACACACACACACACACACACACACACACACACACACACACACACACACACACATACACACACACACATATATATATATCACTTGGATGCCATCATCTAGAATCGAAACAAAAATATGTAGCTCCTACAGACGTATTTGTTACCGTCTGATCTAAGTAGAGAGGCACATAATAACTTTTTAAAATAACGGTGTAAGACGTATAAATGTATATTTGCGCATACATAGATATAAATGTTTAGACGATTTATGTTTGCCAATTGCAATTTTTTTCTATTTTGACCCCTTAGCAGTGATTTGTTCCACTTGATCGCATCTTTTAGATATTAAGCTTGACGTTTGTTCGCCTAAAATTGACAGAGTAGTTTGGCACTGATCGTTCATCAGACAAATATACAGAGAAACAGACAAGGTCACATTTATATATATATATATATATATATATATATATATATATATATATATATATATATATATACTAGCAAGCCGCCAAGCGTGGCCCGGTCGTAAAATATGCTTCAACATGCTATTTTAATTCAAGCAGATTTCCAATTTATCAATATAAAGCTAATATTCTACTTATTATTATATATTTAATATAGAGAATTGATTTCAAGAGTTAAACATATCAACACCAGAGCGCATAGCTTTCCATCATTATCCACCATCTTAGCTAAATACATTGATACATTAATAACCAAACATTACCAATTAATGTCCTAAAGTATTTATTTTGACACCTTAACGTTTTTTTTTAACGGCTAAAAAACAAAGCAAATTTTATCCACAGGTCAAAATCCCCTCTGTTTCAAATTTTAAATTTGTAGACAAAATTTGTCAGAAGAGTTTTCTAGAGATGGTTCCTCACGCAGACAGACAAGGCCACTTTTATAAAAGGTTGAGAAGAAAGTTCTTGCAAAATTTTTTTATTTTGATATCAAATATATTCTCCTTATAATACCTTACTTTATATATCATTTAAAAGGACGTTTCTGCTCTATCTAGTCGTTTAAATTATAATCGTTTTAAAACAATTATGTTTTCTGTCTTAAATGTTGAATACAAAATAGAAAAAAGCAAATTAGCATAATTTTTTTATTTCAATTAAAGCTAGGCCGAAAAGATGCTGAAACAGCTCGTTATATCAGCGAGACCTTTGACCCAGAATACACAGCACAACAATGGTAAAAGAAATTGCATGGTGGCGACGAGACTCTTGAAGATGATAATCATAGTGGCCGGCCATCGAATGTTGATAACGATTAAGAGCATTAGTTGAAGCCAATCCATGCACAATTGCTCGAGAACTTTGTTATTAATTAGACGTATCGTATTTCCGACCACTAAAGTGCTGCCTCACGAATTGTACAATATCCAAAAGAAACACCGTTATATAGCGTAATCTTCCCTTCTTATACGCAAAAGAACGACCCGTTTCTTGGCTGGGTTCTGACTTGCGATAAAAAGTGCTTTTTTTTACGACAATCGGCAACGCTCAGTGGTTAGTCGCCGACAAAGCGCCACGACACTTCTCGAAGCCAGAGTTGCACCAAAAGAAGATCATGCTCACTGTTTGGTAGTCTGCAACCGGTCTCATCCATAACAGTTTTTTTTAATGCAGGCGAACGGATTAAATGCATCTGAAATTTCGACAACAACACCCAGCATTAGTCAACTGAAAAAGCCTAATTCTCATCCACGACAATGCTCGACTGCATGTTGCTAAATCGACCCTGCAGAAGGTGAAAAATTGGGCAACGAAACTCTGCTTCAGTAGTAGTTGTTATCTCACCACGGTTTGGTCAACTAATCCTCTGACCGACTTTGGGTGGGATTTAAACCGCTACCTCCAGACAATGCTTACTCGTAGACTTGGATATTCCTGCATCTCTATCCACTACACCGCAGGCCCCAAAGGGCAATCAAGGTTGGATTTTTTAGTGTTATATATCCACAATCTTCCAATTGTCGGGTCCGTACTGATTGTTATATTATTGAATTCGGTCAGAGGATTATTTGACCAAAACGTGTTGAAATAACAACTACTGAAAGCAGTAATTGCTGTGGATGTAGTTAGAGGATTCGACATTCCTATCCCGTTGCAGTTAACCTGATGAAGGCCAGAAGTATAATTGGCTGAAACGTCGTCGAAAGCAACAAGTGGAAGATGAGGATGATAGTCCAAATGATTAAATAAAAATCAATTTTTGTTAATATTGTCACGAGGTGTCAGACTCTCTCGATTATTTTATGTTTGTAAGTGCATTTTGTGTAATTTATCATTTTTATCTTACGCAAGGACGGAATTACGTATTTCCTTTTATATTATGGATGAGATATCACTTGCTCCTTGGTATCAAATTTTTTTTCCTTTGCGGAGTTCTGACTGAGCACGTGCACTCAGCGAGGTTCTCACACAGTGTGTAACGAATAAAAAAAGCATTTAGGCAAAATTCGATTCAATTGCATTAGTGACGCACGGAAATGTACGTTGCTCTGTGCCCGAAAGGTGTCAGAAGTGCGCCGAGGTTTGCACTATTGAATTCGATTATTTCCTGTACTGTAGATTTTTTTCTTCAATTAAACTTTCTGCCAAGGTTCTTTCTAAATGTTATTTACATTAAGGCGGAACTCTAAGCAAACATACTTTAGCTATGTTTTTACTGGTCTCTTTCATTCCCTATTGCTATCTTTTATTGTAAATGTTTAAATATGTTTCTTACTGTCTTTGTTTTTCTAATTACTTTTATTATTTTTTTTTAAGTTTAATTTCCTTTTATTGCATTAATATATCTAATATTTTATTCTTCCGACTAAAATGTATTTTATTTGGTTTTTAATTTTGCTTATAGAAATCGCTCAAAACGACGCATGACGCTACTTGATGTAAGGCGCTAAAACACTACGTTAAGAAAAAAACTACTCGAGGATAAGTGATTTATAGGTAGATTCAGACTCGAAACACAATTATTCACTCTTTCTTACAAACATCGCACATGAACTGTGAAAACTGAGAGACAACACAATGGAAGCGAGAGTTAGAATAGTGTCCAAAGTACAAAAGTAAACCAAATATCCACTATCACCACCCTATAAAGATTTAATATAATATTTCCATATAACATTTCGATCAAATAAAGATCTATCTCTCAAATATAAAAATAAACTGTTTAAATGCACGGCCCCTTATTGGTATTTTAAGACCAAGTATAATTTTTTAGTCTTGATTATGAATCGAAGGACGATTAAACATCCGTCAGACAGATCATTAACGAACACCACATACAATTAATTTTAATATTAATTCCGGGATGTGACGGTGCTCTAGTGGTTAATGGCAATAACTGACCACCTGAGTGTCCTAAGTTCGAATCCAGATCATTCCACAAAAGTCACTTTCACTTAGGATGTTGTCAATTCTCCCGTAATCCTTTATGTCTTTTCAGACAAAAAAAATCTGAGTAGGAATTTATCGGCGAAGCCAATGCCAACAATATAACCTACAGATTTATACGATATGATTATGGAATTTTAACTGCTTATATTAAAGTTAGAGTATAGTATTTAGACTAAAATGCAAATGTTACAACGTTTCTCCCAGCGTTTTCGATTGCTATTAACAAGCCTAAAACTATAAGGTTTAAAAATTGTTTAGTTTAAATTTCAATTTTAAAAATAGTTTACATATATTTCCTTCCTTTTTCGCCTCGAAATGTACCAGCCTAATAAAAAAAAGTTACACAGAGTTACACAGAATTACATACTTGAAGAGGATATGCGTAGGGTTCAATGGAAAGAAAAATAAAAAATAAGTTGAAATAATGTTGGAACAATGAAAGAATTAGACAAGTTTCAAAAGTAAGATTTGAGAATCCAGTCTATTTGACTATATTATCCTTTGCTGGTGCATTGATGGATCTATATATTTCTCAAGATTGTTAATGAATGTTATGCAGCAGTTTGGACAGAATTCGGTGTAAATGGGTAACGATTGCAGTAGATAAATGCGTGAGAATGATAATACCTACAATTCGTTTTATTTATAGTAATGAGTAACTATATCACAAACATTAAAAACAACGAACCATGTCTGAAACAAACCAATTCTCAATGCAGGCATCTACACTGTTCCTTGCCAAAATTGCCATGATATATACGTTGGTGAAACCCAACATAGAAGAGACTAAAAAAGATAAAAAAGAAGACTTCATGAACATATGAAAGATATAAGAAATAGCAATTTTCTGAATGCGTTATTTTCTCACTTATTTTAGCAGAATCATACTTTTGACGTCTAACAAGTAAAAATAGATTAATCTATTTAAAATCAACCGCGACTGACATTTCTTGAAACAGCGTTTATCGCACATTCAATCACAATTAAACAACGTGGAGAGTTCTATGATGTATCGCCATTAATAAGTAAACTCCCATTAAAAGAACATAATTTAATTTTAGACACACAGATTAACATTCTCACACCATATAAAACACTACGTATAATAATTAAAGCATATAATAATTAAAACATATAATAATTAAAACATATAATAATTAAAACACATAATAATTAAAACATATACTAATCAAAACATATAATAATTAAAACACATAATAATTAAAACACATAATAATTAAACCACATAATAATTAAAACATATAATAATTAAAATATATAATAATTAAAATATATAATAATTAAAACACATAATAATAAAAACATATAATAATAAAAAAATATAATAATTAAAAAAATAATATTTAAAACATCTTATAATTAAAACATCTAATAATTAAAACATATAATAATGAAAAAATATAATAATTAAAGCATATAAAAATAAAAACATATAATAATTAAAAAATATAATAATTAAAATATATAATACTTAAAACATATAATAATTAAAATATAATATTTAAAACATATAATAATTAAAACATATAATAATTAAAAATATAATAATTAAAACATATAATAATTAAAACATATAATAATTAAAACATATAATAATTGAAAAATATAATAATTAAAAAATATAATATTTAAAACATATAATAATTAAAAGATATAATAATTAGAAAATCTAATAATTAAAACATATAATAATTAAAACATATGATAATTAAAAGTATAATAAATAAAAAGATATAAAAATTAAAAAATATAATAATTAAAAAATATAATAATTAAAACATATAATAATTGAAACGTATAATAACTAAAACGTATGATAATTAAAACCTATAAAAATTAAAACATATAATAATACAAATTTAATAATTAAACATATGATAATTAAAACAATATAATAAATACACATATAATAATTAAAATATATAATAATTAAAACATATACTAATTAAAACATATAATAATTACACATATAATAATTAAAACATATAATAATTAACACATATAATAATTAAAATATATAATATATTAAATATATAATAATTAAACATATAATAATTAAAAATATAATAATAAATACATATAATAATAAAAACATATAATAATTAAAAATATAATAATTAAAAATACAAAAATTTAAAAATATAATAATTAAAATATATAATATTTAAAACATACAATAATTTTAAGATATAATATTTAAAAATATAATAATTAAAAAATATGATAATTAAAACATAATAATTAAAACATATAATGATTAAAAATACAATAATTAAAATATAATAATGAAAACATATAATAATTAAAACATATAATGATTAAAACATATAATAATTAAAACATAATATTTAAATCTTATAATAATTGAAATATATAATGATTAAAAAATATAATAATTGTAACATATAATAATCAAAAAATATAATATTTAAAAATATAATAATTAAAACATATAATAATTAAAAAATATCATAATTAAAAATATAATAAGTAAAAAATATATTTAAAACATATAATATTTAAAAAATATAATATTTAAAACATATAATAATTGAAACATATAATGATTAAAACATATAATAATTAAAACATATAATCATTAAAACATATAATAATTAAAACATATAATAGTTGAAACATAAATTTATTAAAACATATAATAATTAAAACATATAATATTTAAAACATATAATAATTAAAAATATAATAACATAAATTAATTAAAACATTTAATAATTAAAAACATAATAATTAAAACATATAATAATAAAAAACATAAATTAATTAAAACATATAAAAATAAAAACATATAATAATTAAAACATATAATAATTAAAAAACATAAATTAATTAAAACATATAATAATAAAAATATTATATTTAAAAATATAATAATTAAAACATATAATAATTAAAAAATATAATAATTTAAACATATAATTATTAAAACATATAATAATTAAAATATAATAATGAAAACATATAATAATTTAAACATATAATAATTAAAACATATAATAATTAAAAAGTATAAATAAAAAATATAATAATTAAAACATATAATAATTAAAACACATAATATTTAAAACATATAATACTTAAA
This sequence comes from Euprymna scolopes, assembly GCF_053919585.1. Taxonomy (NCBI): domain Eukaryota; kingdom Metazoa; phylum Mollusca; class Cephalopoda; order Sepiida; family Sepiolidae; genus Euprymna; species Euprymna scolopes. The sequence goes on from NC_136501.1 coordinate 40,010,274, forward strand.
ACATATAATAATTAAAAATATAATAATTAACACATATAATAATTAAACATATAATAATTAAAACATATAATCGACCAATAAATTACATAACAAAAATACACTAATTTCATTTCAGTTACACATCCACATTCGAATCATAGCGGATATATTTGTTCCCAAAAGAATATGGATTGCATCATATTTTAAAAAACATATTAAAATCTATATGACATTTAAAAAAATATAACTCTCTTTCACAACGGTATGTCTCTTCATGTAAAAAAAAATTCCAAAGACTTTTTTCGTTTCTGAAATGAAAACAGGGTCATACATTTCATTACTTCAAAAACATATTTTCAAATATTCGTACTGGTGTTTTGTTTTCTAAATGTAATTAATCCAGAGAAAGTCTCACAATAAAGACGAAACGTTGATGAACACATGGCTTAGTTTATTCCTTTTTTATCTCACCATTTCGTCGGAATACTATTTCCATTATTCACATCATATAGTAATGTGGAACGGAAAATTGCTGAAATGGTCGCTAAAACTTATCCGTCGCCTATAAGGAAATTAATGAGACAAAGTAAACCAAGTTGGAAACTGAAAAGTATTAACACTTACTTACCGAAAGACTTTTATTCCTGTATCCACATTAAGAATATCTTATTGAATTATCTGTACTTCGCTTATTAAAGATTTATTTTCATCTCTTCGTTATCCACCCTTTTTCGGGCTCTAACTTCGGGTCAATCATCACAACGTGGGAAATGTCCAGCCCGGTCTATGAAGGCGCTAGAATACCATTACTCTTCTTCAGGAATAAGGAAACTTTTCGTCTTCGCTGGCAACTTAAAACGCGTTGAAAGTGTAAGACGCTGCATCAAGGAACACAGGAGATATTACCCCCTGATATGAACGGAACTGATCAAGCGTCGTTTCCTTATTACTGTTGCCATGTTCAAGAATTTCACAGAATATTAATAGTGCTTTGACTATCCGTGAAGGAGAGGCATGTATTATATATAAAAACTTCAATAACTTAACTCCATGGCAATGCCGATTAAAGACAGCTAGTACATATGGAGTGAAACCATTTTATTACTTTTAGTAATTGTACTGCCCTTAATGCTAAATTCTGTTTACTATACTATATCAGACTAATGTGCTATGTTTCAATGCTCAATTCAGAGCTCGTGTGTTTTATTTATTGTGTTGTCATGATAACATCCTCCCATTTATTACCTCCACTTTTATTTTTGTGGAAGGAGTATAATATCTGTTTAGTTGTCATGACACAATATTTCTAACAATTACCCAATTACCTCTTATCTTGGGTAGTGTTTTGTTGTTTTTATTCCCAGGAATTAACCCCATCTTTTAGGAGTGCAATGTAGTGTGTGTTCTATTGTCATTAAATCATCTTACATTGCCTTGTCTCCTCCTTTGGGTGCATGTTGAGTGTATATTAATTCGTCATAATAAAATCTTCCCAGAAATTACTGCCTCCATTGAAGGAGCACGGTAGTATATTTCCATTCTCCATAATACAATCGTACCAGGCTAGCTAAATCTATGCTACCGGAATTTATATGTTCTATAGCCTCTGTTCAGCCTCGAAAACCAATTGATACCTCTATAAGCCGGCTGCGTCCATAATTGTGAAGCAAGAGTTACGCAATCTCAACTGTAAATCACTAGCGTCAGCCATGGTTTATTACAGTGGTAAAGAGAAGTGCAAGATGACTGAAAACAATGCCGAGATAAGCGGATAGCACATTCGACAGCTGATATTCATAAATGTTCACTCATTTTACTAGTGACCGGGCTCAATGTCGCTTAACTTCGTTGATGCAATGAGAAACGATGTGTCCACGACGTCATTATGCCGTATATTTGTACGTCTACATAAAGTAGATACAAATATAGTTCAGTAACACATTTTAATCTTGCCATTGTGCTGCACAAATGCAATGAATAACTTATGATGTTCTTATCCTAAATGTATAATCCCGTCTTTTATAATATTCCCGACATAATCATTCCAATATCCAAATGAGATTAAGCTTGCTCCATCTGGCATATTGGACACATAAGTCATTTAACAAATTCTGTTCACATCATCCCATGTTGCCGATATTATGAACATCATACGTTCGACTCTTTTGTACTCCCGGGGAGGAGACAAGATGTCTACCCTGGTATATCAGAGCTAACACTAGGTTATTACAGATGCACCATATAAACAATAACATCAGACGGAATGATGATGATGATGATGATGATGATGATGATGATAATGAAAGCAAAGTATGTTTGTATTTTAAGTCGTATCCAAACAACTCTATAAGTTACTCGGTCGGTCGGTCGGTCTGTCGGTCTGTCCGTAACCCTTTTGTGCTTGGCCTTTTTGGTTAAGATCAAAGGTCTGTTGTTAATGCATGCTGTTCTTAGCTTTTTAAGCTTTTCTTGGCCTTTTGGCCGAGTGTAGTATCTGTTTCGACAGATACTGCAAGCAAAGACCATATGTGGGGGCAACCCCACATATAAGACCTCAAACTGTTGTTCTTGACCTTCGGGCCAGGATCAAAGTGTAGTATCTGTTCCGGCAGATACTGCAAGCAAAGACCATATGTGGGGGCAACTCCACATATAAGACCTTGGTCAATGTAGGGGAAACCCTTCACACCAATTGTCACTATCCAGCTCCCCTACTCCCCGGGGAGCTGGTACCCATTTCCCCTTCACTCCTCACATTAAAAATCGGTCTTGTGTCTAATTTGCTCGGTGGATGAGCAAATAAATACCAACCCAACATATAAGAATATAAGACCTTGGACAATGTAGGGGCAACCCTTCATACCAATTGTCACTATTCAACTCCCCTACTCCCCGGGGAGTTGGTCCTTATTTCCCCTTCACTCCTCACATTAAAAATCGGCCTTGTGCCTAATTTGCTCCGCGGGGGAACAAATAAATACCCTTTTCTTGGCCTTTTGATTAAGATCAAAGTGTAGTATCTGTTCCGGCAGATATTGCAAGCAAAGACCATAAATGGGGCAACACCACATATAAGACCTTCGACAATGTAGGGGCAACCCTTCATACCAATTGTCACTATCCAGCTCCTCTACTCCCCAGGGAGTTGGTCCCCATTTCCCCTTCACTCCTCACATTAAAAATCGGCCAAGATCAAAGTGTAGTATCTGTTCTTACTACATGCTGTACTTATATTTGTAACTTTGTGATATAAAGTGGGGGATCACATTTCTGTATTAATTTAATGTAAAATGATCACCCCCTTTACACCCAGTCAATCTCAAAGCCATTCAAGTCATTCTCCAGATCATTCAAGTTGTTTTTGAAGGATTCCAGTTATTTTTTAAGCATTCAAGTCATTCTTAAGGTCATTCACTTCATCCTTAAGTTCATTAAAGTCATTCTAAGTCATTTACTTTTCATTTATTTAAGTCATTTCAGCCCATTTTTCGGTCATTTTAGTTTTTCTTTAAGAATTTCATGTCAATCCTACATTCACGCATTCATTCATTACACGATAGCACGCGACTAATGGCTATCGGCCTTGTTCTAGTTGGGATCGGCCAACATTTCTCTCTTTCTTTTTGACTTTATTGTTCTGTCTTTCATCTTTTCTTTGTTTCTTTCCATTACTAATACTTTAGTTTTATCTTTATTTTCATTGTAATTTATTCCCAATTTTTCCTCAGCTTTCTTTGATTATTTCTTTACTATTCTTCTCTTTTTTATGCTTTTTTCTTTTTACTTTCCTGTTACTTCTTTCCCATTTTTAGTTTGCCCTTTTTTCCTTCAATGTGTACGATTGGTTTCCTTTACTTTGTTTTCCCTTTTTAAAATTCGTCCCTATTTATTTAGTTTCTTTCTTGTTATTTATATGTTTGCTTCCTCTTTCTTTCTTTCTTCTTTCATTTTTTTGTACTGTTTAACCTTCATACGAGTGGATGCGTCGGGCGATTATCGTGAGTGTGATCTTTGGTAAAAGATTCTCAATCCGATATGACTCCATTGATTGATTAGATATCGAGCATTAACACACTTAAAATGGCGTCTAATGGTTATATTCACCGGCAAAAGTAAAGACCACCTTATAAACAACCATTAATCATTACTAATTTCGTAAACCTTCTTGGGTATAGGGATCAACAATACTCTATTGTAGGCTCAAAATTTGGGAGGTTTCGGGATGATGCTACTAAATAACATAACTATCAAATTTAGTCTGATCCGTAATGGTAGTACCCGTCAAAGTTCGATCTATGGGCTAAATAGAAACATCCTTGATATATGCGCCGAGTTCAAACAAAATTTGATGTTATTGGCTGAACTAGTACTTGATGTGACAATGCGCAAGCGCAAATCTAATACCTAACTAGTTGATTGGCGGCTAATTGTCTCTCACGTAGGCGGGTAAACTAACAAAGAAAAAGCGGCAGGCATTTTCACTTAAACTCTTCCATAACGTTTCACTAATTTTCTAGTGTTATGTTTTCATATTTGTAGTTAATAGAAGTTTCTGATCCTTTACTAAGTAATTTCGCCCCCCTCACGTAAATTTAATAAATAATAATAATAATAATAATAATAATAATAATAATAATTTTAAATGTTTCGTTCAAATATAAGTAGCACATTTGTTTTAGACTTTACTATTCAGATACTGATTTAACTCAGCAAAAACTTTTTATTTCTCGTTAAGCGCGAAAGTAAAATAGGCGTTTCTCTAAAAGGATATGTGAACGCCAAAATATTGCAATAACACGAGTCGGCCAGATCGACAAACGGAGTCTCCGGAATCTCTTCAGGGGAGGAACATATAGTTATGGTTAATACTTAATGCAAATAGACAAATCTCGCCCAACTTTATTCAATGATTTATTTTGCTTTTGAAATCCTTTGAGATGTAGCTTGATAATTTGTGTATTCATTCTTTTGCGGTCTGTTATCCCCATCTTCATAGTTGTTGTTTTTTCACAACGTTCCGGTAAAATAATCCTTTGCCCTTCTTCAGGTGATTAACCACGACGGAATAGGAATGTTGAGTCTTGTAACTTATCATGAAAAATAACTATCTTCCTAGTTGTTGATTGAGATTGTCGGACTGACTCTCTCATCTTGGTTGTTATGGTCACAACACCCCATCTAAAAAATACAGACAATTACTATTCCTAGTTGTTGTCTCACAATTTTTTGGCCAACTAATCCTCTGGCCTGCTTCGGTAGGATTGAAACCGTTAGCTTCAGACAATTTTCAACTGGAGAGGTTAAGTTCCTATGGTTCCAGTTGAATATTGTCTGCAGATAGCGATGTTAATCCTACCCAAGCAGTCAAGAGGATTAGTTAGTCAAAATGTTGTGAGACAACAACTATGGAAGATAGTGGTAACTCGGGATAAGACTCAGCATTCATATCCCGTCGCAGTTAATCACCTGAAACAAGCTAGAGGATTAGTTGGTAACAAAAATGAATACACTAGCCCTCAACTAATTCAGTTTAGCAGATTCTTAGCATACGCATACACGAAATCTCGCGTACACATACATACGAACTTTAATTCTCTCATGAGAGCAAGTCCTTACACGCAATTACCATAAACGTAACATTTAAATAAATTCCCTTTAATTATTCGCGTTTTTCTTGACGTTTTTACCTGTTTGATTATTTTTATGACTCACTAGAAGTTTCCATACATGCCATCATCACGATTTTTTCTTTGAGAACAACCCGTGGTGTTCGCTGAGGTCTGAGTTACAAATCCTTCCAGATTTCCAGTAATCCCCTTATAATAACATTTGCAAATAAAGATGCATTATTATAACAACCATTAACAATTGATTTCTCGCTGGTAACGACCATTAGTCAAGTGAAATTTGAGTGGTAATAAGCTTCCCAAAGTCCCAGTCCTCTTTGCATTCACCCAGTTGAGGTCTGGTTAATGCATTTATCTTGGTCTTTCTATCCTCTCTGACCCGTCACGATTAATTCGTGTGATGCCAGTTGATGTCGACACATTTTTGATCGGGGTTTATTTACAATTATATAGTTTCAGTATTTTTAATTCCATATTTTTTCTTATGCTATCGTGTACTCCTGTAGCCTGGTAAGCGTTTGTAACTCATGCGTATTTGTCTATGCATGCAAGGATTTTTTTTAATATTCTAGTTGTTTTCATAATTGTTATCCGCTGTATTTTCTCAACCGTTTCTTTCTTTCTCCCATTCTTTTTCCAAGTTTTTCGGGAGTGTTCCTACTATTGTCAATGTTATATTGACTTTTTTCATCTCCCATATCCCTTTCAGCGCTCTGACAGTTCTGCCTATTTGCATTGCTTCTCCGTCTCCTTAATATACATTCTGCGGTTGCAGAAACGGCGAACTGTACGATCTAGCAGAGCTTTTCTTTTTTGTTAATTATTAAAAAAAAATCCCACTTCCACCCAAAAACAAAGCACAGTGCCGGGTTAGTGTAGGGGCCCACTATCGGGGACATAAGTTGCAGGGATATTATTTAGGGAGTCGAGCAGCAAGATGTCTGTTCACATTAAACTTGAACTTCTGCATGTCAGTGCAGTTGAGAAAACATGAAGCCGGAAGGGATTTACAGCAGTTCTGGGGAAGAAACTATTAGAGAATAAGGCCTTCCTACATTTACAGATCTCTACTGTATAGGGGTGGGAAATCTGAACTTCTTGCTTGGATAGGTTTATCTTTTTGTACATCGATGTTTTATAGGTTTCTGTGATTTTCGTTTTAAAGTACTGCTGCTAATGTGTGCTCATGCCATTTGTCTGGGTCTCCATAAAGCAGATGTTTTCATAATTCGCAGAATATTACCATCCTCTCTTTATCGTGTCTGTTCTCGAAATTGTTTTTAATAATAATAATAATAATAATAATAATAATAATAATAATAATAATAATAATAATAATTATTATTATTATTTGATTCTTTGAGACCACTACTCATAACCCTGTAATTAATAATATACACGTTTATTTACCTCATATAATAACATGTAGCAAACTTTATATATAATTATAATGAATTAAGACTTCAAACATAAAATATTTTTATGAAATATTTTGAAAAATTGATATACCGTAATAAAAGCAAGCAAGCACCGATATTTAAAATTTTATCTCTTAATGGCTTGTATAAGTCTTATACTAATTAGATTATTTTACATTATTGTTCCATTTCCATTGACTTGCGGAGCGAAACTAACTAGCAAACCTTGGTTTCTCTCATTCGAAAACATTACGGCTTCTGGGTGCAATTCTCTTTGCAAAATTTTATTCTTTTTGCCTTATTCACACTAACTTAATCACTAATTTCTGGAGTAAAGCCCCTACTATGCACTAGTGCTACTGGCTAGTATAACTTACTATTCAATAGTTTCAACAAAACAAATGATGCAGTTTCAATGTTTTTTTTTTTTAATTCTTATATGAGCTATACCACCGTCGATGGGATTATGGAAATTATCTACCTTTATTTAGTTGTATCGAGGTTTGAAGGTAATTTGTTGGATGATTTTCTCTCGCCTGTGCTGGATCTCACATGAAGAAAGAAACGGGTATCATTTTCATTTTAATTGTGTATTACGAGGCCGGCTGTGTGAAATAAGATAAAGGAATTTTGTAAATATACTACCTTTTTGTAAGTCTTTCCTCCACGCAAAGCAGTAAATATCACCCTCCTGTATATATATATATATATATATATATATATATATATATATATATATATATATATATATATATATATATATATGCACACATATATATAAATTCGTATTCCTGTGTGTCTTTCTGTTTGTTTGTTTGTTCACAATTTGATTAATATATTCAAAACGTGTCTTACTTTAGTGTTTCATTTATTTCTATATATAGTATGATACTTGGAAAAATTAATTAAGATATCACCTTATTTGCATATGCCATTAAGAAAAATTGATTTTACTAAATAGCGGTATCTTAGTTAATGTTTTTAGCGACAGAATTATTTTAAGTATTCAATTAAAATTGCTATTTAATAAATTTTAAACAACAATTATATTGATACTATATTTAATTTAATTTATTTCGGAATTAATATTTCCAACAGGGACTTTTTTGGAAAGCTTTTTTTTTAGATTTTTTTTGCCCCTAGATGCTATCCATAAAAAAACAAACGTTTACCAAATATCATTTGGTAATTTCATTAAGTTTCTAGCTGGAAAATAATTCCGTGTAGATAGAAAAAATGTTCGGTCTTTATTGTTTTTTTTTTTATATAAAAAAAACCCACTTACTAAAAAAATGAACAGATTACATTTATTTGTTTTATTTTAATCCTTTCGGCAATGCAGAAATCGGTAAATTTTTACCACGTAATTCAGCGTCGTTTAATACCTAAAAAATGAAACTCCCCGCCTCTGAATTCAACAATTTACACTTTTTTCTATTTTCATGTTAATTTCATCGATTACAAACTTAATTTTCTAATTAAAAAGGTAACTTTATACGACGTGAACCAGCAGCGTTTAACTCCTAAAAAAATGGAGATCTACTTTTTATCAGCCTAATAGATTTAAACAGACTTTATAAATATTATTAATTTGCAGAAATGCAAATAAATGCAAAAAAAAAAAAAGAAATTTTGGAAAAAAAAATAACATGTTAGAGTGGGGGATCACTTTTTTATATAAATTTAACGTAAAATGAACACTCAATTTTTGGCCACCAAGCGTTCAACGATGCATGTCACCTCTAGCATTTTTTAAAAAAAGTTTGGCGATTGAGGGGGAGGGAAAACGTGGGAGGGGGAATAACATTGGAAACATAAAATAACGAGAAATTTAATTATTTTTTATGAGACTATTCTCCACTTTCACCAAACAATTAAAAAAACAAAGCCCAAAATATGACAAATTCATTTTTTTGGGGGTGGGGAGGATTACATTAAAAACGTAAAACGACAAATAAAAAACAAATCAATACCCCCCCCCAAAAAAAAAAATCTAAAATTTCCTTTATTTACAAAAAAAAACAGTAAAAATACCTTACAAAAAATAATGGTAAATGTGTAGTTTAGCGGCGTAAATTATTTGACAGACAAAAAACTTATAAAAACTATTTATTTTTATATAAAGCATTATTAGACCCAAAGGCTGAAATAAAACAAAAGAAAAATTCATTTTTATGTTTTTTTATCATTACGCGTTTAAAATTTGGCCTTTTTTAGGTTTGACAGTTTGGCTTTTTAAGGCAAAATTTGGCCTTTTTACGCTATTTCATTACAAAAAAATATGGCAGCCAAAAACATAGTTCATAAAAGAGCTTAAAAAGGCCAATCTTCCAAAACTTAGATAGGCCAAATTTTAAAAGCAATATAGCGGCCTAAAAAATAAATATAAATGAAAAAATAATAAAAATGAATTTTTTTCTGGTTTTATTTCAGCCTTTGGGTATAACAATATGTTTTATATAAAAATAAATACTTTTAATATTTTTTTTGTCTGGCAAATAATTTACGCCGCTAAACTACACATTTACCAAAATAAAAAATAAATGCACGCATTAATGTTTATAAACGTTATCTTTTAGTTTCACAAAATCGTGAGTTTTCTTAAGGCAGTGATCCCTTCTGCCGAAATATCTGGTGGAGATGGTATCAGATACTTCTTTTTGGGGGCAATTACATTTACATGTTTTTATCCGTTCTTTTATTTTTGAAATTGTTGTAGGGGTATCTACGTTACACATGATGAAAATGATTAGTATATCAGGCGTGTTTTAAACGGAACTTCATGTCAGCCCAGGCAACGCCGGATACCCCTGCTAGTATATTATATATATAATGTATATTATATATATAATGTACATTATATATATATATATATATATATATATGTGTGTGTGTGTGTGTGTGTGTGTGTGTGTGTGTGTGTGTTTTGTAGTTAGTGCGGACGATACCCATCAAAAATGACCAATACAGTTTTTAAGGGCCAAACTGCGTTAAAAACGGCTATAGTAAAAAAATTTAGCTCAGAGAAGACCAATCTGACAATCGTGGACATGAATATGAGAGTAACCTCCCTTTGATGTATCTTAGTTTTAGAATATCATTATAATAATATAATACATTAAAATTATTTTTTCAAATTAAATATATATAATCTTATTATATAATCAATTCTTAATGCCGCAATATTTTAATTTATAAATTTACTATATTTTTTACGAGAACATCTTGTCCTTTTCTTTTCCAGTTTTAACAACTAGTCCTTTACTTTTCCCTGTTTAAGCTTAACTATATTATATTTCATGCTCGCATTTTTCTATTGTAATATACATATACACACATACTACACTTTCACGTATAAGGAAAAAAAACACACATTATAAAAACACATATGCGCATATACATAAAATCACACATTCATTCTAGCAAATACACATGTTTAAAACGATATATGTATCTGTACGCAAAACGTGCTATGCTACCTATGCTCTCGTATACGCTACATATACATACGTATAACATAACAAAAGAGACTTATCTACCCTATATTTCAAAGCAGTGTGTTTCCACTCATTTTTACCAATTTTCTAGTGCACATTCCTTTATATTTGTAGTAAATAGTAGTTTCGGATCTTTTATGAAATAACTATTACTCAATAACTAAATGTAATAATTTATAATTTTTTGTCTAAACATACAAAGCACATATGTTCGAAACTTCACTATTCAGATGTTAATTTTACTAAGTAGAAATTGTAGCTTGCCAATCAAGCAGTTTTAATCTTGTCAATCTGTTTAAGTAACTTTAGAAGTAGAGTTAGTTGCGGAAGCCGTTTATCTTTTGTTTCACAACATGATTTTTTTCATATTCCATGATATAATAATTCTAGAAAAAATAAGAGGCGTAATTGTTTCGTTAACTGAATAATTTACACTTATCACACTCAGTTAGTTTACACTAATTTTAACTGAATCTCAAGAGAAATTATTAAAGTCAATTCTATGCAAAAAACGACTTATAATGTGGCAATATGTATTTGTAGTAATATTCTTAATATAATACGTCATTGATATATTGGAATAAAATTTTTACAGTTCAATCATTTTGTGAAGCTTCTCTATATGTGTCGGTAGATCAATACATAGATAAATGGCGCCTATCTTTCGCTCTCTTTATATATGGGTATGCATAGATATTTTAGTCAGCGAATATAGGATTAATGCCTTGAGGCACGTCAAAATATAGTCATTACAATGAAGAGCAAACGTGATGATAGCCATTTGTGTAATTCATCCAATGAAATATAAGCTATATAATATCTTCAAGTATTCCCAGCCGGTTTCACCAAGTAAATCTTGTTTTGCTTCCGGTAAAATATTGGTCTGGCATTTAGAAAAAAAATAACACAACCAAAGTTGAATGATTCAAAACCCGAGACAATTTTGTGTATTGCCTATTTAATTAACCTCGTAATTTATAATCGTGCCAACTTATCAATAAGTCTAAATACTCAAAATATTTTTTTTTTACAAAACATCGAATAAAATAATTGGTTGTTTTACATTTGGACATCGCATTTCTATAAATGTTAATTAATTGATCGCCATAAATTTGTCGTCAAACTTTAACATTTATTGCTTAAGCTGTTGCTGCTACATGTGTTTTTTACGTTGCGAGTAAGATTGAATTTAGAAAAGCTCGCATTCTTTTTAATTGTAATAAAGTGATTTTCTTTTTATCTATCTCAAATATATTTTTTCAATAAATGTACTTATAAATAAATTAAATATTTTCACGCGAAGAAGAAAATTTAATCAAAATCAATTATGTGATTCAAATAAAATAGACATTTTAATATTGAAGATTTTTTTTACTTGGGGTTAACGGTTATCAAGGCTCGCGGTCACTCGAGGATAATGGTGAAGGAGTGTCATGTAGAAAATGAGAAATACCTTGATCACTAATGATAGAATTTAGGCCCTGTTTAATTATGTAAGAGGACGATGCAGCAAGAACTTATTTACATTAGACTTGAAAAGGACCATGGTATAGTAAGCTAAGAAACGGCCTCACTCTATTGTGTTTCACATACAAATAGTTCGCGGAAAACATCCCCGTTCATGACATTTTCGTTAAGATTGAAATATATACAAAGAGTGAAGAAAATGATTGGCAGTTTTAGCTAAACTGGTATTTATAACAAAAATTTTACGGGGGACCATAGATTAAAGCTCAATCGAGCACATATTACAAAAGTAACGATACAACAGAAATAAACCTGCAGGTCTCTTCTGTGAGAAAGAGAAATTAGGAAGACGAAAATATCATCGCCTACTAGATATTGAAGACGGTTTTGTACCTTGTCAACAGAAAATGGTTGTTATAGGAACTCCTAACAAATGTGGTAACAGTACTCCATTTTATGACGTATTTGACTGATACATGTAGATGGCTGCGTCGGAAATGATGCCCCAATTTTTCCAGTGATTTTGGCTACGGATCTGATGTAAGTTTCCTATTTCAGGTCAGGAGTAAAATTCAGACCAGAAGTTTGTCAAAGTAGGCTGCTTCCTCAAAACGGAAGATGTTCATTTCAATTAGGGCCAATTATGAGTATAAGCATTGATGATGAAAATATAGATTTGGCTTTGGATGCATTAAAGTAGTTATTTTTTACTCTATTGTTCCAAGCGCTTAAGGTAGCGGAGAGTGAATCAGAAAAGATATGGCTCATTGTCGGCCTTCAGGTAGTAGCGTTTGCATACATGTCGACGAATGATCATATAACATGAGTTGAGGGATCGTTGATAAAAATCTGAAAGAGAGCTGGGGCTAGGATTGACTCGTGATACACGGTTGCGTAAATACTATAAGCTTCGAATTCTTGCCCATCAGCGACAGCTTTAATCTATTAGAGAGAAAGTATCTGATGGTTGGCAGAAAATTTCCAGCTATTCCGTACGTGGAAATCCTGTGAAGTAGACCTTTATACGAAACCCTATAAAATGACCTTGATATGTCAATAGCTATTGCTCTAGAAACGAGCCGAAATTCAATAGATTCGATGGTCGTGTGTGATACTAATACTAATGCTGTGACGATTACCTCTTTTATTATTCTCCAGTAGTTTTACTTCTAGACGAAAACAAAAGAAAAATGATAATAAATATAAGTTTTTCATGGATATTCTGTGGACAATTGAGGATAATTTCTGATCGCATGCTAACTTTTTTTTTCAAGAGTTTTTTGGATATATATATATATATATATATATATATATATATATATATATATATATATATACAGTGATGATCATATTTATTGGCACGGTAAAATAAAAGTTAAATTTTGTCTAATAAATTCTAAAAAAGGGATTAAATTAAAGAAAATAACAAAGTATATTATGTATTTTTAACTGGCCTTTCCGATGCAGCAATCGGATTTTAGAAAAAATAAATAACAAAGGAACAACAAACATAATTGCAAAAAACCCTTGTTCAAAATTATTGGCACGATTTATTTAATAATCAATTGTATAGCCTTTGGCGTTGATTACCTTCCTCAGTCGCTTTTCATAGTTTACAACCAAGTTGTTGCACTCTTCAGTAGTAATTTTAGCCCACTCTTCCTGACAATAATCCTCCAATTGAATAAGATTCTTAGGCTTCCTTTGCATTACCCTCAATTTTAATGTTCTCCATAAATTTTCAATTGGATTAAGGTCTGGGCTTTGTGATGGCCACTCCAAAACATTAATATGATTGTCCTCAAGCCATTTCTTAGTCAGTTTAGCCGAATGCTTTGGGTCATTATCTTGCATGAACCACCAACGACGACCAAGTGAGAGCTCTTTAGCAGAGTCTTTCAGGTTTTCATCCAATATTTTAACATAATCTTCCTTTTTTATGCTACCTGTGACCTTAACAAGTCGCCCTGGTCCAGAGGCAGCAAAGGATCCTCAAAACATCAAACTGCCTCCACCGTGCTTCACTGTGGGTATGGTGTTCTTAGGCAGGAAAGCTTCGCCAGATTTTCTGTAAATATAAGACACTTTATTATGGCCAAATAACTCTATTTTCGTTTCGTCAGTCCATAGAACACGTTTCCAGAATGCAACATCTTTATCAATATGACGTTTTGCAAAGGCTAGCCTTGCTTTCAGGTGCATAGGCTTCAATAAGGGAGTCTTTCTCGGACGACATGCTTTTAAACCAGCTCTCTTCAAAACTCTACCAACTGTATGTCGAGATACATTCACTCCAGAGGTGCTCTGTTCATCAACAATCTCCCCAACAGAGATCCTTGGGTTTTGTTTTACTTGTCGAACAATTTTCCGTTCATCTCTTGGGGAAAGAATCCTTTTTCTCCCTCTACCCTCTAAACTCATAACGTGGCCTTGCGATTTGAACTTGTTTATTATGGCTCTAACAGTGAATTTGGGAAGGTTTAGCTTCTTTGAAATCTTATCATAGCCCTCCCCATTGGTATGGCATGCTACAACAAGCTTCCTGACGTCTTCGCTGTGTTCCTTAGTTTTAACCATGGCGATTGAAAATTATAATTTAGTCACTTATAATAGTTTAAATAAATCGCTATCTAAAAATTATCTTAAAAAAGTTATTCACTGAATTAGCGTTAAACAAGCATAATATAGCTATAAAAAGTTCAGAAAGCACGTAAACCGGAAATTGATTGATATTATACTGATACTAAAAGAAATACAAAGCCGTGCCAATAATTTTGAACAAGGGTTTTTTGCAATTATGTTTGTTGTTCCTTTGTTATTTATTTTTTCTAAAATCCGATTGCTGCATCGGAAAGGCCAGTTAAAAATACATAATATACTTTGTTATTTTCTTTAATTTAATCCCTTTTTTAGAATTTATTAGACAAAATTTAACTTTTATTTTACCGTGCCAATAAATATGATCATCACTGTATATATATATATATATATATATATATATATATATATATATATATATATATATATATATATATATATATATATATATTAATTGCATCTCGCTGTCATGGGCAGGTTATTCCCAGCTAAATTGAATGGAATTATCTGCCCTTTATGCTCACATTGGACACTAGACGAACGTATGTAGCAGTATATCTTTTGCAAAACTACGAAAACAATATTCTCCGTTTTTGCAATACATTGTAGAGCACAATTATTTGAAGGTATAACAAGTGATTGCATACCGCTATTTTGAATAATAATTAATAAATTTAATCACAACCATTATAAGAGTTTTAACAATTACTTCTGTAGCTAGTCCCTCTCTACAGTGTCGTTATATTCATGGTAAGATTTCGAAACCCTTCTTTCTCCGGTAAAATCTCTACAGTGAAACCTCGCCTAGTTACAACACAGCAGAAACTTTCCATTTTCTCTATTTTAAACAGAAACTAAACAGTGTAACTTTTTAGAACATCCAATTTCGAACAAAATCGGCATGGGCGCCTTAATGGCTAATGTAAAAATAGTTCATGGTTCATGATCTGGGATTACCAAATTCTCCTGAGAAATAGTTTGTCGATTGTTTCCAATCGTCTTGTGATAGCAATCATCGGCTAATAGACACTCTCTTTACTCATTATGTTCAAGTCGCTCTCAGGCCTTGATAAATTGTGACCACATAAGTAAAAAATCAACAAGTATAAGAAAACGGGTAAATAGCGTCTTGGAACGAAGTTGGTATTCTCAACTTGATCCAGAGAATTAAATAGGGTTAACTTTAGGACTGGCGCTAACTCCATGTGTGTATAGAACAAATGATTACAAATTATCTTTATCCACTTGCGTCCTTATGGGAGCATCGTTAAACAAAAGGTTGTTTTTTTTTTTAATGTAAGGAAACTCCAGCCTCCTTAAAGGATATACTCTAGGTTTAGACAATATATAAAGTTCTTGATTGTAGAAGGATTTTCCTTCCGCTGATCGAGAACAGAAAAATTAAGTATAGTTTCAGAACATATACTGCATATTGATCCTGATCTAAAGGTGAATAATTCCAAATCTGTCCTTTTTTCTCATCATTTGATCTCATTTCTTCTCATTCACCCCGAAAGTGTTATTTATAGGAATTTGTATCTAGATATACAGACCGTATATTTTTTACAGCAGAGGTCAAAGGTCACCTCATCCTATTCCAAACAAAATTACATTTCTACTTCGAGTTCGATTATAATTTCTTTCCTGTATTTATATCGAAAATAAACCCGTCCCCGACAAACAGATCAAATCCTCTCATCCAGGACTCAGTTTAGACAAAACAATAATTTTTTTTTACATTAAATCCACAACTTCTCTACCTTCATTTCTAACAAGTTTAACAAGAAATCAATTCACTGTGAAAGAAAATAATTAAATGGACGAATGTTTGGATTGAAAATCGATAAAGAGAACGACGAGGTACGTTTGTTGATGCCAAAGACCAGTTTCCCCAACCTTGTTTATAAGGCTGTAGCACGACATTTGTTAACCAGAAGGCCTGGTAACTGAATTGATTTTGTATGACGTCAGTGTTTAGCTCTTGTTGGTGTTCAGCAAATAAACAGAATGATTCGAAGCGAACGTTTGTTGCACGCTACACATAGACATAGCATTACATTAATTCCTGTAAGAAATTATTTCATCTTTGATCCAATAATTGTATGGCATTTAAAAATGATACTTATTGTTTTGTTCCTATTCTTTTAAAGCTGGAAGTCCGATATCAATTTGAAAGTAAAATTATGAAAACCTTATAGATTAAAATTGAACATGCGAAAAATCTGCATTCTTATAAATAAATCTTACATGAAAAACAAGTATTTCTTTTTCCCTAGAATGTGCGATATCTTTTTACACAATAATAAATCTGCATTACTCTTATAACCCTGTTTAAATACAAGGAAAACACAACACGGGAATAGAGTAGCAAAATATGTTAACAAAATTGCCGACGGATATCAACTCTCACTTTACAGCCTCTGCTACTACAATAATATAAAACGGTTTTGTTGTCTTAATACAAAATTCTAATTTATTTGTAAACATACATAAATTAAAGGTTCATGCCTATTTGACTAAACATTTCTTTAGTACAAGTTTTATTTACTTTCGTAAAAACAATGTTCTAATTTTTTTTTTTGTCAACATTTTTTTAATCTTTATGTTAATAAAAAAATAACAATTTTACACCGTAACTTCTGTCACTACAGGTACCCAGAGAGGCAATTACTATGCAAAGCTTCTCACTCACTATTCCAAACTCATATTGAAGCATTTTTCTCCATCTTTTTATAAAAGTTATATTTTCTTCTCCTTGACTCACTCTCTCACCTTCGTAATCTCACAATCGTAGTAGCTAATATTTTTCTCTCTCAATTTTTAGTCCTACTACAAAACTCTAAATAACCGGTTCTTTTATTAAACGTAATACTTACTTATTATTACACTTATTAAATGCATTAGTTTCATACATATTACGAAAAAATAACATTAGACAATATGGAACGCTCCCTTTCAGTTCTAAATTCAGTAGAATGACGGAATCACATTGGAACAAACTCATTGTCAGAACCAGTAGTTGTTCGATAAAGAGAATACTATTTCCGAACACGATGATAATGATATAGTGATATAAGGCAGCCAATGCCGACAAGTAACCACCTCAATATAGCAATAACTGACAGAACTATGCACCGACAGTGACAAGCGACCAGTTCTAAAGCAACACTAATAATCAGCGCCAACAATGACAGCCATAGGGTTTCACTAGCTGCCACTACAAGCCGATGCACGATGTGGCCGTAATTTTCTTGAACCTGCTGTGGCAAACACTAGCAACCACAAAAATCTCTCTGTTTTTTTAGCAGTTTATCTACAGTCAGCAATTTTGGTGACCTTTGTAGAGGTAAATCGACTATCTTCGGGGCATGCGCACAAGTACATTTTTATCTTGGAGTCGCTTAATTATTATACTTTGTTTTAATCCATCTAGCGATAGTGACGAAGGCAAGAGCGATAAATATATGAAGAGCTAAATGTTTTGATTTAGATTCCAGCTAATGGCGCCGATGTCATTTTTCCTTTGAAATCATAACTATATATAGGGTGTACAATATACTAATCAATAGCGAATTTGCTCTATAATTGTTATAAGGGACATAATTACGGATAGCACCGGATACGAAACGGTGTATAAAAGAGCGTCCTGCATTGTCTTGAGGTCAGTTCAGTGGTACGCACTAGCCCGACCGTCTCGCGGCTTATACTCTCCAAGTGTAGTCAGGATTAACCAAGCTCCCAGGACGAGCGTTCCGCTCACACACGTTAAGTTACCTTTTTTCCTTTACCTTCATTTACGCGTATATCAACTTCAAGGCGAACAGCCATTTTGTATTGTGTATTATTCGAAGTACGAATAAACCTTTTGTTACGCATTCCACTCGGCGTATTTTGTCATGTTATTATATACCGTCAAAACGGGATATAACAGTTGGCGACAAGGATGATTCTTATGTCTTAACAGAGATAAATTACCGTACTAATAGGACTGTGTACTATTTCAATTTACAAGGATTTCCTTACTGAACACGTACGGCAACGAACTATTCGAAATTGTCTTACATAAAGTACGGATGTCTCCGATATGAACTCACGGAAAGGTAATAAAATTGTACTTGAAAGATATTGACAAGGTAAAGTGAACTTTATTTATAGTTTTTGAAGAAAAAATATGTGAGGAACGCAGGCGGATTTCGAACCCGGCACCTTTGGATTACGTTTTTGGAAGAAAAAAAAAAGAACATTTACGATTTTTTTTCTCTAAATTAAACACTATTGTTATAATTTAATTTTTTTCTTTCTTTCGTGCAACCGTATGTTTGTTGGAAAACAGTTTGCTCATTTTCGGGCATTATTCGTTGTGTAAATTTGAAAAGTATTATTGTGTAAAATTACGTTTAGGCAGAATTACTATTGCTAAATTGTATGAACTGTGTGGAAACATTTATTCTTGCAAGACTTGTTGCTAATTGGCGAAAAACGTATACTTACGAAATTTTGTGGAATCATTGTTGTAAATTTTAGAAAGACATTTTTTTTTAAATATTGAACAATTGGCTGAGTTGACGAAAGTGCTAACTCTTAGTGTTCAGGAACAGTAAAAAATGACACAACAATTCTTAGTGCAACAACAACAGCTGCAACAACAACAGCAAGAAATGACACAAAAAACTTTAGAGGCACAACAAGAACAAACAAAAATACTTCAACGCCAAATGTCGACTCAACAAAAGAATTTGGAAAAATTAATTCAAACCTCGACAACTGAGAAAAAAACGAATTTTTCTGCAGAAGGTATTTCAAATTCTTTGTCGGAATTTCACTACTCTCCCGATACTGGCGTTACATTTCCAGCATATTATAGAAGGTATGAAACAGTTTTTACAAAGAGGTGTTCGGATTGGACCGACGAAGAAAAAGTCACGCTGTTGCTCCAAAAACTGGGTACTGACGAAAACACTAAGTACGCTAACTTAATTTTACCAAAAAAACCGGAGGAAGTGACCTTTGAAGAGACAATTAATACGTTGTCTAGAATATTTGATAAAAGAGATAGCCTTTTCCACTCTAGATATAAATGTTTGAATTTACAGAAATCGGAATCTGAAGACTATTTAGAGTATGCTTGTATCATAAATTGCTTATGTGAATCATTTAAATTAAATGAAATTTCTGCGGATTTATTTAAATGTTTAATCTTTGTACAGGGACTCACAGAACCAAGGGACAAAGATATCAGATCCCGGATCCTGACAATTATGGAGTCGGACCCAAATATAACTTTACAAAAAGTTACCGAGGAATGTCAACGACACATTAATATCAAGAGAGACAACATCCGCATTGAAGAAAAAAGCGTTTACAAGGTACAACATGTAAAAAGGCAAAGGACCCCTAGAACTTACAAGACCCAAGAACAAAGGACCCCTAGAATGCACAAGTACCAAAATTGTGAATGTTGCGGAAGTACGAGACACACCAAAAAGACCTGCTGGTTCAGGAATAAGATATGTTACGAATGTGGGTTCAAAGGCCACAAGGGAACGTACTGTGACCAGAAGAAAAAACGAAAGACTGACAAAGTGAATGCGCTTCGCACAAAGAAAGAGAAAAGTTGCGAAAGGCGTAAGTATGTCAGTGTTCACATAAATGGACATCCTGTAACATTACTCCTGGATAGTGGTTCGGACATCAGCATCATAGATGAAGATATCTGGAGAAGGATCGGTCGACCCGAACTAATGGAAACCAGCAAGATGGCGAGGAGTGTGTGCGGAAAAAAGTTGGAATTTAAAGGAGAACTGAGGTGCAACGTGACATTTGATGGCCAGACACGCACGTCCAAAGTGTACGTGGTTCCAGGAAGGAACACAAGTCTGTTTGGAGTGGATTGGTTTGTCCTGTTTAACTTATGGGAGCGACCAGTTAATTCTTTTTGTAATAGGTTGAACACAGAGAAAGCAAACCAAGTGGAAGACTTCCTGGACGATGTAAAAGCAGAATTTCCAAGGGTTTTTGCTGAAGGACTTGGACATTGTGTGAAAGTAGAAGCCAAATTTGAAGTGAAGAAAGATGCCACCCCAGTGTTCAAACTTAAAAGAAATGTACCGTTTTCATCGATGGACGCAATCGAGAAGGAGTTGGAAAGACTTAAACAGTTAGAGGTTATTGAAAAAGTTGACCATACGGATTGGGCCAGCCCGACGGTATATGTGAAGAAAAAAAATAACAAAATCAGGGTCTGTGCGGACTTCTCAACAGGCCTTAATGACTGTTTAAAGGACCACAATTATCCCCTTACGTCGGCAGAAGATCTATTCTCAAAACTAAACGGAGGAAAATTTTTTTCCAAGATAGACCTCTCAGACGCGTACTTGCAAATCAAGGTCAATGATGAATGTTCAAAGTACCTGTGCATTAATACGCACAAGGGTATCTTCAAGCTTTAGAGGCTACCTTTTGGCTTAAAGGTCGCCCCTGCTTTGTTTCAACAGATAATGGATATGATGCTCGCAGGGTTGGAATTTGCGATGGCATACCTTGACGATATCTTGATAAAGAGCAGTAATTTGCAAGAACATAAGAAGCACGTCAGAGAAGTACTTAAGAGAATAGAGGGGTTTGGTTTCAGATTGAGTCCGGAGAAATGTGATTTCTTCATGAAAAGGATCAAATACCTGGGTCAAATAATTGACGAAGATGGACGAAGGCCAGATCCACAACGGACCGAAGCAATTGATAAGATGCCTGCCCCAGGCTCAGTATCAAAACTACAGTCATTTCTGGGATTGGTACAATACTATGCGATATACATCCCTAATGTACATAATTTGAGAGCTCCTCTTAACGAGCTACTAAAAAAAGGCAGTAGATGGAATTGGACAAAGGAATGTGAGTCTGCTTTCCAGAAAATTAAGAAATGTTTACTATCAGATCTGGCATTAGCACATTTCGATCCAGAGAAAGAGATTGTACTAGCGACGGACGCCAGTGATTACGGAGTTTGTGCTGCATTACTCCACAAGTATGAGGATGGAACAACAAAAGCAATCTCTCACGCGTCAAGAACTTTGATTGCAGCTGAGAAAAACTACAGCCAGATTAAAAAGGAGGCTCTCTCAATAATATTTGGAGTCAAAAAGTTTAACCGTTTTCTCCATGGACGAAACTTCATATCACAGACGGATCATAAACCACTAATCACGATATTTGGATCGAAGAAAGGCATCACTACGCATACTGCAAATCGAATACAGCGATGGGCTGTAACTCTCTTAAACTATCAGTTTAAGATGGAGCATGTGTCATCAAAAAGTTAGGACACGCGGATGCACTGTCAAGGTTGATTCCAAAAAGAAATGAAAGTTTCGAAGAGACGGTAATTGCAGCTCTTAAAGATGAAAGCGAATGCTCAAATTCAATATGCAATATGATCCGTGAACTCCCGGTAACTCTAGAAGAGATTAAAAGAGAAGCGGCAAAAGACGTTTTTTATAAAGCAAATGAAAAATCAAGTAGGACGGACGGAAAGAAATAAGATGGCAAGAGAAATTACACCTTTTTCCATTTGCGAAGATGTGCTTATGTATGCCGATAGAATCGTAATTCCACAGGTATTACGAAAAAGAATGCTAAACGAATTTCACACAGGTCATCCTGGCATTTCAAGGATGAACTCCTTAATTAGAGGTTACGTGTATTGGCCTGGTATGGATAAAGAGGTGGAAAACTGTGTCAAAGCGTGCAAAGGATGTCAATTAGCAGCCCAAGATCCGCCTGTAAAAACGACCCCGTGGCCGAAGACGGACTTGCCCTGGTCACGACTGCATATTGATTATGCCGGACCCCTAAAAGGTTTTTTTTACTTAATTGTAGTGGACTCTTTCTCCAAATGGCCGGAGATATTCAAGATCAGACATCCAACAGCAAGGAACACTGTAAGTGCACTTGACGAAATTTTCAGCCGGTTTGGTGTACCAAAGACCATAGTGAGTGACAATGGTACAGCATTCACAGGTTACGAATTTAGAGAATTCTGCAACTCACTGGATATACAGCACATCACGACGCCTATTTACCATCATAGATCGAATGGGTTGGCAGAAAAATTTGTAGACACGTTTAAGCGGGCATTAAGGAAAAACATGAACATTGACACAGATGAGCGGACAATACAAACATTTCTAGCGATCTACAGAGTAACCCCAAATCCAAACAATGATGTAAATTCATCCCCTGCAGAACTTATGTTCGCCAGAAAAATTAGATCCATTTTCGATAGACTTCTACCGGATAAAAAGAAAGTTACCAGAAAAGAAAACTTTAATGTAAAGTGCTATTCCCCAGGAGATAAAGTTTATTTTAAAAATTTTCAGAATGGAAAAAATCATTGGGTGAACGGTATTGTTAAGAAAAGAATTGGGAACATGGTCTATACTATTCAAGGTCCCAGTTTTGTCTGTAAAGGACATGTTAATCAAATCCGTTCCAGAATTTCGGAAAATACAGAGGAAATTCCAATGGAAACGTTGTGCGACACATTTGACATTCCAAAACCGGTGGGTATACATGGGCCCATGAATGTATCTCCTGAACATACGGCACGGGCTGGACAGAATTCTTTACCAAAGGAAACTCTGACCAAAAGGAAGAGCACACGTAAAAGGAAAGTCGTCAGGAGTTTAAGTCCTGATCCTAAACGGAAGCGATATTAAAGCTAAAATCGGGAAGATTTCAGCTTCAGGGGGAGGTGTTATAAGGGACATAATTACGGATAGCACCGGATACGAAACGGTGTATAAAAGAGCGTCTTGCATTGTCTTGAGGTCAGTTCAGTGGTACGCACTAGCCCGACCGTCTCGCGGCTTATACTCTCCAAGTGTAGTCAGGATTAACCAAGCTCCCAGGACGAGCGTTCCGCTCACACACGTTAAGTTACCTTTTTTCCTTTACCTTCATTTACGCGTATATCAACTTCAAGGCGAGCAGCCATTTTGTATTGTGTATTATTCGAAGTACGAATAAACCTTTTGTTACGCATTCCACTCGGCGTATTTTGTCATGTTATTATATACCGTCAAAACGGGATATAACAATAATAAAAACGAAATCTCCATAAAGTAAAACATTATATTGAAGCCTGTATTACGATCGGGCAATGCTGGGCAGCTCGTTAGTAAATATGACATTAACTTTGTATACTTTATTTGAATGAATATCTAAAGTAACTTCTTTTTAAAAGTTGACTTTTCATAATCCAAATAATAAACGAATTTTAATCTTGAAAATCTATGAAAAAGACATGATGTTAATTTACTTTTGACGCACACAAGACTTTACCGTTTGAACTAATTGTTGTTTTTCTATTTTTAATTAATATTGGATAACGTTCAGTTTCCGCATAAACCGCGTTCCATTTTTATTGTTTTCAATGCATTTTTAAAGTTTTCTAATGCACTTAAAAACCCCCCATCTCATTCATTATCGACAGACTCACTCTTCGACTTTGCATGTTTGTACAGGACATCACTTTTCTGTAACAAGGCCTTTCTAACGTAGGTTCTTGTAGACTTTAAAGATGCTTAAAGTTTGCTGGCCGTACTTATCTTAAAATGCATTAAAAATAATACTTTATTTTACATATCATATATAGTATAAGGCATTTCAAGGCATATCTGACATTTTCTCCCATTTCTTAAAACAAATTATATCCAATAAATATAGAAGAATAAATGTAAATCACCTGAAGTCTTTATATGTCATTAAAGTTTATCAACGTGATGGAATGATAAAAACCAAAATTTTATGTATGCTCCTGCAGTTTTGAGATGACTATTTATAATTTCTCTTATTTGAACTATTTGCTCTAATTTTAAGTATTATTCTCATATACTTTCTGCCGAAGTAACCTCTGATCTTCTTCAGAATTATTTGTCGAACTTGGGAATCTACGAGGAATTTTGAACGGAACCCTTTATTTAATTCACGCGGACAGACTGTCCTCGTTCTGTCAGCCGTGATAATGGTAAAGTTTTAAGTAATTAACAATTGTATTCGCAGAATCCCACGTGAGAACGCGTGACATGAAATGTTTTTTTCGAAATTCAGTTCTAAGTTGTAACTTTTCTGGATGTTGGAGATTCAATCCTTAGTAGTGGCGATACTAAGAATACAATTACAAATTGTTTCTACTGGACCATGGCTGACGGAACTATTACCCTCGTGGATTTAATATATGTGTCCGTTCGAAATTCCATGCAAATTTCATAGTTCGACAAAATACATCTGAAGAAAGTCGGAAGTTACATCGACCAAAACCTTGTGAGATTTAAACTAAAGATTACATTAGGCTGAATAATCCAAATAATACACATTTTATTAGTGAAGTACAAAAAATCAAGTGAAAAAAAGGTGTCTCTGGGGGCACAGGCCTATACTACATTCCTCTGAAAGGAGCACTTTTAAAATAGAAGTAAAAAGGGGTATGTTCTTGGGCACTCTTAGTATCCCTCGTCTGTACGTCCCTGCATTTTATTTACATGTGATCAATTTAAAACCAAGCGTCAATATAGGGAACTTAAATAAATTAGTTCCGTATTTGTATAAAAGTTGAATGTTTTATTTGCACAGCAGTTTCACCGTTTCCGATTTTTAATCAAATTTTTTTTGCGATTTCATTTTTTAATTTTGTTCAACGCAATAAAACACAAGTTCACAGGATTATGTCGATAAAATTGTGATAGCACACTGATGACATTTCAGCTATGGTCAGATACTATTCTTTAAGTAAAATAAAGAAAAAAATCTATTGGCAAACTCATGTCTTTAATGACCACTGAAAATGAAGATTATTTTTTCTCCTTCGAACAACTGAAAATTAAAAACGTTAATTCTAATTCGAAAGAGGATAACGAATCCAATTAATTTAACCTATTTTGATTGATGAGAAATACTAGTCTTTTTTTAGACATCACAAATGCTCAATAGTTACAGGGATCTCTTTAATGCCGGTCTTGTGAACCAAAGAGAAGCATATCAAAATTATTTTACTTTGTTTTTCCATAAAGTAATTTTCTCCGTAAAAAGTACTAATTTATCCGTAATCACATTTTCAGCCCCGTCTTACATATTGCACCTTACGCTATTGAATATTTCAAGCATGACAAACTAGTCGTTCTCATGTGACGAATTAATTGAAAGTAGTAAAATGAGATTTTTATTTTATTTTTACGGCGCGCTATCTCTTGTAGATACGACAATGAGGATCTCCGGGAGATCTAACGTGCCTAGTCGCTATAGTTGGGTACCAATATAATGAAAATGCTGATCTGTAATGAGTTTTAGCCTGCGTTTAGATTCAAAACCAGCAAAACAAGCTTTTGAGTTTATATTAAGTATAATGCCAGGTCGTATGCGAAGTGACGTCACGGTAATGAAAAAGGATACGCCTATAAAAAGGACGTGTGCACAGACCAACGCTCACGTTAGAGAGAACAGAGGCCAGAAGAAAGGGACAGGATCACGTTCTATTTTGGGAAATTATCCGGAAATAAATGTTGTTACAACCTAAAAAAGTGAGTCGAGTTATTACTTTGTTTCTGTTCATTGCTACAACGTAATCTGCTACAACGTGTTGGGTTACGAGTGTCTACAAGTTAACGTGTGTATAAACGTGTAGTACGTTGCATTATTAATAAAGAGTGTTTGGTAAAGGAACTAAATCATGGCGTGAGTTCATTGCGAGAAAAAAAAATCTGTGTAGGTATCAAACATTTCCTTTTATTACTGTCATTATATGAGGAATCTTTGTTTAAAATGCAACAGTCAAATATGGTTACATTGTGATCTTAACAGTTAAAAATTAATTGATCATTTCGTGGAGTTATCTAGCCGGTATCTTGCCCAGAAACATTGCGCTGAAATGTTGTGTACTGAGGGATGTAGAGGGGGTGAATTTGTTTTTGTGTATTACGTAATTACCGAAGACTAAGATGCTGAAGCCGCATCCGTCTGCGAAAACACATTAAATAAGGGTGTAACGTAGCCCTTACATTTTTACACTTGGACTTACACGTTTAGAAAAAATAATTTGTATTGAGAAACACACACTTTCAATATGTATATATTAGCTAGAGAATAACAAGTTATTAAAAATGGCCGTCAATTTGGATCATATTGTATAACAGTAGCTAATGTTTACATATTCACAGTGTGTATTTCTCAAGTAAAATTTGTATATCTCAATATATTTTAATTCACTAAGATTCCGTCTTTACGAATACAAAATTGATGCCTATAAACCCACGCCAAAATTTAGTGACTTGAATTTAGTGACATGTTGGTTGCATGTTGAAAACAAAAAGTTTAAATCTTTAAATTAAATCAAAGTTTTGCTCAAATTTGATCGTGAAAATATTTATGGCTTACAGGTCTGCAGATCTTGATAGGAGATAAATTTTGTTTAGTTTAGGGATGTGATGCTGGCAAAATGGGCGATGTAGAAAAATATTATCATAAATGGTTTTGAAAAACTGGGAATATGAAAATATGCATACTCTCAAACACTTAATAAAATTATCTTTTCTATCCCTTTTTTCTATCGCGGGATTGTGAATAACTTGCTGGTTAAGAAAAAAAACTATGTGAATAAAGAAATAAATCAGCTTGGGGAAAAGAAAGAGAGAGAGAGAGAGAGAGAGAGAGAGAGAGAGAGAGAGAGCAAGAGTGATGGCGCAAAAACGAGAGATAGAGAGAAAGACGCAAAAAGGAGAGAACCCGCAGTTATTTTGCCGACACACACGCAATTCGTACCGCCTGAAATTGACTCTATGTTCAATTCTCTGATAAAATTTGAAAATACAAACTTTGAAAATTAGTTGCTCCCTACACTAGAAATCCAAAACGGTATCAAACTATGCTAAATATTGTATTTTTATTTACTACTAGTGGGACACGTTTACGGGGTTTGTCTGGGAAAATTGAAGAGACCATGAAACATGCCTCAGCCCTATACGCCATCCATTCATTAATTTATTCTGAATCAGAATATTTTATTGTTGGCACTGTTTCCCCTGATATTTTTCTAGTGAGACTTTTTTCCTCCAAAATATCTGATACTCATAGAAGGGACCAGGTGAAGGTTGCCAAAAATCCAAGTAAAAATGTTGTGTGGAAAAAAACAGACTCGATATAGCTACATTGATATTGTCTATCCAGTTTTTTAAACACTGTCATATCCCATATAATTATTTAATTTGATGTTTAGGTTACTGTCAATATTAATTGCACTCTAAGCATTTAATTCGTGGATAACACTTATACGTTATTATTGTTTTAAATTACTAAAAGCGGAAAATGCATGTCCTGCAGTAATCGCACCAAAAACCGTAAAACCGGGAAGAAATACTCTCTACCTATATGTAAAAGATACTATCTGTCTATGCCAGTTCATAGACCGTGTTTTTTTTTTAAATTTTACACAAATTGACTGTATTTGTCCGGAGGTGTTCTTTCGTAGATTCTGTATTGGAATACAGCCGATAAGTATCGAAAATCAATAATCGAAATAAATCCGATTAAATAAGGAAGAGTCCAATTTTGAGCAAAATTAGCTTCTTTCTACAGCCTAACATCACAAGTGCATTTGAGAAATTGTATCACCACACAAGCAGAGCGGCCCGGCGTATAAAGTCAACAGTATGTTTTTGATAAAATAAGGACGCGTTCAAAATAGATGTTTCTATCTAGAGGACAACGTAACCATGAATGTTGAGGTTTACATTTTAAACTTTAATTCAAGCCGTTATATAAAATAATTTTATACAATCAACTATAGGTTCTCTATAATGCAATGTAGATTGCAATGTATTGTGGATCAAATTGCTGCGGGAAGGCATGTGAAACTTCCTCCTGGTGCACAGCTGTGGTCCCCGACTAGAGCAGGCAATCAATCTATGTGATTGAAAATGCGCGGTTTCACGGATTTCGATGACAATAAAAGTATTGAAAGTGTCGGATAATAATTGATCCTCATTCAATCCCTGAAAACGTCGGGTTTCCTTGCTAGTAATAACAAAATGGAAACGACGCACGAGAAGTTTGTATAACTAAACTGAAGTTTTATGTGTGTGTGATGTCACGAGCGAAAACTGAAAAGCTGGAACGATCTTTTTATCAACACGACGTGAGATAGAGATAGCGAGCATGGTTAGAATAAGCCAACCCTATTCTCGTGGGATTTTTGGACACATTTTTACATCATTAAATTTACTAAGGACACATTTTTACATCATTAAATTTACTAAGGACACATTTTTACATCATTAAA
This sequence comes from Euprymna scolopes, assembly GCF_053919585.1. NCBI lineage: Eukaryota > Metazoa > Mollusca > Cephalopoda > Sepiida > Sepiolidae > Euprymna > Euprymna scolopes. Next base: position 40,039,186 of record NC_136501.1, read on the forward strand.
TTTACTAAGGACACATTTTTACATCATTAAATTTACTAAGGACACATTTTTACATCATTAAATTTACTAAGGACCCATTAAAAGTTAATTTCATCCCAAATCATGTTCGATCCTGTCGACACTTTCCCACTGAAAGAGAGCTGCACCGAGAAGAGGAAAGAATCATCTCCTGAAATAGATGTGCTCTAGTTGATCTCTGAACGTGCTGTATTTATTTGCATTCTAACAGAAACGCTAAGATTGATTGGCAGCATAAAACAAAATAGAATGAAAACGGCAAAAATTCAGCGTGCAATTGGCGTATCGCTAATGATTAAATGCCACTTGATCATGTGTGAACCAAGACAAAGCTAAAACAAATTCATCACAAACTAAAAATTTACTGGTTTCGTTTAGATCGGTGAACGTCTCCAGAAAAAAAGTGAAGATTTAAAATTTATTGAAATAACAGCAAAACATAGGAACACATTATTAGTCTAAACGATCGATAAAAACGAACTTCGCTCTAAAATGTCATCGTAATGTAACTCGGTAGTAAAAAAACTAATGGATCACTTCGTGGAGTTATCTAGCCGGAATCTTGACTAGAAGCACGACGCTAAAATATTGTATACTGAGAAATGAAGAAAGATATGAAGTTTTGTGTGTCTATCACTGTAACGTAGTACACAGGTTAACACAAGTGTTAACATGTAGACACCCGGAACCCAACACGTTGTAGCAGAGTACGTCGCAAGGAACATAGTACAAGAAATAACTCGACACCATTTTTTGTAACACCATTTATTTCCGCGCACTTTGCCGAATAAAACGATATCGCTTTCCTTTTCTTTGGCATCTGTCTTCTCGGATGTCATTCGGTCTGTACACTTGTTTAGTTTATAAAATTTTTTATTTTCCTTACGGTAACGTTATTTTGTACGCGGCTAGACATTTGCATACAATCACCATACTCTGTTACATGACTTCATGATTGAAAAATGAGATGCTGAAGACGTCTTTTCCCGAAAAGGCGTGAAATAGAAGTGTAACGTGGCCATTGCATTTTAACTCTCGGTCCCACTCGTTGTGTCTGAGACAGTCGCATGTGAACAAAAAAGAAAAAAGAAAAAAAAGTTCGCCTAAGCTTTTCCAGATGAAATGAACTGCATTTATTAATGGCTCTTCGAAAATAACGCATTGCCTTTTGTTTTAAAAAGTCTCTTAGTTTATCTCGTCTACTATGCCGTGTCGACACGACTTAAATGTTTCTCGCTGTCACCACATGGTCACACGAACATTTTGCGCCAGCACGCGCCTTTTCCGGTCCTATGCCGCCCATGTGTGTTCGCTGTCGCTTGCCGTCCACGCGTGTTCTTTATTTATCCCGCTCCTTTTCTTTTTTTCCGCTGATTATATTAATTGCTCGATCATTTGTACATGTGTCATGCGGTTGTTGTTGATACAAGCGGGTCCGCGACTCCGTTTAAGAAGAGCCGTTTTGAATTAGCCACCCCAATCCTTGGAGAATATTCAGGTGCACTTTAAGGGTTAATCGGTATCATGGGTCATGACTACAACTTGGATGTCTTCAAGTCCAATGTTAACAAATTCCTAATGAACCACCCCCTTAATTAAACACTTCGTTAAATCTCCACACTAACGTAATGTACTTGCAATAACCCTTATCCCTAAGTGGCTTCCGGGCCTTGATATGTGGTGATCTCTGTGTAAAAAAAAAAGAAGTATTTTTTTAATTTTCTGGCCAAGTTTGGATAAAGAAATGAATTGAAAGATGGTATATCGTAATAATAGAGCAGTGGGTAAAAATACATCCAAAGATGTCCACTCTAAAACGTTATTTGCTTTCAAGTAAACTTATTGTTTAATTTGCGTTAGAAATGAATTTTCTTCAAATAACACAGGAGGAACATATTTTTTCACACTATTTCATTATTATTGTTTTCTAATACAGAATTGTGCCTGTACTGCTTTAGTCGGATGAAACCACGTGGTTCATTTCGTTCGCACAAGAATTGTAACGCACTAAACTTCCTTAACCTTATACAATATTTCCGGAAGTAAAACTGTGTAAAATCAAAGAAACACCGTTTTTTCGAATCCAGAAATACTTCTTTTTATTCTTCTTCTTTTTTTTAATCTAAACAAAGGTTTCAAAAGTTCTTCTTTTCGTAAACAGTTTAATTCAATAAGGCAACAATAATATTATTCTTTTTCTTGACATTTCTGGAAGGCCAAGCTTGACGGTACACGATGCATCTATATAAGAAACGTGAATGCATGCATGCCGAACTCACTTCACTATACGATAATGCACATTTAATTTATGAACAAAGTTGAAGATGTTTAATCGTTATAATAGCTAATAATAATGAAAATATAGGAAATAATAATCACGTAAATACATTAAAATTTTATGGGTGAAGAAGGTTTAATCTTCTAATAGCCATTAATAATAAAAAAAGTAATCAATAAATGTTTCTTAACTTTAATATAGAAAGAAAAAAAACATTTCATTATTAATCTAATATATAAAGGTCTTTCTGTCTGTCTGTCTCAATATTTTCAAGCTCTATCTGCACCGAAACTTTAAGTCGCAGACCCGCGATAGGGGCCTCAAATGATTGGATGTTTTTAATAGGCATTTAGCCGGTTAAAATAGTGTTGAAATGGCCAAATATTTGTCAAAAGTGAAAAAAAAAATCGTTATACATTTTGTACATTCATCTTAGTTTATTTTTCATTTTTAATTTTCATCAGTACATATGCATGTCAGGTTGCTACAGTAATACCGTCACCAGTTTTGAATGCTAGAGTTCTGCTTTCGATTTCGATTCTCGCTGATGGCATGTAAATTCTTATTTTTTACTTTTTAAATCACGACTCCATAATAATATATACACAATCTATAATAATATATTACTATATTATAATATATACAAATGAAAATGTCACATTTAAGCGTATTTTATGACCGGGCAAATCCGGGCGACCTGTTTCGCTAGTCTAATATATAAAAAGCTGTACATCTGTCTGGATGTCTCAATATTTTAAAACTCTATTACCCCCGAATTAATTTTTCATTAGTACATATACGTTGATAATTGTCTGTATTTTTGAGATGAGGTGTTTTCATTGATTGAGATTGTCGGACTTACTTCCTCATCTTGGTTGTTATAGTCACAACGTTTCGTCCGTTTTGCCCTCCGGCCTTCATCAGGTGTTTTGTATCGAACTGGGGAACTGTTTGTTAGGAGTCTGGAACCCAACCCTTTATTATTATTACGGGGGTACCGTATTCGGACACCAGCTAGGCTCTGGGAATGCCATTTTTATGCTTATTGTTTGTATCTTTGGTAAATACAATATTTTTTTTTTGTAATCCTAAAATTATTTGAGTAAAGTTTGGTTATATTGACACCTTACTGATCAATGTAGCTTCCACGTAGTGAATGCAACGTGCCACTAATAATCTAATTTCTCAGATTTGTCCCCTTAGCAGCTATTCTTCCAGCTCAAAACCAAATACTATGGTAACCCATGATGCCTTTAACTGTATGCGAAAGAAACCACAGGATCAACATCGACTCTCTATTCGTTTTAAGAATTTATGTCGTTGTAGCTGTATCGTTCTACAATTAGTCAAGTAAGGCAAACCATTTCTTACCTTATATTGCCGGACATACTACTTGTGCTTGGTTGTTGGGTCGTATGTTTTGTTAAACCGACATCTAAGAAACTTCTGAATCACATTTTCACTAAATATGTGTGTAGACTGTTTTGCAATTTCTTCAGGATCAGTTGTTTATTCAATGGCCGTTCAAAAACAGAAAAATAATTTACTGTTATACTGCTAAAATTTTATTCCACAGCCAGCACAATTGTTTAGAGTTGCTCATAATGAATTTCATTTTGCAAAGTTGGTAACCAAATAAAGACGAAAGGATTATAAGGACCGAATGCTTCTAGGTTTTGCCAAATTCATATGTTTACTCTGTTTAATCGGTTTCAATTTCTCTTTCCATAAAGGTTACTGTGTAAATACACGAAACTGTTTTCATTTTGTTGCAAAAAAGACTTCAGGTTAATGAACTCTGTGCTGGATGCTGGCAAAGTTTAAGAAGAAATAAACACGGTTAATGGAGGAGAAATTGAGGTGTAAAATTGTTTAGAAATTATAAAACCTCTTTGAAAACAACCTTTTTATCAAGTGTTTTAGGAGAAAACACAAATAGTTTGGATTGTGAGCCCACACGTGATGCAGCTACATAGAAAGGACAGTGAGAAAAACATTGCTCTAAAAACATTGCTCTTGTAAATGAATGCCTGCAGCGTCAAAGGTTTGGCCCTGTGATTTGTTGATGGACATCCCGAAGCACAGTTTCACAGGGAACTGCAATCGCTTGAAGTAGATGACCAGGTCTGGATTTGATGGATATAGGACTATCCTCGGAATTAGCACTGTCTCTCCTTTTCCGCAGCCAGTCAATATTTGGCCTCGATAATATTAGGTGACAGGGATGTCACCACGAGGCGGGTGCCATTACATTGCTTTGGTGGTATGAGGTTAGGAATGAGCATTATAGGAGCTCCAACCTTAAGTCGGAGCGTGTGGGGTGGCTGGCCAGGTGGTTCTAGGGAGTTTAACAACTCCACCGTGTAAACAGCCAGATCAGCAGTATCAGGTGTGCGGTCACGGTAAGTCCGTTGAGTAAGGGTTTCAGAAGATCTGGTCTGAGACATGCGCTGTGCTTCGCGAGAACGTAATAATTCTACTTCATCGTAGTCTAGGCTTGCTCTGATGTTCCTAACAGTAGTTGTTGCTTTCGTGTGCCTTCCGAGCTGAGTTATTTTTGGTGGCAGTGTTGAGAAATTACTCTGTGGGTGTGTGTGAAATCGAAATGGAATGTTCCAAGCAAGTGGCCAGAAAGGGTTGCGGTAGATCTTCATTTAGTTTTCTGTAGGCTATGCCGAAACAATTGTTGACAGAGTCAATATTTAGGTAGTGTGTATGGTATAAAATGTAATAATAAAAAAAGAATGTCCGGGAAAAAGGCAATCAATATGTGTAAATTCCCCGATACATTAATGTAAAAATATGAGGGTTTAATCAAAATGTATAGAAATATACAGTTTGGAAAACTTATATATCTATGTACCTGTAAAACAAATTAAGATATGCGAAAAATAAATGAATTGTAAGATAAAGTAAATATGTGTAAATGTAAATTATCGAAAAAAATATCAATCGGAAATTTATGAGAAGATTTAATGAGAAAAGAAAGAAATGTAAATAAGTCCTCGTAAATGCATAAGTAATGTATAAGCAATGTGGTTTTATTGTTGGTATGATGAGTGTTTTGGTTGGATTAGTTTGTCATAGAAAAAATCAATTGTGGTGAGGTAATGAAGTTGCGTTTGTATAAATAAATGTGATTTTAAGTGTAAATTAAATTCAACTTAAATAAAAAAAATGGAAGAACCATTTTTAAATATAAAAATATAGTAAGTTGTACAATTTAGGTAAGAAAAGAAAGGAAGAAAGAAAAGAAAATACGTTGTAATTGTCGTGTGTGCGTGTGTGCGTCGACTGTAACGGAATAGTAGTAGTAATAGTACCAAATGCTGTCGCCTAGCTAAGCAACGGACTGGAAAAACGCTGTAATTGTCGTGTGTGCGTGTGTGCGTGTGTGCGTGTGTGCGTCGACTTTAAGTGAGTAGTAATAGTAGTACCAAACGCTGCCGCGTCGCTCAGCAACGAACTGAAAAAATGGCCGATTATTTTTGATGTGCATAGTAAAGAGGCATAGATGGTATTAGTTATCGTTACTTGTGGGAAACATTTCGATGCAATACCTACCCTAAAGTATTGCCAGACACAATGAGTAGCTTTTTGCAGAATTTCATAAACATCGGTCCAGCCGTTTTTGAATCTATAACGAACGAACTCACACACCGAGACAAAGTTGCATTTATAAAATAGTGTAAATATATATATATATATATATATATATATATATATATATATATAATTATAAAACTCAAATGACTTTGTAACGAGTGATGTAACCCACTTTCCGGTGTACGATATCCGGTTGCGCATGCGCGCATAAACACTAACCCATAACAACGTAAACAAATAAACACAAATCGCGTTTTTTGCAGATTTTGACCTGTGCACTGAAATATTAACGTTATTATTTCGAAATTATTATTTAACATGGGAAAAGTGGGGGTGTTTTGCAACTATTCTTTATTACAACTATACTATCGCTATTTTCTTACAACTAAACAACTTTAACCCGTTGACAACCATAAGCACAATTGTAGCAAAGCAAAGACTACTACTACTACTCTCTATCCGTCCCTTTTCCTTCCTCCCTTCCTTCTTTTTTATTTTTTTTTACATTTCTAGATACAAAATAGTTGTGTGAGAACGGTTTATTTGTTGACACATTTACTAATCAGTTTCAATATTAGTTTTATTTTATTTTATTTATTTAGGATTTATTTTTTCTTCAGGTTTTATTAATTATTTTTTTAGATTTTAAGTTTCTATAACTTGGTTTAAGGATACCAATATGGGTTTTTCATTTTTATATTTCTCATCGGTAGGTTCATGTGCGTTTTTTCTGCTAAATGACTTTCTTCGGTGTTCGATTCGTAGGAAAATCATCTTTAATTTTCGATTTTTTAGCGATTATTCGGAAAAATAGGTTACTTCACACGAATAGGGATGATTTTTTTCACGTTTGAGTGATCCGTCCGAATGCCATTAACTCGGAATAATCAACGCAACCATAAAATGTATTGTTTTACTGTGTAGGTTTTCAGCGTCCCAATTGTTCTTTTTTTCGCGTTTAAATTATCCAAATAAACAATTGTTAATACTGTCTGCTTTTTTTTACATCGTTCATTTCTGTATTACGTTTAAGTTATTTTAACGCATTTTTTTGTTTACAAATAATCTACTTTAACCCGTTGACAGCCATAAAATAAGATATGTTCTCATTGTAAAAAAAGATATATCAAAATTTGAATTTAACTATACTAAGTATTATTATATCTGTTCAGTGAACATTTACCTATAAGTATGGACAACCACTTATAATTGAGTAACTGTAAAAAATTTTCCAAAATAATAAATTATAATAAACAGAACGACTAATAGAAATCTACCTGTATGTTTTCTTTCATTGTAACATTCTTTCATAGAAATGTATCTGTTATGTAAAAAAAAGCTATTTTCTTTAAATCACAAGTGTCACGTTCATACATGAATTCCATAGCTAATATAACATAGTGACCCAACAGACTACAGGTAGTCTAGTCTAGTCTCTCTCTCTCTCTCTCTCTCTCTCTCTCTCTCTCTCTCTCTCTATATATATATATATATATATATATATATATTATACTGTTGGTAGAATTTTTCAGTAACTCATAACAACAACACAATATGTCATTCCAAAGAGTGCTCAATGCATGAAACAGAGCAATATATTGATTGTTGGAGAGCTATTGGCTACACATTAGCAAACGTGTTTCAATGACCCCCTAGCAGGGAAAATCACCTCATCAGGCCAAAAACCATCCACGAAACTTTCAATAAAGACCATCCCTTTATATTAAAGTCAACTTTACAGGGTTGAACCATTCTAAAAAGAAAGAGGGGTACTAACAACCTATATCAAAACAAATATAACCTATTCACAAAATAATGTTAGGTTTTTCAAGGTATAATTCTGAAGCAGATTTATCATAAGCTTGCATTCAATTTTCTAGCTCCAACCATTATAATTATAATTGTTTTTCGTTTGTTTTGTTAATACGGATTTTTAGAACTATTACTCCAATATCAGAGCAATTCATAAATTTAACTAAGGTTTTTTCCCCCACTTAAAATCGAGATATAAATATATACATATATTACTAAACTATTAGCTCCTACACATTTGAGCACTCTACTCTGTGTCTCCAAAACTATTAGCTCCTACACAGTTGAGCACTCTACTCTGTGTCTCCAAAAATACCAAATAATGGAGAGAATTAACTTCGGACTATCACTTAAGAACAGTCCATTGCCAAGGAAAGAGGATTACTTACTACAACTGATTACCAAGATTGATGACCTGCTAAGAAGAATGAAGTGGAAAGCGGCATTCTTCATTTTAAACAAAGAAATAAATAACAATAAAGATTATTACGGATTTAAAAGTAAGAAACCTCCACCCAATATTCCACAAATAACATTATTTGAAAAGGATCTTTACGCTTTAATAAGGAACTTGGAATTCTATAAACATAAGAATAATTTCCAGAAAAAACTAGATAATATAGTGAAGGAAATTACAACCTCCGAAGAAATATATGTAAAAGCAGATAAAACTTATAACTTCTACAAGCTAAACAAACAGCAGTATGAAAGTTTGATACTAAAAAACCTTACTAAGGACTACAAAAAAATAAGCAATGAGGATATTATCACATTAATAAACAACAACAGTAAGGAAATAACGGATACGTTAAAAATAAGTGATAGAGTAGGTAAAATTACATGCAACCAGGCTTATATCCTTCTAAAGGACCATAAACCAAATTTCAGTACTAAACCAACTACCAGACTGATAAATCCGATGCGTCCTAAAATTGGAACAATTAGCAAAAAATATTAGAAAAAACAAATTTAATAATTAAAAAACATTTTAATTTAAACCTTTGGATAAATACCTCCGACTCAATAAGTTGGTTTGTAAATATTAAAAATAAGGAAAGGGGCATCTTCATACAATTCGATATCTGTGAATACTACCAATCAATTACTTATGATTTATTTGAAAAAGTAATGACATTTGCTAAGAAATACACTGGTATTTCTAACGAAGAAATTGACATCATAAAAAAATGCCGAACCACGATTTTGGTCAATAAAGACCAGCAATGGACAAAAAACGCTGGTTGTAATTATTTCGGGGTATCAATGGGATCACTGGATTCAGCGGAACTCACGGACCTTGTAGGCTTGTACATTTTACACAGTCTAACCAATAATAATGATATTGAAGAAGGAACAATAGGACTCTATGGAGATGACGGTATAATGTTCATAAAAAACGCCACCCGTATAAAATGCGATAAAATTAGAAAGATTATACACAAAAAAATGAAAGAATTTGGTCTCAAAGTAGAAATAAATAGTAATTTAAAACAAGTAGATTTTTTGGATGTAAGTTTTGACTTGCAAAAAAATAATTATAAACCATATTGGAAAGAAAACACAAGTCCTATATATATTAATCCAAAGTCGAATCACCCACCTTCCATCATTAATCATATCCCAGCCTCGATAGAAAGGAGAATTAACAATAATTCATCTAGTGAAGAAGTTTTTAATAACTATAACTAACTTTAACTATAAGTATAGTTGTGAAAATCTTGAAAGAATTATTAAAAAGCATGATAATAGGATACTAAAAGGCAATAATAGTAAAAATACTGGGGAAATAAATCATAATGATAAAGATAATAATTATAAAAATACTGAAAAATGTAACTGCAAAATTCCCAGTACTTGTCCCATGAATAATAAATGTTTAACGAAATCAGTAGTTTACCAAGCTAAAATATTCCCTGAGGAAAATCCTAGTGATATAAAATTTTATATAGCTAGTACGCAGGCAACTTTTAAAGAAAGATTCTATGGGCATAAAAGTTCTTTTACTAATCAAAAATACGAAAAAGACACATCATTATCACTTCAATATTGGAAATTAATAAAGGAGAATAAAACTCCAAAGTTAGAATGGCGGATCATAAGAAGATCGAAAGTATGTAATTCATTACATGCACCGTGCTTTTTATGCCTTCATGAAAAATTAGAAATAACGAATTTTAAAAACCGGGAGAAACTATTGAACATTAAACAGGAAACAGCAATTTCCTGTAAACATTTCCAAATACATTCACTGAAAAAATTATAAGAATATTAACGAATTAATCATACCATCGACTTATACATTGTAATATGCTTTATTATTTATTTCAGGATTTTAAACGCTAAATCTTATTTACTTACTTATTTATTTTAAACGCCAAATCTATTTTAAACGCTAAATTTTTAACGAAGAATCTATTAAATTTTATAATTTTTAGTGAAATTTTTACCGTGAATAATATAATTAGACTTAGTTACTAATATACTTAACCATATTATAAGGGTAATTTGTATATATATATAAATGTTCACGTTTGTCTGTATATATGTCGGTACTTTTGTATTATATAGAGAAATAGCGCTAAATTTATAGTTTAGTAATATATGTATATATTTATATCTCGATTTTAAGTGTGAAAAAAAAACCTTAGTTAAATTTATGAATTGCTCTGATATTGGAGTAATAGTTCTAAAAATCCGTATTAACAAAACAAACGAAAAACAATTATAATTATAATGGTTGGAGCTAGAAAATTTAATGCAAACTTATGGTTGGAGCTAGAAAATTTAATGCAAACTTATAATAAATCTGCTTCAGAATTATACCTTGAAAAACCTAACATTATTTTGTAAATAGGTTATATTTGTTTTGATATAGGTTGTTAGTACCCCTCTTTCTTTTTAGAATGGTTCAACCATGTAAAGTTGACTTTTATGTAAAGGGATGGTCTTTATTGAAAGTTTCGTGGATGGTTTTTGGCCTGATGAGGTGATTTTCCCTGCTAGGGGGTCATTGAAACACGTTTGCTAATGTGTAGCCAATAGCTCTCCAACAATCACTATATATATATATATATATATATATATATATATATATATATATATATATATTCGAAAGTAAACAGTTACATTTGGTCGCTACAAAGAGCCATCTGTTTCAGTCAATGAGACTTCGTCAGGGTACCCTTCACCATTCGACGCTATAGAAATAAAGAAATGAAAAATTTAGCACTTGCACAGACACTCACCCACATAGATACAATGAGTTTTATAAGTGAGATTACTATATTCTCAGAATCCAACCAAGCACATTTCATTGCATTGTTTATATTATTTAAATAGTAATGATCGCAGGGGGCCATAACTCAAATTATACTTCTTTTACGCTTATTTTTATAGTTTCATTTTTTTAATCGTGTTTCTATATTTACAAAACTTTCAATGTTTATTCGAAGAATGTTTGAATAAAATCTTGTTTAAACATTTCCGAAGATCATTAGTAGAATGTCTTTATATTGCATTCTTTATGGTAATCAATCAATCGTAACAGACGAAGAGACATTTTTCTCGCTCCATCTTCATTCGCCATATTTGATACGCCAGAAGAATTTCCCGAGAGATGCGTTCTTTTCCTTTTTTAATGCCATTACCCTCCAAATATTCGTCGGATCGAAAATAATTTCTGAAAAGAAAAAGTCCAATAGACATAAAAAACATAGTCATTCCTTCATCAGACACATTTTAATTTTGTTTCTGTTTCCCATGGGGTATAAAACGATAGACATAGATTGAGAAAATTAACTTATATTTTATTTGATAAATTATATTGACGAACATCATCATTTTTGTTGTTTTGATGAGTCTGTCTTAACTTTTACTTTCTGGTAAACTTTCTATTAATCTATGTATTTTGGAGTAAAGTATATATATATATATATATACATATATATATATATATATATATATATATATATATATACACTGCCGTTCAAAAATTTAAGATCACTTAAAAATCTTTATAAAAAACTATTTTAAGGATAAATTTTAAACTCTTCCGACTTAAGGTTACAAATACTACAATCTAAAAGGTTACGGAAATAAAAAGCTACATTCCAAAATTTATTTTTAAAATTTACATTTTTATTAAATTAGGCTTTTTACATATGATAAAAATTATAAGACCAGAGACAATAATTCTATTACATTGTACAAAAAGTGTATTGAAAACATTCAACAATAAAACTTAATAATGAGTTATACCTCCGCTGTTTTTTATAACTTCAAAATTTTTTCGGGGCATGCTAGAAATAAGGGTTTTCATTTAGGTGTGGGGGATCCTGCTCTAGTTTCTGAAGATGTCTTCACGAAGTTCATTTTTTGTTGAATATTGTTTGCCATTTCGATAAACCTCTCTTGTCATCCATCCACAAGCATATTAAATGGGGTTCAAGTCCGGTGCGCATGCAGGATGTCCACAAAAGATGGACTTCATTTTCTTGTAGAAAGCTCAAGGTCAGTCTTGCAGTGTGGATTGCAGCATTATCCTTTTGGAATAACCATCCATCTCCATATAAACGATGACACTCCATTATCAAAGATGCTTTTTGTAGCATGCTAACATAAACAGCTGCTGTCTGACGACCCTGCACCACCTGGAGTTCCATCGTCCATCTGTAGGAAAAGGCATCCCATACCATTACGAACCCTCCACCACTTTGACGTGTGGAAAAATTCCAAGGGGCATGTCATGCCAATATCGCTGGATTTTTTTCTCATCAGAAAACAGGACTTTCTTCCACTTCTCAACGTCCCAGGTTAGGTATTCACGACTAAATCTTAAGCGGTCCACTTTGTGACGTGGAAGCAATCGAGGAATTTGTTTACGCTTTTTATTTACCATGGCTTTTTGTTGTAAGTGTAATCTGATGGTTATTGGACTGCAAGTAGCATCTCTAACCGCCTTAATTTGATTAGAAGTAAGTCCTCTGTCATTCATAACAACCCGTCTGATTCTCTTACTCAATGCAGAGAAATTTGGGGGGGGTGGCTACCAAAGGATTTTACTTTTCCATAATTCTCAGTGTTCTTTAGAAAGTTGCAAATAACAGTTTTACTGCGATTTACCTTAGCTGCTATCGCTCGCTGTAACAAACCTTGCTTATGGAATCTTAGAATTTGAGAGCGCTCAATTTCGGTTAGTTTTCTTGCTTTAGGCATGGTAACACATTTACACAGTGATTGCTAATCTCTCACTGAACTAAAAACATTAGAATTACCACAAATCTAACAATTTATACTTTTGGTCTTATAACTTTTGATCATGTGTAAAAAGCCTAATTTAATAAAAAATACAAATTTTTAAACAACATTTTTAGAATGTACCTTTTTTGTTTCCATAACATTTTAGATTGTAGTATTAGTAACCTTAAGTCGGAAGAGTTTAAAATTTATCCTTAAAAAATGTTTCTTTTTAAAGATTTTTAAGTGGTCTTAAATATTTGATCAGCAGTATATATATATAGTAACAACGTCCGTCGACTGGTAGGTTTCGATTCCTAATTTTACTGGGTAAATGTTGTTGGGTTCTTCCATCTAATCTTAATGTCGTTCGACCCAAGTAGTTGGCACCGCAACCACATTTAAAATTGTAAATAACGTTACTATTATGATGGGAAGGGTGTAGAACGTCTTTTCGAGAAGATGGTAATAAAGTTCTTGTAGAGAACACAATACGCACATTGGCAGCAAAATAACATCCATGGACTGCTGAACTTATTTGTTTGGCAAATTTCTCACTTACTGTACCCAACCAAGGCAAACGAAGATAAATTGGATATTTGGCCACTTTATTCTCTTTAATTCGAGAGAATTCAGCCAATTTACTTTGAATAACTGACCTAATCACATCTAATGGGTACCCGGTTTTGGATAAAGTATCCGTAATTGTTTTCAATTCCTCATCTAATTTTAACTTGGAACAAATCATAAGGGCACGATGTGTTAGGGTCTAAATTAGATTTATCAGGGCAAAATGAATCCTAGATGGTGCTTTTGTTACCAATACATCAAGGAAAGCTATGGATGAATTGCACTCTCCCTCATAGGTGTACTTTAACACGGGATGCATTCCATTGAGTAAGGAGAAAAAGGTGTTTGTTTCTGTTTGGTTATTAAATAAACAGAATGTGTCGTCAACATATGGGAAGTACACTAATGGTTATATGGGTCCAGATAGTAAGCGCTCTTCATAGAACCTTACAAAAATATTCGCCATGGTACGTTGTTACTAACACATACGGGTCTTCAATTACAGATCATTTACTTAAAAACCCGTCATGTGCAGCGAACTTTAGCACCGACTGTTTTTCTATTCCGAGTCGTGCTCATTCACTATATCACATTAAGATCTTGGAGACTATTAACGTTCGACTTAGAAAACCTTCCCTTTGCTTGCGAAAGGACTGCCTCCTGGGTTTGAACGTGATTAATCTCTAGGGTATTCGACCATAACGCTGATTTATTTTAATCGTTTTCCCACTTTTTTTTCTTTGAAAATTAAATAAAACGCAATTTTAATCGCCTTTTCATTCTTTGTTTAAAAAAAATCCCTCGATACAGCTTTGAGAAGCGAGGGTCGAAAACGGCCAGCTGGCTCCTCATTTCTCTTTCTTTCCTCTCCCGTTTTCCCCGTTTTCCCCCTTTTTGGAGAGAAGATTAAAGGAATATGTATGTATATATATATATATATATATATATATATATATATATATATATATATATATATATATATATATATATATATATATATACAAATTTACTTTTAATCATGAATCATAAAAGTCTTTCCTTCCTAATTGCAATATTTAAATTTTGTATCCCTAAAAACATTATATATATATATATATATATATATATATAAATTAAGAAGAAAGTTTCAAAAGTGCTCTTAAAACCGGCATAACATTACTTATGACGAATGTAACAAGGAAATCCAACTCGAAAGACAGATCAAAGCACCAGAAAAAATGTAAGAATTTTGAAGCGTGTCGATCATGTTGTTTTAAGAAAATAAGATTGGAAATAAACAACAATATATACAACATACAACAAGAACTGGCGTTTACTGTATGTGATTCGTTCTTACTTTCAAATGCTTGCTTTATAAATCATCTTAAATCGCGCAATGAATAACAGCCGGCATTTTTCTTAATGAGGATGCTATAACAACACGACCTCAAACACCAAGATTTCATATTTATTATATAATCTGCAAATCTAAAGGTTTCTTAACAAAACATCCGAAAATCTATAGCGTTAACATGCAAGCGCTTTTACGAGAACTACCGTTTATGTGTCATATATATGAACGTTTATGTGGAACTGATTCAAGACTCACCTACGTGCATATCGTCGTACCATATTTAACTGGAATGACAGAAAACTTTTGCCAAGAAGAAGTAATCATATATTTTTTTACATTATTAGCTAAATATTATAATATATAATACATAGATTACAATAATACATGCATATGCAGTGCTACCAAAATGAACGTCTGCACTTGTCATTAAGAAAACCTGTAAATATTGGATAAATTAAATGTGGCTGTTTAAACAACCTATACCTCATTTGGTTCACATTTTATCTATCCCTAATAATATGTCGCTTTTACCTGTTCATGCCTTTTAATCGAAGTATCTTAGTATTCACGTCAATTAAAAAAATAGCTTCAAATTGAGAAGGCAAAAAGAAACTTCGTAGCAACAAATGCGCTTAAAATCAGCTAAAAAAATCAACGTTTTAGCATTTTTAATCGTAAAATGTGCACTTAGTGCCCCGGTCGTGGTGGTTGTTAACCCCTTCCCCCCAGCATGGTCAAGAGGTGATTTGGCTGTATGCGGAGGGATACACAGAAATAAGCAACCAGAATGCAATCCCACAATTCCCTCCCTTTTCTCGATCTCTTTTTTCATCCCGACTTCATGGGGTAAGACGTACATTGTTGTCTCTCTGTAAATGAGATGAAAGGGGGCACCCCTCCCTCAGCACGTGGTAAGTTTAGTTAGTTTTAAGGAGCCAGTTGTGTTAAGTCAATTGTATGATCTGTATATTAATATTGTAATATATATTGTAAAGATTTTGTAAAATAAAATAGTTAAGATCTTATATATTACAATTGTGTCGTGCGTTGTTTGTGCCTGTAATGAATGTCTGCCTTAAGTCAAAGGAAACGGGCCTGAAGATGAAGAAGATTTCAGCCAGAATGCCACCAGAGCGAGGGCGTTGTCCTGAGTGAAGGAGACAGCCACACCCAACATTCCAGGTATGCCTTTAATCTTACCTATGACAAAAAAACCCATCTAATCAACAGACCTTCATACGCGGACCGTTTCCAGAACATTTACTATCACACACTAATGACCGACATATAGATTTAAAGATACATGTACGCATAAAAGTAATTACACAGTTCTATACTATAGGCATTTGATGTACAACATGACACTGCAATTCTTGCTAGATCATCGACGTTAAGCAACGTTGAACCTCGTCAGTTCGATAGGGGTGACCAATTTTGGAATGCCAGGCGCTGTATGAAGAAGGACGTCGACACCTCCCTGCAAGAGCTGCAAAAACTCAACTCCATCTCCCCTAATGGGATATACATGCGATTGGGGACCGCTTGTGAATTTTGTACTCCTAGTTTCATTTTTTTATAGAGAGTTTCAGACAATTATATTGCAAATTGATTTTCTTATTTCCATAATCATCTTCTAGATGGACTAATGGGATTTATTTGTGATGTGATTACAACATACGGGCGTATATTTCCTCTAATATTCGTGAACTTCATCCACATATAATATACCACATTTACGTCATTCTACACATTTATTGGTGCAGATAAATATAAATAAAAATTATACTTTTATGACAATGGCGGACGAAGAGGAGACAGTTCGAATCAAACTTTATTGAACTGATTTAAAACAAGTTCAATATTGAGTGCAACTAACAAGAAAACACTAAAAAGCTGAACGTTAACCCGTGTACAAAGTAAAGTCAGAAAATGTACTAATAAAATGGGGGAGCGTAAGTAGAGGTTTAGTGATGGCATGAAATCGCACGCATAAAAAAAAGAAAATAAGAACGAATAATGATCGCTCCCTTTATTCCCTCGGTTGGTTTGTACTTATCTCTCTTGAAGACGCAAGAAATTATAATGAAAACTGTCATTTGTTAGCGCCAGAATGTTGCAATATTTTAACCAGATTTATTCCGTTTTCGACATTAATAAGGCCCGTACAACATGCCGCTTACTTCCTAAATGATTATTGATTTTTATTATACAATTGTGACAAATGTTCGATCTTCACACAATCCACCGTCTTTCCCACCCAATAACACGCTGATAAGGTCAGTTTCGCACTAGCAAAGCATAAATATTCTAAACGATATTGTACGATACGACCGTGTTTGCTTGCATTTGAATTCAAAGAGACATTCCCATTTTGGTAAATAAACTCCTAAAAACATTGTTTGATTTTGGGTCGTTCGAGTTCGGAACATCCATTATATCTAACAATAAAATATATGGATATCCTGCTTATATCGGTTATATACTTTCAAACTGGAAAGGGATTTTAGTGTGTTTTTCGTCTCCACATAACATTGATAAAATCCCATTGAGTTATTGGTTTTTATTACTTCAAATGCATCCAATATTTATGGTAAAATAATAAAAAAAAAACGGAGCAAACTACATTTTCAAATGAAATGAGAAAATAATTTAATTTCGTTAACTCCACGAGAATGCATTTTAGTTTCATATCCTATCGTTCTCTCGCACACAACACCAACAAAACGTAACCAGTTTACCTTCCTCGAATTCGTCACTTAATCAACACCCCCTTCTTTCTGTTTTCCATTTGATTGACTTTTATAACAGGCGATTTAAACACTGAGTTATAGTGTTTTATTAGTTTTTATTTTTAAGCTTTTACAAAATAAAAATTTGGCAGATATTTCCGAACAAGACAATCTTTCGTCAGGGATAAACTGATTCCGACTTTAAATCGTCTACAGAAACGAATCCGAAATCATCATCCGGTTCGAATACATCAATTTATCGAGTCACTAATACTTTTTTCCTAACTTTGTATCCATTTACCTCGCTAGATCCTTAAGACAAAAACATCTATTATTTCTCAACTTTGTATATAGACAAACATTTCTCTATAATTTCTCAACTTTGTATATAGATAAAAACATCGATAATTTCTCAAGTTTGTATAGAGATTCAGGTCAATTGAGTTCAAACGAATGAAGTACTTGTTAAAATTCAATTAAACGCCTATGGATGCAGAAGGTCCAATTTTTTGTGCGGGCGACATTCAAAATATGATTACGAAGTATTTTGGACAACAGCTTTGGCATAAAGAACGAGAGCACACTACCCCTAAAATTTAAAATCAGATTTTGTTTTAATTCTGTGTGGATTCCTGAGTTTGAAAGAAATATTTTCAAGTTCGACAAGATTCACGTGATGAAACTCGAATGTTAACTCCACTGAAAAGTTATTAAAAAAAACAGTCAAGATAAGAACACTAGTCCAAAGAATCTAATTAATACGAAGACACCCCAAATAGTTAAAAGAAATAAAAAGTGCCTACTGATACTTGATGAAATCCAAATATTTTAATGACGTATATTCTTCACATAATTATTTTAAGATAAATTCTTTTCTTTCTTGGAATTAGTTAAAAAGAGGGTGATGACAATTAATTAATTAATTCTTAATTTGTTCGTAATAACTACTGAACACATTATTATCTCCAAATACTTATTTCAGAAAAGCATTTTTATAGCAACACACTGCATAACTTGCTTTACATGTCGTGAACACTAGTTGGGAATACTAAACCAGCAGCAAGAACATTGATATATCGGTGGAATAGTTTGGTTGATTGTTTTGTTTTACGACATATCAACCATTTTCGGGTTATTTAATACCTAATGCAGTTATTTTTTAAACAGTTTTTATGCCTCAAATTCTTTATATCTTTAAATATATATTTGTAGAGCTTGATTTAGTGATTTTACTGTATACCAACCCTTTTCGGTTTATTTAATGCCGAATCCAGTTATTTTGGAAATAGTATACATGTTGCATCCAGTTTTTTTTTGTAGAAAATTTTTATTCTTCAAGCTCTTTGTATCTTCAATCGCTTGTTTGTAGTGTTTGGTTTGGTTGTTTTGTAGTGGATTTTATCGTTTTTGTTCCTTGTCCTGCAGCACGAATGAGTTTTGTAAGGGAAGAGGGAAAAGGGTAACGGTAGTAATGTTTGGTACAATTTAAGTTAGGAAACCAGTCAGAAAGTGGGGGAGATAGAACGAGAAAAGGGAAATGGGAAAGGGGGGAACGGATGGGTTGTTGTTTTTGTTCTTGATTTTGTAGAACATAATTAAGTTTTGCAGAAGGAAGAAGAAAAATAAAACGCATCAACATTAGGTGCATTTCGTCTCAGAAAGTCGATATCTTCAGAGGGCCTGATCTGATAGCACCTATATCGGTGGAATAACAGGTGTAGATTTTAATAAGTAGCACTATGACAAAAGATCAGGAATAGAGAGGAAATAACTGTGACTTATAAGAAGAATTCATCAGAAACATGAATATGTAATAATAATAATAATAATAATGATAATAATAATAATATAATGATGATGATGATGATAATAATATAATGATGATGATAATATAATGATGATGATGATGATGATGATAATAATAATAATAATGATAATAATAATATAATAATAATAATAATGATGATAATAATAATATTAATAATAATAATAATAATAATAATAATAATAATAATAATAATAACACAAACATTGGTACATAAAACATTGACATTTCATTATATGTCATTGTTACTCGTGGCGTAGTATTCGTAAAATGAATTTATAAAATCAACAGTAGATTTTCTACGATGCAATGTAGACTAAAATATTCTGATCTTAGGCAGTGCGGGAAAACACCTGGACATTCTCGAGGTGCATTGCGATAATTCTCTCGATGACAATAAAAATGTAGGAGTGTGAAACACTCATCGATCACCATTCAATCCCGAGCAACGTCGGATTATCTTCCTATTATATATATATATATATATATATATATATATATATATATATAGTCTTATTTGTAGTCTTACGAATTTTACTGGATTTATATAAATCAGTAATCGTTCATATACCAATAAATGTTAAGCCAAAAAGAGATGACTTAAACTGTAAGCTACAAAATTACCATATTAATAATTGAGCATTTATATACTGTTTTAACAAAGACCAAGACTTCAAAAATGGGTTGATAGTAACAAAAAGTATATTACATTGTTAGTTACAATTGTTTCAAGACTATTTGGACAAATTCAAACATGATGTCGTTTGAAAATTTTCAAAAGACCAGCATTTCTTCAGATATTTGAATAAAAACACTTTAACAATTAAACATTATGGAAACCAATTCCCTTATAAGGAAAAGGAAACAAGCGAAAATATTTTACCTATATCGCATCCTTGCAAAGTATTTTTTAAAAGATTTATATATATACCTATTTTCGTATCTCCATTAAAAAATTTAATACAATGTTACCACTAATTACCTATGTCCATTTAATATTTTTTTATTAATGCTATTCATTGATTTTTTAAATTAAATTTCTTTACTTCTTTATTTAATTTAAATTATTTTTTTAATCCGGACTAATCAACTAAGTAACATTGTTGTGATTCTATGTTAGTTTCGTATCTGGAATTTACTTTGTTTATTTACAAAAATATCAGCTAACCTATTTATATGATTTAAGAACGTTTTTGTTTCAAACTTATTTAATAAGGAAAGAAAGTCTAACGTTACTTTATACTTAGTCTACTCTCATTCTTCGTTTAAAATAAAGTATCTCAATCTAGTTTTTATTTTTATTTTCTTTCGTTCTTTCCTATTAAGATGTACGATTATCGGATATTTTAGATGTAGAAAGAGATAACTCTGCACGTTTGAAATTTTAAAGGTTTAGTTGAAATTATAAGTTACCAAAATCCTAATATGTATTCATAACGATGAAAGGGGAGTAACTCAAGCCGTTCACTGTTTCTAGGGTTGTTAAATTCCTAATATGCATTTATGATTTATTAATTAATTAAACAAATCCAATTAAAACTAGGCTAACCTATTCATAATATAAGTTTACTAATTATTACTAAAGATTTCACCTACATTTGCCATCTAACCATACTTTTCTGAGGTTATGCGTGGCTTTAATACAAAATAACAATTCGGGAATTAAGTCCTTAAATATTTATCTAATAATAATACATATCCCATAAATAAGTACTCTAATAATAAATCTAATCTTTAGCTTCATGTACGTTTTTTTTTTCAAATGAAAGTGGGATTTCACCTTGGTTTTTTGAATTTAATCGTTTGCTGCAATCATATTGCTAATTTTTGTTAAACTATTTTATTGATCTAGAAACGGTATCAACTATTTCACCATCAATATGACTAAAATTGTGTTCCCAGTTTTGAAACAATATTGCTAATCTTTGTTAATCCTTATTATAGATCTAAATTTCTTATCTTATAATCCATTGTCTTTATTTCTAAAAATATGTTTCTAGTGTAGAATATTGGGTCCTAGATTTGCCTACTAGATTTGAATCATTCATCACATCTAATTTACATCATTCCTAGCTATTTAACTCTATATTACCTTTGGCCTTAGACTCAATAACCTTTATTTTACCCAGAATCTTTTTTCTCTTAGCTACATGTATGACGTAATAGCAAAAATCTAATCCTGTAAAGACATCGCTGTATAGCACCCAGCCTTTTATTTAATATTTCTTCTTTAGAATTAATTATGTAGAAGACTTCCAGTAAACACAGATTGCACCTTTTTGATTTTCCATGTCTATACTTACTACCCTTATCCACTATTGACCATTTCAATTCAGAATCTTTTTTGTTTCTATGAAGTTTCCTGACCCAGTCACCTAATGCAGCTGTGTTCCTCTTTTTATTTCTAAAGTTGATTCTTCTACCATACCCACTTCCATTATTAACACCTTCTCTATTAGTTTCCATCTCCAGTTCATCTTTGAAGGATACAACGTGATTTCTCTATCTTTCCTTATATGTTTTAACAAGCTTTTGGGATTGAACTTTTACTCCTGATCTGAAATGGAACACGTACATCAAATCTGTTGCCAAGGTTGCTGAAAAAATGGTGGGATCCTTCTACCGCTCCAGTAGATATCTCACTGCCGATGTAATTCTCTATCTTTATAAAAGCCAAATACGTCCAAGGATGGAGTATTGCTGCCATATCTGAGCAGGAGCTGCTAAAAGCAGCCTATCCTGCCTTAACAGAGTACAAAAGAGACTTCGTAGCTTAGAGGGGGATGCTATTTTCTCTTTCCTGCAACCTCTCTCCCACAGAAGAGACGTTGCGAGCCTATCTTTCATTTATTGTTATTTCCATGGCAAGTGCTCGTCTGAGCTTCAAACCCCCATCGCTAATCCTTCACAAAAAACACCCGTCTAGCTGAAACCACTGTCAATAATTTTTCCCACTCTTTATCTGTGCCTAAATCAAAACGTAGATTCCATGAACAAAGCTTCTTTCTTAGAAGTGCACGCCTGTGGAACGCTTTTCCGTTTGACTGTTTCCCATCTGACTGCAGCTTGGTAGTCTTCAAGTCCAACATAAACAAATTCCTGATAAACCGCCTTCTTAAGTAATCCACTTTATCAAATCTCCATTACTAACGATTACTACGATATTATCCCATAGATTACTGTACACGCAATAACCCTTATCCCCGAGTGGCCCTCGGGCTTTGATAAGTGATGACTAGTATATATATATATATATATATATATATATATATATATATATATATATATAGATATATATATATATATATATATATATATATATATATATATATATATATATACACACACGGCATAGTCGCGTTGGCACACCGGTTCTCGTCAGATCACCGAAGTTAAGCAACATTGAGCCTGGTTAGTATCAGATGGGTGACCATTTGGGAATTCTAAGCAATGTCTGTCCTCTCCGCTTATCTCGTAATTTGTTTCCAGTCATCCTGTACTTCACTAGCCACTGATATTTAACAATGTCGTCCCAGGAAAGGTGTGGTTGAGATTGTGTACCTCCTGACACAAAACTTTCATGCGCAAGCAACCCTTCGTGGGTATCCACGTCCAAGACTGAAGGGGCCTGTAGCTATATATATATATATATATATATATATATATATATATATATATATTAGCAAGGTAGTTGAGCATACTGGGAAGTAATATACCAACTTGCCATTAGCGTATTAAGCGATGCTCTTCGTAAACACATCAAGCTTAGGCATTTGGACGATGTACAAAACATAGTTTATTCACTGCCTGCATAACCGCAGTTGATTAACGTAATGGTGAGAACCGTTTATTGTTGTTTGAGCGATCGAGTTTCGATCCCGGCTTGAGGAAGTTGCTTGTCTAGCTGCACTGATGAGCTATGATACAGCGAAACCGTACTGTATGTGGATGACTATATATATATATATATATACACACACACATATATATATATATATATATATATATATATAAACCTATAAAATCGTTTTTATTTTGTGTGTATCGATATTCATATTAAAAAACCCTCGTTTCTATTTATTAAAAAAAATATACAATTTTGTTATATCTTGGTTGTGGAGTTGCATTTACTAGCAAACGATCTAGCTAATCTGCATATTTTTTTATACATTCATTTTTAATTAATTCCCTATTAGTTGTTTCGTTTTTTTTAATAGGATAATCATCTTTAGTTAACTATTACCTGTAATTATATTCATGCAGTTTGTATTTTTTTCGGATATTATAATTGTTTCGACATAAATCAGACAATTTTAAATATTATATCATTTATAAATTTTCGTATTTAAATCTCATCAGTTATGATTGAAAAAGAAGACAAAATTCATACGTATCTTGACATATTTTTCTTTTCATTAAAAACTACACCGGGCGGTGAATTACCACCCCCTCGTGTTTTAACATATCCACCATCTGTATTGAAGAAATATATATAGGCCATATTTTCGTATATTTGCTCTAAAATACGGCAAGAATATTTAAATTTGAAGTATTTTAAAACCAGACAAAAATTCTGAATTAATTAGATTTATGGTTTAATTACTTTTAATTTATTGTTTCTTTTGTTTCTATTTAATCGTAACTAATTTTAAATTTTTATTAATTTATTTACTTCTGTTCCCTCAATTCCATTACATAAAAATCCCAATACGTAAATATGCAAGCAAGAAAGATTTGGGTATATTTTTTATCATTGAACCAAGATAAAGCTCACTTTTTGGGGGGGGGATAAACAGATTATAAATCTTAGAAGCCAGTCTTATAAAAAATATTGCATCTTATATCACGCCATATTTCCTAGTCAACTATGAATATTAATATGCATAAAATATACGAAATAAATAACAGAACTTAAGTGAAGACTCGTTCTTTAAAATAAGGCAGAATGGACATTTTCTCACCATCGATTCGAAAGCAATTATCTGAGTGTCGATTCTGATTCTATACTTTATATTTTCTTGGTCGACGAAAACGAATTCATTGTAACTTGAAACAATTTGTCCTAGTCCATATTTTAGAGAGTTTGAACTCTCCCCCATCTTCTCTCGCTCTCACTTTATCTCATCGTCAAGAGTAAAATACACGAAACCGCCGCCATCAGCTTGGACGACCAGCTGAACTTAAGCATACCATTACTTGGAGAAAATGAAACCAAACGGGAATCCCCTAGTAACTTCGGACGTGTGGCGCATGAGTCGAAGGCAGCCGTTCGTTTTTGTCTCACGTTGCTCGGAGCTCCCTCGATCAGGGCCGCCTGCGGCAGATACCAGGCCCATTCGGAGCGACGGCTTTCTATCTCAGAGTCGGATTTCTTGGTAACGACTGATTGTAAGGGTAGCTGTGCGTATAGTTATGAAATAAGGATTGTGGAATCACACATCATATCTCTCCAAAATTGGTACTGCTTGATTCCAGTGACAAGTAGAAGTCCAGGAGGATTGGAAACACTGTCGAGATAAGCACATACAGCATCCGGAATTACTAAATCGTCTCAATTTTGTACTGACCTAGCTCAACGTTGCTAAACATCGCTGATCTAACGGGAATCGGTGTGCCAACGTGCATATGCGGTGCATATTGATTATAATACAAAATATAACTATTTCATTTACTCACATAAAATTAATACACGAAAGTAAAATTTATGCGTAAACTTTAAGTATTTACTTCAAAAGTGCTCAATACGTAGGTAAAGCTAGTTAGTAAGTTATGAAATATATATGGCGATTAAGCTACACTGAATATTCGGCGTTTCATCCACTCTAGGATTGATTCTTCAGGCTTATGCGCGAATTTTGTTGTTGTCTGTCGTTTTTATATACGCACCTTCTATTGAGATTTTAGTTAGCCAATCAGCTTTCTAGTACCCACCGCGCCCTTCATATCAGCCAATGGACATGCACTTACAGGACAAATGCCCATTTGACCTCTGGTTGACCTAATCTTTGTGTGTGCTATATTTATCCTGGATATTTAGTGTCCTGACCTGTTTTAAATCTAGGTTAGTTTTATTTTGTTTTTTTTTATGTTATTTATACGCACACACACACAAACACACACACACACACACACATATATATATATATACATACATATATATGTATGATAGTTTATGTATATGCATGTTTATTTATTTTATTTATTTATTTGTTTTTTTTTCTATTGTTTTTGTTAATTTTAACGTTATTTTGTATCTCTATCCTTGAGTAAATTTTATCCTGTGAACACAGTTGTTCGCTATTTCTCTCCTACAGTTTAATAGATGTTGTGGTTCTTTAAAGTACAGGATAGCAAATTTTTCATGAAGGCATAATCTACATGGGTCGTCTAGGTCTCTACGGGTTTTTGCTTGTCTTACTATTTTCCATTCGACTACCGGCGAACGTCCACTTTCCTTGAGTTCCCAGTATATGTTTGCTAGCGTTGTTTTCATACGGTGTTTTTTATTGTTGAATGTACTTTTGTGGTCATAATATCGAGTTTTGAAATCTAAGGAAGTCATACCTACGTAATATTTCTTGTTATTCGGGTTTTTCCTTCGCAAATATTGTGGCCTGGTAAACTATGCTTTGGGTCAGACATTTATTTTGAAGTGGGCAAAATGTGCGGTATCTACAGTTGCATTTATCTTGTTCTTTATTAATATTTTTATTTTTATTTTTATTTCTAGTATGGCTGTTGTTGTCCGGAGTTGGTTTGTTATTATTAGTATTATTATTATTATTATTATTATTATTATTATTATTATTATTATTATTATTATTATTTCTGCTAGTTATATATGTGTCTTTTGTGTTAGTTTTATTTTTGTCATGGTGTCCGCTTTTTTATTGTTTATTTTTTGTTTTTTGCATTGTTTTTATTAAGTATTTTGTTATTATGTGCTTTAATTATCATCTCTAAATTTTCTCAGCAGCTGTAAGATAACTTTAGGGTATTTTTACTGAAAATTTTGTGTTAGGGGTTGGTTTCAGGAAAGTTTTTTTCGATAAGATCTAGAACTTTCTTGCCAAGTTTTGTTTTTAACATTTGATTGTATGGGGCCGTATACCAGATTATATTTCTTTTTCTTCTATTCTTAATTTTATTATAGCTATTGGTGTTTTGTTGCTTATAGTTGATATCAATATTTTTATATCCAATATTTTTAGGGCTGTTTCATAGATATTGGTTGACCTGTTAAATGTATTTTCATGGCTTGAGTTATTGCTGAGTTTACTTACGATCGAGTTAGGAATCTGTTTTATAATTGATGGTGGGTGATTGGACGTAGGGTTTACGTATATGTGAGTAGCGTTTTGTATATGTATATTTATTATAATACAAAAATATATATTGTATATGCATATTTATTATAATACAATATATATATATATATATATATAATGTTATAATACAAAACGTTTAAAAGAACGATTGATTACATCCCAATTACACCATATTCATAAAAATGATATATTATTTCATCTGGTTAATTATGTAGACAGACATCAATATCTTTTTGGTTTGATGATGATGTGTTCATTGATGCTTTCTGACAACGCCTTTTCTAATCGCTGACGAATGTATCGATACGTGAATGATTAAGTAATTACTGTGAACCTACACGGATATTATGTGACATGAGTCCATCTTATGATTAAAGATTGAGATCATCTCGCATTATAATGCCATTATACGTCTTTCTAAATGATCTATATATAATAATTCATATAAACACGGCCGATAGAATAGCAGTATTAAGTAAGTTGATCGATCTGTCTATAGCAATCAATCTCTCGGTCTATTTCTGTATCGCTTTATCTCACTTTAATAAATATGTAAAAAGACGTAGAAAACACTCGCTGGTCATACATGTATATGTTTATATACATTATAATATCACATTATATTGATTCACAGATACTATCTGTGTGCGTTTGTGTCTTTCGAGCTGTATGTCAGGATTTTTTAAACACACACACACACACACACACACACACACACACATATATATATATATATGTATATTAAACATTAGATTTTGTGGTAAAATAGTAAAATGACTATACATACAGGGTGGAACGATAAATTTGTCACCTTAAAGAAAAAAAAAACACTACAGCTTTATTTTAAAACTTTTATTTAAAAATCAATTAAGGTGACTTGATTATGTTGTAAGGCTGACATCTATTTAATGTAGCTGCCTTCAGCTTCAATCACCGCCTCGATACAGGTCCGGAACCGGACGCATGCCTTTTTCACAAGCGCTGACGGGAGTTCAGCGATCAGTCTGGTTTTGATGTTATGGGAGGTCATGTTAGTGATGATCTCGATGTATGATCAAACGAAGTAATCCAGCGAGTTCAGGTCAGAGAAGGAGAGGAAGAAGGGTATAAAGTCGTAGTACTCCTTCTGATGGCAAGCCTAGGCCTGTTTGGACTTTTGGGCTGACGCTGAGTCCTGCTGCCTCACCCAGGGTCTTGCCAGCGGCTACCTAATTGCACTGTGGGAGCATCACACACTTCAGCCCGTTCAGGTACACTTTGGTGTTTACTTTCGAGCCGACTTCGAAGATGTGAGGTGGCAAGCTGTGGTCCTCACTTGAAACCACACGAGAAACCATAACCGTGTGCGGAAACTTCGTTGAGCTGTGCCCTGAAGCGCTGAACCGTTCGGATTTGCATTTTGAGGGCGCTGGCAATGGTTCTGTTGTCATCTTGGATCGGTTGAGAGCAGGAGTTGTAAGCTGTTCATCTCCGCTCTCACTCGGTGAATATTGTGTCGCATTCAGACAGGATAGAAGGATCCTAGTGCTCTTTGGATTTGTACACTACTGGCCAACTAGTAGATGGTCTGCAATAATCCCCCCCCCAAACCCGGTATTCATCAAACGGAAATGAAATCATGTCATCTTTTCTAGGGCGACGATTTTATCGATCCACCCTGCGTTAAGCTATCAAAGTATCTTAATTCTTTTAAAATGGAAAATAATGAATTACACACAAATAAAGTGAGTGCCATGACTGGAAATGTAAATGTAAATTTTAGCATTTTCAGTCAGATATTTTAATTGAATTGAACTATATAGAATGTTACTTATGTTAGTATTTTAATCTGTGTTATTTAGGATTGTATAAATTTTGGATTTGCCTGTCATTCGTATGGTGGTATGGTTTTTATTATATGGAAAAATGCGCGCATGAAAAGTAAAAAATAAGAATTTTTTAGACTTAAAATATTACAGCTAAAAGTAAAATTTGAATATTGATAAATATTTTATTTATTATTTGCATATGTTGTTGTTTATTGTTGAGTTAGAAAGGGTGTCAGTCGCTGGATTGAACTTATTTCCCCCCTATTATTTGCATATATTTATATAGTGAAAATTGTTTGAATAAAATTAATTCATTACTTAGTTAGTTAGTAGATGGAATTAATAATTTTATAATTTACATAAAAATGAATTAAACGATCCTAATTATGATATAATAAAATCATTAATTTTTTGTAAATTATAAAATTCAAATTTTATTTTTAGCTGCAATATTTTAAATCTAAAAAATTCTTATTTTTTACTTTACTAGAATATCTTGTTCTTTACTTTTCCAGGTGTAATAAAATCTTAAGAATATTACTTTTCATGCGCGCATTTTTCCATATAATTCATGATTTTTCCAGGCATTGCCATTGTATTAATATATAAATTTATAATATTTATTAATGATTGTCAAAAAAATTAGCTCTCAAACACACATTTATGCAATATTTATCATTCAATCACAGTAGTTCCGAGCCAGGGTCTCTACCGAGACTGCGGTTCATGAATTCGTGATCTGTATAGAGCGTAAACTAACAAAAAAGAAGATGGCACTCGGTGTCTTTTTAGATATCGTTGGAGCTTTTGACAACATACCCTTCAGTAGTATGTTCAAGTCGCTACGAGAACTCAATGTGCCACCAGTACTCATCCGATGGATTGAGTATATGGTGAGGCACAGAACAGTTCAAGTAGAACTACTGAGGGCAACTGTTAAAAGGGAAGTAGTTAAATGAAACCCCCAAAGTGGGATTTTATCACCTTTACTATGGAACTGTATGCTGAATCCTGTTTTAAAAGAGTTTAAAAATAGGAATATTTATGCCCAGGCTGATGCTGATGACATTGCAGTGCTGGTCGCGGGTTCAAAAGCATCATTGGTCAGACGCATTGCCAAAATGGCATTAAATATTCCTAATAAATGGTCTAATCGAAATGAGTTAGAATTCAGTAGCCGTAAAACAGAAATGGTCTTGTTTACATATAAAAGGAATTGCCAACTTGGTGACCTTTTTCTGAGTGGACAGAAATTGAAACTTTCGCAGGAGGCAAGGCTGTTAGAGGTAATGACTACATTTTTCATCAAATGTGATAACGAAAAATTTGAGTTCATTCAAAGAATATGTATATCAGAGAATTCACTAATATTTTTAATCGATAAATTCACCATTTTTCGCTATAAAATCACAAGGAGAGTTAAAAAAATTAGTTATTAAAAATAAGTTCGGTTTTTTAATTATATAAAAAAAAACGATACACGGGATTGAACCTAAAATCTTTCCACCAACCCCCGGTACTCTAACAGTTACGCTAACGTATCATATTGGCAAAATCCCAGTAAAAAATATTTATATACAAAAAAAGTTATGCAAAATAAAAAAAGCGTTAGTCACTTATGTACTTACTCTCCTGTTTGTGAACTCACATATTTTGTTGTAACTTTTTTTCTACTGAACCAATTTTCGAAATTTTTTTTCAAAATGTAGCTAATGAGGTGTTCTATCCAACCAGATAACATGTATGAACTTTGGTTGCGAACGGAATTAGTGGTGGGGGTTTGAATGTGTCTCGATTCATTCAATTTCGGACTTAAGCATATATTCAACCACTGCCGTGGTTGAATGATTTATATTTCTTTAGCTGCTTACTAGTTTCTGAAGTTAAATAAAGAATACACAAGTTAAGTATTCATAGTCCCCCGTGAGTGCACAGTGAACGAGGCATAAAGACATAACTAAGTTTAGCAATTGCCCCTCCCCTATTTAGTCTCAAATGTCCCCAGGGGACGTCAAATCATGGTGAAAATTAACAAACTATGCAGTTTAAAGTCTTAACATATGTAAATTTCAGTTCTACTCCATGCAAAAAAAAAAAATGACTAAGTCCATCATTTGCCTTCTCTATTTAAGTCAAGGCCTTAACATATTTAACTTTGAGTTATGCATCATGCAAAATTTCTAAATAAACATACACAGAAAATTTGGGACAAATATGGCAAAATAGTCCCAAAATGGAGTGTTTTTATAAGCCCTAAAAGAGCATCTGGGGTACACCAAGAGTTATCGCGAAGTATAGACAAACAAAATTCTATAGAAATCAGTTAGTTACAACTTTTCAGAAAGTTTTATAAAAATCCAAGGCATCAATTTGTTTTAATAAGTATAGAAGTGTCAATTGTAGCTATTTTAATCCGTAAGGCACCCCTAAGGGGCAACCGTGGTTTTCCCGGAAAATCCGTACTGATACAGTTTTACTCATATCATTTTTAATGTTTGCGCAAAATTTCAAAACATTCCAAGACCTAGTTCTTGAGAAAAGTTCGAACAGACAAACGGACAAGAGTGAATTTACAGGTCCACCCTTCTTTTGTCAGGGGACTAAAAACCATTATAATTAATCAGATTTGCCTCGATAAAAAATTGCTGTCAAAATATAGTATATATATATATATATATATATATATATATATATATATATATATATATATAGGTACACACACACACACACACATATATATATTTATATGTGTTTATATGTACGAGTTTGGGGTTAAAGTTAGGAAACTTTGGCATAGACGTACGTCAGAAGCAGAGATACGTCATTGAATTACAGGCAAAACTGCACCGAGCATGGTGGTGGTATGTAGAAAAATAAATTCTGAAGAATTAAACCATTTTAATATTACCACTTCCATCTTTTTAGCTCTTCAACGTTTTTAATTAAAAAATAGGCGGCTTTACTTTTGAAAGTATTCTCGTAAAAGAAGGCATATTTAAGAAACACACACGCACACATACACACGCCCACACACACACACACACATATATATATATATATATTACTGATGTGTCGTGACCTATTAGTCTACCAAAGATATTTCAAATCTAATGTACTATGCCAGTCGATGTTTCTACACATTAATTCCTATGCGTGTAAATCTATATTCCGTTGTGTATGATGTATGTAACGTTGGTTTGTCAAATTTTGGTTCTTTCCGTCCGCATTGTGTGAGATGAATCTGAATTTCTTTTTCCTTTTGTTGAGTCAAATTTCTACCAGAAAAGTTGTGATCAATAGAAACGAATAAAATAAATTTTGTCGATATCTCAAGAATGAATGCCAATTTAGATCTTCAGAAGAATTTATCGATCTGTTCTTTGAACTGTACGGCAGGATTATACATCATACGCCATTATTTTCTTTTGAAAGTCTTTTCATTTTCCTCTTTGTCTTCTTTTTACTATCTGTTTATTTTCATTCTTACATCTATTTCCTCCATACTACTACTACTACTACTACTAGTAACACTAATACTACAACTTCCTTTTATGCTACAGCATACAGCATTACTTCCTTTCCATTCTGTTGGTTTATGTCTTCGCTTTCTTCATTCTTGTAACATTCTTTAGTTCTGTTTTCTAGCCTGTACTTCTGCTTTTACTTCTACTACTATTACAACAAAACCTACTACTACCTCTACTACTACTACTACTACTACTACTACTACTACTACTAAAATTTGGTTCTGTATATGACCGAAACCTATATCCGATAGTGAGGCCCCACCTTGCAGACCCTGGGGAGTGGTAGTACCTGTTAGGGCCCTAACTATGGGTTAAATAGAATCCGACTTAAAAAACAAATATACTCCATTAAAAACAGTTCCTCAAAATAACTAGATTCGGCATTAAATAAACTGAAAAAGGTTGATATGCCGTAAAACAAAAACATCCAACCAACTACTACACTTACAGCTTCTGATTTCTTATACATTTTCATGTCCATATTATTCTTTCTTAACATTCATTTATTTTCTTGATCTTATTTTACCACTTTTTCTTCTGCTTTTCATTCTCGTTTTCTTCCTCTCTTCTCCAACGGGCGCCAACACCAAAAATCATATTTCATTTTCATTTTTTCTTATATTTAATTAACTTCTTTTTCTACATTTATTTATATACGTCTTTGTTTTCATTCATGTACTTGTACACATTTTTTATTCTATTATATTCATAGGTACGTATATAATATATGTACATATATATATATGTAGACATTTTTTATTCTATTATATTCATAGGTACGTATATAATATATGTACATATATATATGTAGACATTTTTTATTCTATTATATTCATAGGTACGTATATAATATATGTACATATATATATGTACACATTTTTTATTCTATTATATTCATATGTACGTATATAATATATGTACGTATATATATGTACACATTTTTTATCTTATTATATTCATATGTACGTATATAATATATGTACGTATATAATATATATATATATATATATATATATATATATATATATATACAAATACAGTGTTTCATGGTAAGAAACTGATGATCCCTTGAATTATATTGGTGCTATAGTGAATGCGAGAGAGCAAGTTGGTGCAGTGATTGCAGGTTATTAAATGACTTACTGACTAAATAGTTTTCTAACGAATGATAAAAAATAAAAATAATTTTTTTCTATAGTTTTAAAGGTTAAAAACTTCTGAGACCACACACACACACATACATACACACACACACACACACACACACACACACACACACGCACACATATATATATACGTCAAAAACGATATTATTTTGTCACCAACCTAATAGAGATTACTTAATTGCCATTAGCTAAAATCGAAACCAAAACATATATATTTCCAGCGTTATTCGTTATTTTCTGAGCTAGCGACAGATGAATATCAAATTTTAAAAAAATAACCAACTTTGGCTTTCGGGACAAGATCAAAGTGTAGTATCTGTTCTTCTGATGCCGCACTTCAATTTCTTGTTCTCTGTCAGTGGAGGAGAAATCCTTCACGACTGAGACAATTTTAATTTTTGTTTCTTTTCTCCATGTTAAAAAACGACCCTGGTGTCTAACTCTGCCCCGTCGGGAGGCATAGTAAATAGGAACTTTAACGTACAAATGTATATTTGTGCGTGCGTATAATGGCATTTTATGTCGACTTCCAAATTTTCAATTTTTACCTTTTAGCAGATACTTTTACCGATTAAAACCAAATCGGATGTGTTACGCAGGTCTGAATTATGTTATTCTTCGCAAAATTCTTATGCGTCTAAGCCTGCTATAGGTTAGTCAGTCTGTTGATCTGTCAGTCTGTGACATGTAATCATCTAATCAGGTATTCACCTGGCATGCTTTAGTTTTAACTCTAAATGTACAAATTGATTGAGCCCATTTTACTGATTAGATGCGTCAA
The DNA here is from genome assembly GCF_053919585.1 of Euprymna scolopes. Classification (NCBI taxonomy): domain Eukaryota; kingdom Metazoa; phylum Mollusca; class Cephalopoda; order Sepiida; family Sepiolidae; genus Euprymna; species Euprymna scolopes. Next base: position 40,073,202 of record NC_136501.1, read on the forward strand.
TGCATTTCAATAAGATTCTATTAATCCATCCGTTTCTCTCTTATGTTAACGCTTAAAAAAGCGTTTTACTCACAAATGGTGCAGATTCAATTGAAAAATCTTATTTCTTTATTCTTCTTTCGTTTAAATTTTATATTAATTTGGTTTACACTTTTCATTGTGATTCAGCACAAATAGCAGTAATAGTTTTTAAGTCATTTGTTTACCTCTCATATCTCTGTATACATGTATATATATATATATATATATATATATATATATATATATAACTACTTAATTTACTCACATAAAATTAATATACGAAAGTATAGATTTATGCGTAAACGTTAAGTATTTACTTCAAAAGTGCTCAATACATAGGTAGAGCTAGTTAGTAATTTATAAAATATATATGGCGATTAAGCTACACTGAATATTCGGCGTTTCATCCACTCTAGGACTCCTCAGGCTTATGCGCATAAGTCTGAGGAGTCCCAGAGTGGACGAATATTCACTGTAGCTTAATCGCCATATATATTTTATAAATTACTATATATATATATATATATATATATATATATACGTCTATATATATATTAGTGTACATATGCATATATATAAATATACCTACACATATGTATATCATAACGGAAATCATACAGCTTAATAAAGACACTGATATCAAGGGCCTAGAAGAACAGGAAAAATACAAATACCTATGCATAGAAGAGAACAATTCAATTCGGTATGCCAAGACATAAGGAAAAATTGTCAGAGTTTATAAACAAAAAAAAAGTAACTGCCATTAATCAACTTGCCATGCCTGTGATAACATACAGCTTTGTCATTGTGTACTGGCCACAAAAGCACATAGACAGACTGAACACTAAGACACGGGAAATGCTGACACTGTACAGAATAACATACAGAAACCAGTAACTGTTAAGATTATATCTGCCAAGAGGAACAGGAGGCATGGATTTCTCATAAACTGATTATCCGCGTGGTGCTTCTATTGTGAACACCGGACAATATATAATAAGTTCCCAAAATTCAAACTTTAAAATGGTACACCAACATCACGAAACAAGAGCCATCAAAACATTTCTTACAAAAGACTATCCAAAAGTATACAAACACATCTATTGCAAAAAAAAAGAAAACTGGAAGAATGGGTCAACCAACTTCGTATCAAATATTTTCTTAATAAATTTACCCAGTACTATATAAATAAAGAAAACTTTACAGACTCGCTGAAAAGATGATCATTCCATTACAATTTGGAAAGAAATATAATGGCTTCCGAAGTTTGTAGCTTGATGACCAATGCTTTTAAGAAATTGAGTTGTCTTAGCAATGACAAGAAGGACAGGTTCTGCCACACAGAGTGTGTGAGCCACCTGACATCTAGCTGTAAAAATCTACTGAGGGACAGTTGCAATACAATGCGATGCAATAGAGTGTGTAAAAACTCCACTGGACGATCTGTAAAAAGTCGAATATCGAATGCAGCAGAAAATCCTGGAAACATACACCAGAGAAGACAGTTGGAAATAAGTCATACACCATCCACTACGACTATGCAATTCCTATAGTTACGTACTTGGAAAACAGGGCTACTAAGCCTGACATAGTGATATGGGACAGGAAGGCGAAAGAAAATACTTTCGTAGAATTTACTGTCTCCAATGTCTGTTAAGCAGATCGGAGAGGGGAAAGATAACGACATATTTATACTTTATGTACGACATACTAGGTCTCCAGCATTCCAGTAATTATAGGAGCTACGAAACTCAAGATGAAGGAGAAGAAAAAACTACCTAGCAAATATACCCGGTAAACCAAGTGAAAGAGAAATGAATACTTAAAGGGACGGTAAGAATCGTAAAAAGGTTTCTCGGTGTGAATGTATGAGTTAGCGGATGTATGTTTCGCAGCTTGGACAAAATCAAAATGATAAGAAAATTAAATTGGAGAAGTATATACAGGATGAGTCACGGGAAACGGTTTGTTTTAAGAACGTTCTTTGCTCTCTTTCAGTAAGGGATAGGCATAGTTTAGTTAATTTTTTTTATGTACATTATAAGATTTTTGTTGAAATATTCGCAGAGTTTGTTTTCCTTAAAAACATCCGTTTCCCGTTTCTCACCCTCTACAACTATGAATAGGTATATATGTATATGCATATATATGCATAGATATGTGTATGCTTAACATTTCATATACTTTTATATATATAAGGCATATGTATAAATATGCTTATATACATGCATTTATATTTGCACACGTATAATATATATATATATATAATTATATGTATATATATATGATCATATATAAACTGAAACATGCACACAATCATATGTGTATACTTATACATATATACACATATTTTTGTACATATACAAATATGTATAAAGATATGTATTTATATACGTACCTATATGTTTATATGCATATAAATATGTATATGTCTATGTATATACATGTTTATAAATGGATATACATATGCATAATATACATGTATATATATATATATACAGTATATCATTATATATATATTTAATGTATATATATATACATTATATATATGTGGATACATTTGTCTGTAGTAATATAGGCAAATCATATGCATATAATTAAAGAATATTAATTGATTTTTCAAGAGGAATTGATTGCTTTTACTTTCAGTAAGTGAACTTAGTTACCATAATGAACTTCTCTTCACTGACGTCAATGCAAAACTTTTGCTTTTCATCTTTGTTCATTTATTCATTCAGAATATGCGTTTTATTTTATGATCCGTCGTCTTAATTTCATTCTAATCAATTTCCCTTAGATTGTATGCAACCGTTAACGTGGGCTCTTGCGGAAGTACCGCATGTCCTTTTGGAAATAATCCTAACTAGAAAAATATCGGGGAAACCAATGGCAACAATAGAAGCTTCGGATTCATATGATATCGTGATGGTTGTTGTTTTGCTTTCTCATAAGTCTTTTCGACCATCATACTATATATCTTATTCACCTTTCTTACGGTTACTACTGGTACTACGGCTAATATATCACATAGTGGTTGCTTAGAAGCAGGACATCTTCAAAGGGTAATTTTTTTTTTTTTTTTACAAAGAATGTATTTTATCAAGTTATTTCAAAACTGATATTATAATATAATCACGGATACTCAACATGTTATCTGCGCAAATTGTATAAGTCAGTGATAATGTAATTTAAATAAAATAAATCTTAAAATATAAAATTTGTAATTTCAAATATCCTGCTTTTCTAGTGACCTTCTATTCCTGATATCTTTCCCTCTTCCTCCTCATCCTCCTTTTTATTTATATTGACCTTCTTGTTCTTATTTTCGTCTTCATTCTTCGAGTTCTTTCAAACTTACTCAATTTAATGATATTGTCTTATCTTTCAATATCGATCTATCTTTTCTCTTTCTATTTTTCTTTATCTTATTATAATCATTCCTCTACTTCTCGGCTTTTGTAATATTACAAGCCGCATCTTTTTAATTACTTTGTTTCTTTTTTGCTTTCCGTTTTTGTTTCTTCTGCCTCTTCTTCATATCACCATCCACTTATTCTTTCCTCATCTCCTTTCTCTTTTATTCCCACTTTCTTTTCACATGATCCAAAATTAAACGTCTCGTAAAAATTAACGTAGTCTACTTAATCAATGTCGTCTAAAATAACTTACCCGAAATAAAAAGCAAATAGATCTTCTTACAAACTCTACTCGTGACAATAGTAGACGATTTTAAATAAATAAAAGAAATAATGACAGGGGAAAAAATAAAAACATTTCTTTACCGCCTGATTTATTTCAAAAACACACATTTTATTTAATTAATTCTTAAAGTAATCAAGGCATTTCTTATTCTTTTTTGTTACTAATGGGAAGACATGACGCTGACTGAAATCGAAGGGTGATCAACGAATGTTCAACGCCATACTTTTATTTTTATCTAAATCAATGAAATCACACACTTTTTAAATTAAATCGATTGATTGCCTGTTCTAGTCAGAGATAAACCATGATACACAGGCCGGAAGCTTCACATGCCTCACCGTAGTGACTTAGTCCACAATACATTGTAGTCTACCTTGCACTGTTGAGAATGTACGATTGATTTTATAATTTAAAAAAAAATTCTATTTTCACCCCAAACAAGGCATAGTGCTACTTTGAAGTAGAGGGCTACTATCGTGGACATAAGTTGCAGGAATATTATGAAGAGAGATAAGCAGCAAGATGTCTGTTCACATTACACTTGAATTTCTGCATGTCAGTACAGTTTGGAAAGCAGAATATCAGAAGGGAGTTCCAAAGTTTAGCAGTTTTGTGAAAGAAACTATTAGAGTAAAAGGATTTCTTACACCTAGAGATTGCTATTGTGTAGGGTAGGATTTAGCTGCTTGTCGGGTTTGTCGGTGGTATTTACGTCGTGGGGATACAGGTGCTGGTAGTTCGTCAGAGCATTCACCATTAAAATACTTCGAGCACAAGCAGAGGGATGCAACATTTCGTCGATAGGACAGCTGAAGCTTAGATGACAGTTCAGGAGCTATCAAGTTGGCGATTCACCTTTGAACCTTGTCCAGGTGTGAGAGGCTAGTAGCAGATGCGCCAGCCCAAATATGACAATATTATTTTATACATGGACGAATGGTGGCCTTATAGAGGTACATTATAGTTTCAGGCGCAAGCAGCTTTCCAGCACGGTAGAGAGAACCCATCTTCTTGGCAGCAGCCTTAATGTATCTGTTCCAACTCATGTTCCCTGTGAACATTAGGCCGAGGAGTTCAAAAGAAGTACTTCCAGGTAATGGGTTTTTGGCAATTGCTATTGGTGGTGGAGAAGATTTCTTGTAATTATTAACGGAAAAAAGCTTAGTCTTGGCAGCATTGAATGTAACCATTCATTTTTGTCCTCATTCCATTATAGATTTGAGATCTTCCTCCAGTGTTTCTGCCATTTCCTTAGATATATGTTAATTTGTTTTGTTTTTATTATTTCATTATTTATATAATGGCTTAAATTAAAGTTAAAATATTACGTATTATGATTCAATTGTGTCCTAAAACATTTATTTCGAATGCCATCCCTATATCTTATCAAAGAGCCTACTATTAATTTTATACGCCGGACCCTTCCCATTGTGCGGTGATAAAACTTCTCAAATTCACTTGTGATGTGTAAGAGTTTTAATTCTGGTCAGTATTGGACTGGTCATTTTTTAATCGGATTAATTTGATGATCGATGTTTGATACTTATCAGAGGCAATCCGATACAAAACCTTTCTAAGAACATTGCCAGATACATTAAGGTTATTTATATATAATAAAAAAGGCCCGGCCGTTTACGAGTCCATGGGGAACGAACTCACACATATACACACACAAAGTGCCTTTTATATATAAGTAAATTTTTTATACCTCTTGAAGTATTATTTTTACTGCTGCTCTTTCAACCTATCTATGCATTAGTAAAAAAAGACAAAACGTATCACGGAGAAAAGTTGGATGTCACGTTTGGAACCATTTCGTTTGAATAAAATCAAGGTTTATTTATTCATTTATTTGCGGACTGTTAACCTCATCTTTATAGTTTTTTTTTTTTTACCACGTTTCGACCAACTAATCTTCTGACCTTTTTTAGGTGGGTAACTGCGATGGGACAGGAACGCTGAGTTTTGTAACTGTAGCCCCAGTAATTACTGCTTTCCATAGTGGTTATTATCTCACCATATTTTGGCCAACTAATCTCTTGACCTGCTTTGGGAAGGATTGAAACCGCTATCTTAAGACAATGCTTACATGGAACCGTAGAGATTTAAGGCATTTATACGCTGCGCAACGGGCCCCAAGGTTGGATTTGTTGGCCTTATAAATCCAAATTCTTGTTTCTAGCAGGTCTTTCACTGCCAGGTCCGTACCGAATGTTATTATATATTATTTATTTTTGGAACCCTTTGAGATGAGTAACTTTTGTATTTGTTTATTTATTTGAATACAGTTACAAAACTCAGCATTCCTATCCCGTCGGGGTTAACCAACTGAAAAAGGTTAGAGGATAAGTCGGCTGAAACGGCGTACAACAACAGCTATGAAGGTGAGGATAACTGTCTGTAAATAAATACATAAATTATGTATTTCAATGTATTCAAATAATAAAAAAAGTACTCTATAATAAAAATCTCACCTGTCTGTTTACATGCATGTATGCGTGTATGTATGTATGTCTGCCTAAAACTTTCGACAAAGGCGACAGATTTTCACAATATTGGTATCGGACGACAAATATCGAAAAATTGGCTAAAAACAGTAAGTCCTTTACCATAAACTGGGCATTTTTCTACAAGGAGTGGTCACTTTTTTCGCCGATATTTTCGAAAGTCATCTCCTCTTTTCGATTGAGGATACTTTTTTTTCAAATTCTTTTCCTCCTTCGCGGTACGGGTTCGAGTTTGCCAGCCTACAACACATTTTTTTTTTTGCTCAACACCCCCCCCAAACACCCGGCCATACCGGGAACACAGGCTAGTATATAAAAAAATCAAGGTTGGAAGATATCACAATATGTGTCAAAACCTCTTTTATCTCAACTAAGCTGATAGTATAATATATTTTCTTTCTCATTGGAATAATAATAGATATTAAATAGAGTCGTTATATAATTTTTCCTTAATGTTTCAGTAGTGAAGTTTGTTCTCTTATTTTGTGACCCGTGCTCGTCCTTCGCAGGAGATCTCTCGAAAGGTATCTCAGCGTACTAGGACCCGTTGATCGATTTGGTCGGAGTCGATTCTACCTTCGGGTTGATATGCCGCAGTCTCGCCGGAAATGAATATATCTCATGCACACAAAAGAAAGACAGACTCGGTTAACTATCCTAGTGGTTAATTCAAGATAGATATACACAATATTTACTTATATACAATTGTTCAAATGTTGATTTTGACAAAACTCTACTGGGTTCCAATTAGATTAATTACTCTAGGTTTTACAGTGGTGGCGGTTCGGAAAGAGACGACCCTTCGTTTGTATTTGAGTTCTCTCAAATCTCAGCTTCAACTGACGATTTTGGCGCAGGGACTTGCTTATGTAGTGAGGTGACGGGGTGGGTAGAGGTCGCTCCTGGACTAATCACAGCTAATTACGTCACCTTAGGGAAATCCCCTATTTTCCCGTATGCACCTGCGATTCTGCAAACTCTCTCAATCCTGTTTCTCACGATTGAAAGGTCAACCCCGTAACATCTCGGTCTGGTACTGCACTCAGAGGCCAGACAACCCTGAATCAGCGCACGTTGGCATCGGGAACGAAATTATATTTCGTTATGTCTCTTAAAGTGACATCAAGTCGTCGTTTTCACCAAAACAATCAAATTTATATCGCAAATCTTTTTTAAGCAGGGTGTGGTCGCCGTCCCCCAGGCAAAGAACAATACTTAACGAATAATACAATCATATCTTCCCAGAATTCTCCAGTGTTTCCGGAGCCTCAGCCCCACCCTCCAGTGGGAAGCCCAATCGCTCCCTAGGACGGTCACGTTACAATTTCTACTAATAGGCTACAGTTAAACAAGGGCCAAATCCCAATCCAGACTAAGGGCTTACAGTTTTATCATTCTTAAGGATTAGAAATGTATGTTAAAAAAGGCAGTGTTCGATTACTTAAGATAAAGCCTGGAAAATTATCTCTATATCTACTTATATATAAGCAGAAACTTTGTGCGTCGGTGATTTCGTTCCCTATAAACCCCAAAACGGCGAGTTTTACGAAATTTTACACAAATATGCCTTATGTATATCGTAATGTTTTAGATAAATTTTGTATCGGAATGTTTTCGATAAGTATCAATAAAAATAACAAACGATAAAAGAAGAAATGTATAATTTTACTAAAGTTAAAACTTTATACAGCCTAACATCACAATTGCATTTCGGAAATTTTATTAGCACACAAGACGAAAGGCTCAGCGTATATAATCAACAGTGGGTTTGTGATAAGATAAGGATGCGAGCGAAATAAATGTTTGTCTTCAGGGCACAAGTGAACCAGGATATTTGACTTTTGCATTTTAAACTTTAGTTCAAGCCCGTATTTGAAATAATTTTATGAACTCAACAGTAGTTTCGCTACAGTGCAATGTAGATTATAATATATTGTGGACTAATTCACTGCGGGAAGGCATGTGGAGCTTTCTTCCGGCGCACCGTGGTGTGCCCTAGGCTAGAGTAGGCAATCAATCTGTTTGTTTGAAAATGAACGATTTCACCGATTTTGATGACAATAATAGTGTATTCGAAGTGTGGAATAATTGTGCATCCTCGTTTACTCTCATTCAGTCCCAGGTAACATCAAGTAACCATGCTACCATATATATTTGTATACTTTGGCAGCAAGTCATTATTTAGGCATGTCTGATTAAACAGGACTGAATTCGTCTTTTTTCCAATTGTGCTGGTAATCTTTTCTATTCGCCAAATGGTCTTTCTTCTTTCGGCTGGTGGGTTATATAGTATGGCGCCAAGTGGTTGTTGTACAGCCATATTGTTTTACCGCTTTCAATCAGTACTTCCGATAATCCTCAGGGGTGGTTGTTTTTTATTATTTATTTAAAAAAAATTAAAAATGTAGCACATGGCTGAAAGGACCGAGGGGGAAAGGATGATCTTCAATGTCAAAAATGCTTAGAATTATAACCTAGCTAGTCTCTACAGTCACTCTACAATAACCAAATTACCGACTTCATACTGTATATCCTTTACTGTATACATGCGCTATTGTTCATTAAAAAGAACTCAAACTATAGCGACCCTACTTAAAACCCATATAAGTATATATGGAAATCGTGGTTTAGGAAACAAAAATAATGTATACAAAAAATAAAATATGTACAATGGAAAAAAACGGTTAATAAAACAACCCCTCCCCTTAATCTAATATGCGACAGATGCAACGCTTTGTTAGAGGAAACGGTGATGCGGGTTCGACCGTTTTATTTAACAGCACCTCCTACGAAAATTCGAAAGATGCCCCCCACCCCTAACTCTGGTAAGTCAGGAGATCTCGCACCTAATGAGGACCGGAGGGGGATTATCAAAATAAAGGTGGGAGAAAAATAATTTTACGTGGATGAGAAACGACAAACTAAAAACGGGAGATAATGATATCATTCACACACTAACTAGGTTATGAACTTAAAATAACTAAGACTAGAAACTTAAAAAAATTGATATAAACTTAACCTTTTTTATTTAGCATTTTCATTAGTAGATATGAATATCCTTTTCTTAAGGAACGCCCAGATACCATTCCAATATTGCTCCACTCACACGGCAAATATGAAGTCTGACAAAGAGAGTATAACACGATGAGTCTTAAAAAATACGGATAATTCAAATAAGACTGAAGAGAGCGAAGGCATCGTCTCTGTAGACTACTTTCATTCAGGTAGATGAAATCACTTTCCTTGCAGTACGTAGTAAGTTCAAAATTGTATACTTTTTAATTCTATCAGTTGTCGGTACCCAGTTGCTACAAACATTGACAAGTTCCAGTCTGACAGAAGAGGCGTTCAGTATGCAGACCATGATACCTGTAATAAACTCAATCAGCGGCACGACGATGCGGCAGTATAAGAAAGCGTGACATAAAGTCTCGTCTTCGTCACAAAAGGCCAATCAGCCAAGCCAGCCGAATTAAGTCTCTTACTGACCCAGCACGAACTCCAGATTACTAGCCAGGTCAGGGAAGCCTCGTCTTTATCGGGAATACCCGACCAAGGCGCTCAATGCCATAATGAGCGGAGCTCCCCCCTTTACAAACCGAGACCCTCACTCATGCCGTCTCAAACGGATCCCAGCACTAAAACCCAATGTTTCGAAACGACAGCAGGGTCTCAGAGAGGCTTTCTTTGACCCTATAAAAAATTCAGAGCGCGACGACATTTGCGGTAGTAGGAGCACACGCCTTAATGCGGTCCTCCCACTCATTCACACTTCTCAAATCTAGGAAGGCTTTCTTAGTATCTTCCTTCCAGAAGCTACCGTTTCCCTCTCAAGGTGTACACATGCGGTCGAGGTAGTATAGTCTAAGTGTATGTTGGCGAACCTCAACCTATGACATTTCTAAGCCGCCTTCGTATGGATTTGCACAACACATCTCGCGACGAAACATATGGGCTTTTCCAAGCCATAAAACGTTGATAATAGCAATCTACAAATGAAGCAGCGTATCCGGCGGGAGAGGGAGAATTGAAAAATAGTAAAGGACGATCGGATAAACGTGAGAATTACAAACCTCCGCCCTCCCTTTTAATGAAATATTTCGAATAATCCACAGACTAGCTGCGGCCCGTAACATTTTTCAAAACTTTCGACTAATTTTCATCAGCTGAAAGTCTGGGCCAAACCAAACGCCGAGTATCTTGTAAGGTCTGTCATTTCATCTAAAGGGCTTCTAAATGCCCCCCCCAAAAAAAAAACGATGCACAAACCAACAGACTTAGCGTGGTTATCGTTTCATACATACTGATCTCTACAGCGACAAAGCTAATCTCGGAATTGCTCGTTACAACCACTGTCAAATCGTCGACATAGGCAGAATATTTCACCACTGTGTTAGCACTAGGTAAGGAAATACTCTGTCCGACCTGATTCACCCTAAGCCGGCGAAGGAAAGATTCCGGCGCCAACACATAGAGCATCGGGGACAAGAGTCACCCCTGACGAATGTATCGAGACGACATAAATGGCTTCGACTTTTTCCGGTTCACTTCTACCACCAAACTGGGATTCGGGTAGAAGAGGTGAATCCATGAGCAAAATTGCAGGTCAAAACCGCCAGTCAAAAAAAACAAAAAAACAAACAAAAAAACAAAACAGCACCAAGGTAGCGATGGTCAACTTACCAAATGATTTGGACTGATCTAAATTGATCAGTGCGGCATCAGTGTCGACTTTCTCAATGATCAAGCGTACCTAATGCAAGTTGTCCTGAATTGCCCTTCCATTCACTACACATGTTTGCTCGGGACTGATAAGGCCAGCCAGAACAAGCTGCAAACGATTCGCTAAGTACTTGGCCAAAATCTGCGTTAAGCATTGTTCAGGTTCGAAATTTACTTACCCTACTCCCACCATCTTTAAGTAACAGCTTAAGAATGAAAAATTACTTGGGTATTGATTCGTTCCTAAACCTTGAGTTAAATAAAAATTGTCAGCAAGGAACACAGATGTACGACATCCTCAAATACAATAATCTCATCCTCCGTTATGATACCGTCGCACCTAGTTGCTTCAGTCGGTGAAAGCCGAGTAAAGTCAGCCAAATAGCAGTCGGTGAAAGCCGAGTAAAGTCAGCCAAATAGGTGTCGTACTGTTCTAAAGACAGACCGGAATCCCTGGTAAAAAGGTCTGGGTAATAGAATCTGAACGCCTCCAACACACCCGAGTTTGTGATCACGGTACGTCCATCGACAATGTGAGACGAGCGACGTGCCTATCAGCAGCATGGTGACGTTCCACTGCGCGCAATTCTTTTGAATCTAGCCCTTATCACTAAAACTTTGTTCCCCTTATTAATTCTAGAGGCCAGCTTGGTCTTAGCTACTTTAATCTTAGCATTATACCCCGTATCCACCGCCCGATCTAATCTAGATTCTAGTGCGGATTTTTCTGCCCTAGTTTCTAGACTGTGTCGTTTGACAAAATCGCCAGAAAAGTACCTAACAGATTTCTTAATTTTAACCCACCACATATTCTCAAATACAGCCCCCGACAATTCCCGCTGTAAAGTTAATAATCGCTCATCACTGTAGCCCTTCACATCGAACAGCTATGTATTGAGGTTACAGTAACCAGCAAACCTAGGCTGAAATATATCTAAGTTTACCTGAACTCGAACAAGTCTATGATCAGAATGAACTATATTATGAAAACTTGAGCATTCTAATACCCTTACGTCGACTCGCCTAGTTAAGAACCGATCTGTATAACTGGAAAGTTGTATTGTACTGGAGTCGCGTCTACCATTCCAAGTTCAGATTAAGCACAAGGTTTTTCATTTCGAAATGTATCACTACGGTCCAACTTATCAACAAATTCATGAAATACAATAGCATCTCGGTTTATGTTAGTACAATGTATATAGTCGAAGCATTCAGAACGCAAGCATACATAGGGAAACATATGGTGAGGGCTCTAATAATAACAACAGAAACAATAACAGCCAGGCTAACGTATCCAATAATATAATTCCCAGTGAAGACCAGAATAGGATTAACCAGCACCCGAGCTATGAATCTCCAGGCCCCATCTTAACCCAGCCCCCAATATAAGACTGAATAGCAATGGGACTGATGAACAAATAAACAATAATAACAAAGAAAATATTCACGTATATAGGTGCATCATCAAACTTAATAAAAATAATAATCTCAAACCACTAATATTATGAAAGATCTACCAAACAATGATAATAATAGTATATGCTTAACGAAATTAATCAATAGCCCAGAGGACAAGAAAATTCCCTATTCAATTAAATGGAGCATACTGAATAAATCTAGATCATATATCCCAGGAGATAAGTTTTGCAATCTTTGTATATCTGAAGCAGTTAACATTATCACCTTCAACAAACCCATAATAAATACCAAGAATGAACTAGTGTCCAGATGTAAGCACAAGAAAAAAATTAAATACAGCCATCTTAAAATAAAATAACATACACTCTCTGTATACATGTTAAATAGGTAAAACATAATACTAAATACACACCAGTTTTTGACTAAAATCTAAACTAAAACTTTGCTAATATAAAAATGTTCATTTTCTAAAGATAGGTTCTTAATCACCTATTCTAACCCATATAATAACTTTCTCTTATTGTTGATGTACATTTTTAGAAGGGTCAAACTATAAGCACATTAACATACTACACTTTAATTTATTACACGTAATTTGCACTCTGAGATCTTGTTAGAATAGTATTTCCAAAAACAGGTAGCTTCCCAATTCAAGAGTTTATAATTTTGCCCCTATCTACTAACCAGATAAGGAGTAAAAATTCCCCATTGCGAGGTAATCTCCAGATCCGCACATATAAACAAGAAAGAACTATACTCAATGATGCGTTATCCCTGTTGGTACTAAAGTAATTCAATTCTATAGCCATAGTTACACAATCTCGCTCCTCTCATCTTCTTAATGTTAATTAGCAGTTTAGAGGCTAAAAATTATTAATGATAGACGTAGTTATGTTACCTACACTAATTATTATTATAATTAATAGTGTTGACTATTGGTATACTTTCTTTATGTCTAAATCTATACATTTGTATATATGAGGGTATATGTAGGTATATATGGGTATGTATGTATATATGGTGTAAGTGTGCGCATTTGTGTATATGCTGTATATTTGCGGGTATATGTATATGTATACGTGCATATATCTATACGTGTGTATATATATATATATATATATATATATATATATATATATATATATATATATATATGTATTCATATGTTTATATGTAAGTATATGTGTATTTGAATACATATGTAGAAAACTTTTCCCAGTTAAATATTATTAAATAGTATATTGTTATGGATATTACTGATTTTTAAACAATTTTCAGTATTATTGTTACTTTATTATTTTTGTTTTAGTTTATTTAACATTGAACTATTACCGTAAGGTTTATAAAATAAAGATAAAACGTTCTATTAAACGGTTAGCCTTGGTTTTACAATTCACTCACAAACATTAGTATATTCTAAACCTTTATTTCCATCCTCCGTTTTAAGGGAAACTATTAATGCGTATAAATTCAATAAGAATAACACCTCATGGATAGTATATATAATTTTAGTTGACTGAATAAATTCGATTTAAACTGACAAAGGAATTTAAGATGAAACTAGTATAAATCTTGAAAAAACGCATTATTCCATTTGCGTCGTTGTCCTCTTCTCTTATTTTTATTCTTATCTCTATTTTCTTCTTGTTCCCCTTTCCTTCCCCGACCCAGTTTCTATATTCAGTACACAACCTGACCTCAATTAAGTGACCGGTCAAACTTTTTTTATTGGTCTTTGAACTTTATTTAAAGAGATATCTATTCTGCTACGTATATATATATATATATATATATATATATATATATATATATATATATATATATATATATATGTGTGTGTGTGTGTGTGTGTGTATGTGTGTTTGTGTGTGCATGTATATATGAATATATATGCACATGTGTTCACCCCACTTCCTACCATTCACCACTATCTCCTTTCCCTACAACTAACACCTCGCCCCACTAATAATAATAATAATAATAATAATAATAATATTAATAATAATAATAATAATAATAATAATAATAATAATAATAATAATAATATAGACTTCTACTGATAAGGATACCACCAGACTTTGAATAATTTTCACCGGACCCACAAACAAATTTACACAAGTACTTGCCCGATTCGGATATCTACACATCTATGCGGATTACCTTATATATATAACTTGGACCGACCTTATTACCCAACTGCTGTAAAGAACGCCCACCATGGATTTTACCAAGCAATCTGGACCCACAATTTTCATATCCTTTTCTGCAAATCGTCTTGCTACAGGACTTCTGATAAATTAATTATTTTGACTTTGACTTTCCATGTCTAACTGACTATAGCAAACAGGGTACATACCTTTATAAATATTTGCTAATATTTTCTCTCCTCTGATGAGATGGTAGACATTGAACCCCTATAGGTTAAGGATATTAATTTTCTAAAATATTCTTTGTCTTGCATAGAATAATAAAAATCTTTGATATGAAACTCAACCACTTCATTTCAATAATTTTTTTTTAAATTCATTGAATGTAATATATATATATATATGTATATATATATATATATATATATATATATATATTTAAATAAGGGGGGTCACCAAGAATGTGTACTTTTTAACATTATTTTATTATTCCGTGTTTTGGTTTTTCATTGAAAATTATGATTAGATCATTGTAATAATGTTTTTAAATCATTAAAATAATTGAAATAGTTTTTAACGCGTTTCAGAGGCTCCGTGAAGCGTCCTCTTCAGAAAGTATTTAAAGTGTAAAATATTTAGAATATTCTTAAGATGTGTTTAAAATGTAAAAGAACATTTTCGTAGTTCATTTGAAATGTTTCCGAGCTGTGGAAACATGTGTAAATGATTCTATTCTTCATTTGTATGTTCAATTTTTATTACTGGTTCCTTGGGGCCGGACTGCTATCACTGATGTTTTATGCTTCTCTCTCTTCTTGTGTTTCTACTTATCTTTCTTTGTTTTGTCTCATATTTTTCCTTTTTTATTCTTACTTGAGTGCGGTTGAGGCCACGTTGGTACTTGGTCAACTGGGTGCGTAGGGTAGGATGTGTGTGTGTGTGTGTGTGTGAGTGTGTGTGTGCGTTTTCTTGTATTGGTTTGTAGAATGTGTGTTCTGTTTTGTAGTATTATAAAGGTATTTGCTTCTCTACGAAGGTAACTGTGACCCAAGGTCGTTTATAACGTGGGTGTGTGAACTAGCTTCTCTGAAACAAGGGTAGGGGTGTTTTCATCCAATTTTGATATTTATTTTTTGTACGGGCATTCTTAATATTATGTTTATTTAGATAAAGAGGTGTATTTATAAATATTCGTAGGCGATTTTTTAATTTTTCTATTTATTTGTCTCCCCATGTGGGTATGGACAGATCCAGGATCGGTTCTTAGTTTGGAGAAGGTCTCCTTCCCCAGAGGGGAGGGGATACTTGGAAAGGTACAAGTATGGGAGGAAGGATGATAGTTATCTGAGTCATGAAGAATCTCCTCCACTGATTGAGGGTGGGGGACGAGGTGTTGGAAACGATACTACACTATGGTTCTAGGTGTTTCCTTGTGTAGTTGGTTTCGAGGTAAAGTAGCGTTGGTACTGTTCGATGTGTTGTATTAGAGACAGAGGTGTTGTGCCTGTGTGTGGCTGTATGCGTGTGTGTATGTGTTTTAATGTGTCGGTTCTGTATTTATGTGTGTGTGTGTGTGTGTATATATGTATATGTACGTGCATGCGAGTGTGCCTTGCATTTCATGTTTTGTGCTTTGATATTAGGCTTTGTTTAATTCGGGATGAATCTTGTTATGAATTTATTTTACTGTGTAAAAGTAATTGTCTGTTTGGAAGATTGGCATCATATATATATATATATATATATATATATATATATATATATATATATATATATATATATATATATACTATGTGCTTGTCTTAAATTCTGCTTTCCACGCCGTACAGGGCCATAAGGCTCCGTCTCCAACGCTCCAACCCTCTCCCTCTGTCTAGCTTACTGACCACTGGCTAACTTGGTATATATATATATATATATATATATATATATATATATATATATATATATATATATGGTGCTCGGTAAAAATGGCACCGGTAGAAATGCCACTGGTAAAAATGGCACCGATAAAAATGACCCCGGTAAAATTGGCACCGGTAAAAATGGCACAAGTGAATAACTAGGTAAAAATGGCACCAAAAGGTGCTACTGAAGCTATGGGGTCCCAAATTCTAACCTCATTTTGGGTTTTGTAAAAGTTCCTATTTTCTTGCCGTCAACGAGGGCAGAGTTAGACACAAGGTCGATTTTTAATATCCAGCCCCGCCCCCCAAAAGGGGCAGTTTTCATCGGAACAAAAGATTACAATTACCTCAGTTTAGAAGCATTGTTTATCTAAAGATTCTTATTTAATTGCACCCCGCTAGGGCAAAGTTAGACACAAGGTTGTTTTTAAATCTGGGGAATATCCAGCTCCCCAAAAAGGGGCATTTTCGATCGGAACAAAAAATTACAATTACCTCAGTTTAGAAGCATTGTTTATCTAAAGGTTCTTATTTAATTGCACCCCGCGAGGGCAAAGTTAGACACAATGTCGGTTTTTAATCTGGTGACTATCTAGCTCCCCAAAATGGGGTACTAAGGACTAATGAATCGCAACTTATCAAGGATAAAACACACTCGAGGATAAGGGTTAATGTGGAAGTTTTCAATTACACTAAACAAAATGCATCTTTTCTGGACAAGTTGTAGTTGTATTTTTGGGTTCTTTTTTCATAATGAATCGCTAGTTATCAAGGATAAAACACACACGGGGATAAGTTTTTTTTCTCCTAAAACAAAACAAAATAAAAATGATCCAGAAAAGATGCACTTTGTTTAGTGTAATTAAAAGCTCCCTGGTTGACAGTTATCCTCGACTGGCTTTTATCTTTGATAAAAGAAAAAACTAATTTTGGTGCACTCTAAATTTATTTTATCATTGAATGTATTTTATCGTTGATAAG